>NW_027507758.1:120017547-120475047 GCF_037356315.1 Lithobates pipiens
TTAACCCCGTGATCACCCCCGTCGCCAGTGTCACTAAGGCTGGGTTCACATTGCAGCGGTTTATAAGAACGAATGTGATTCGCACCGCACTGCAGTGCAAATCACATCCGATCTCTGTGCGATTCGAGTTCAGCCATACAGATAGTATGGCTGAATTCGCGCCGCACCCGCCGCAAATTCGCACGGGACCCTTTTTTTGGTCCGCAGCAGAATCGGATCGCATGGGTGTTCACACCATGCGATCCGAGTTTGCAGATCGCACTGCGATATGCGAACTGATCTGGGGGTGTCATTAACATTTCACTGACACTCCCAGCAGTTCGCATAGGGCAGTGTGAACTGCCGCCGGGAGGCATGCGATGCGGGAACCCGCCGCGGATTCGTGGCGTTCCCGCATCGCTCCAGTGTGAACCCAGCCTAATAAGTGATCGTTTTTCTGATCGCTGTATTAGTGTCACAGGTGACACTAGTTAGGCAGGTAGGTATTTAGGTTCGCCGCAGCTTTTTATAGCGCCAGGGACCCCCATATACTACCGCATAAAGCCCCCTGATTGCCCCCTAGTTAACCCTTTCACCAGTGATCACCATATAACTGTTACAGGTGACGCTGGTTGGTTAGTTATTTTTTTATAGTTTCAGGGCACCCGCCATTTATTACCTAGTCTCACTAGTGTACCCCTAAATTTAGGGGTGTCTACTTTCCAAAATGGGGTCATTTGGGGGGGGTTTGTGCCATCTTGGCATTTTATGGCCTTCAAAACTGTAACGCCCTTAGAAAGCCTGAAGGCGGTGCTTGGTTTTCGGGGCCCCGTACGCGGCTAGGCTCCCAAAAAGTCCCACATATGTGGTATCCCCGTACTCAGGAGAAGCAGCAGAATTTATTTTGGGGTGTCATTTCACATATGCCCATGGCATGCGTGAGCAATATATCATTTAGTGACAACTTTGTGAAAAAAAAAAAAAAAGTTTGTAATTTTCCCGCAACTTGTGGCAAAATATAAAATATTCCATGGACTCAACATGCCTCTCAGCAAATAGCTTGGGGTGTCTACTTTCTAAAATGGGGTCATTTGTGGGGGTTTTGTGCCATCTTGGCATTTTATGGCCTTCAAAACTGTAATAGGTAGTGAGGAGTGAAGTCAAATATTTACGCCCTTAGAAAACCTGAAGGCGGTTCTTGGCTTTCGGGGCCCCGTACGCGGCTAGGCTCCCAAAAAATCCCACACATGTGGTATCCCCGTACTCAGGAGAAGCAGCAGAATTTATTTTGGGGTGTCATTTCACATATGCCCATGGCATGTGTGAGCAATATATCATTTAGTGACAACTTTGTGAAAAAAAAAAAAAAAAAATTAAAGTTTGTAATTTTCCCGCAACTTGTGGCAAAATATAAAATATTTCATGGACTCAACATGCCTCTCAGCAAATAGCTTGGGGTGTCTACTTTCTAAAATGGGGTCATTTGTGGGGGTTTTGTGCCATCTTGGCATTTTATGGCCTTCAAAACTGTAATAGGTAGTGAGAAGTGAAATCAAAAATTTACGCCCTTAGAAAGCCTGAAGGCGGTGCTTGGTTTTCGGGGCCCTGTACGCGGCTAGGCTCCCAAAAATTCCCACATATGTGGTATCCCGTACTCAGGAGAAGCAGCAGAATTTATTTTGGGGTGTCATTTCACATATGCCCATAGCATGTGTGAGCAATATATCATTTAGTGACAACTTTGTGTAAAAAAAAAAAAAATATTTTTTTTTGTCATTATTCAATCGCTTGAGGCAAAAAAATAAAATATTCAATGGGCTCAACATGCCACTTATCAATTTCCTTAGGGGGTCTACTTTCCAAAATGGGGTCATTGGGGGGGGTTTGTACTGCCCTGCCATTTTAGCACCTCAAGAAATGAGATAGGCAGTCGTAAACTAAAAGCTGCGTAAATTCCAGAAAACGCACCTTAGTTTGTAGATGTGACAACTTTTGCGCAAACCAATAAATATACAGTTATTGACTCTTTTTTTACCAAAGACATGTGGCTGAATACATTTTGGCCTAAATGTATGACTAAAATTGAGTTTATTGGATTTTTCTAATAACAAAAAGTAGAAAATATAATTTTTTTTCAAAATTTGCGGTCTTTTTACGTTTATATCGCAAAAAATAAAAATCGCAGAGGCAATCAAATACCATCAAAAGAAAGCTCTATTTGTGGGAAGAAAAGGACACAAATTTTGTTTGGGTACAACATTGCATAACCGCGCAATTACCAGTTAAAGCAGCGCAGTGCCAAATTGTAAAAAGACCTCTGGTCATTGACCAGCAAAATGGTCCGGTCTGAAAGTGGTTAATGGAGGTTTGCATTTTTAAAGTTTCAGTGTAACCATTACTAAAATTGTTGCTTCCTGTGAAGCTTGCAATGATCCTCTAGATTATCAGAAAAGATAAGTTTGTCATCCAAGTATGCACTAACAAATTGGCTCAACAAATCCGCATGATATCATTGATGAAATGTTGAAAAGTTGTAGGAACACTGCAAAGCCCAAAGGGCATGACCAAAGACTCAAAATGCTCATATCTAGATATCTAGTTCTAAATGCAATCTTTCATTTGTTTCCCTGACAAATGAAGACAAGATTATATGCCCCTTGTAAGTCTAGTTTGGTAAAGACTTTGGCAGAGCGGAGTCTTTAAACACTTCAAAAATTAAGAAACGTGGATAATGGTTTTTAATAGTGATTTCCTTCAAATCTCTGTAATTGATGCACATACCCCATGTGGAATTATTTTTTTCAACAAAGAACAGGGCTGGCCATGCAAGAGACATTGAGTGTCTGATAATACCCTTCATTAAATTATTATTAAGCCTCTCCCTGAAAAAATTTGATTAGTGCATCAAATATAGGGGTTGATTTACTAAAACTCTCCCCACTATGTCCAAATATAATTAACCATGCATAAACGGCAAACAAATAAATTATAAAAATGTTATATATAAAAAGTTTATGATGAGAAATTAATCCGCTACCATTGTGAAACTGATGAAGGGAATCTTCCAATGTATGTGCACACGCCACCATCAAGCGGCTTGCAAACTCACCCAAAGCTTTTGTTGTAAATGATACAGCCCAACCAGCTCAATATGGTAATCCCAGCTCATTCTTTCCTTCTCTGTATTCACAGCCCCAGACCACAAATAACACATTTATATGGCCTCCAGATGGTAACATTGGAAAATTACAATCCAGCACAGTACTGCTACTAAAAAAAGCTCACCACCTGAGCAAATGGAATATTACCATAGTGCAGTATTTATTAAAATTATGCAGGTACATAAATATATCAGAAATTAAGCCAATAAACTCACATAAAAAGCTGCTGCTTGGCATCCAAGTACAGCGGTGTGACATAAGCGCTAAAGGCTCCACCCATATGTGTTTCATCCAATGGAACGTCTTACCTCTTTTCTTTAAATCTGTGATCAATTTAGATACATAAAATAAGAAAAGAAAAATCTGCGCTTACAGCATAAACACTGCTTCAGTGTGACCATTCAGCTACCAGATAATATTTAGGGCTATACCAAAAAAAAAAAAAAGTGGCACTGATAAAGTTATAAATAATAAATAAAAAATAAATGATAAAATTAGAAATCATTAAAAGTCCAAAAAATTTAATAAATCATATACTGTACATATATAAATCATGCTTTTGCACAATACATATACATCATATAAACATATAATAAAAATATAATCATGTGCATAAATAAGGCTTGCTCATTCATAACACGTGTAAAAAGTCCACCATCAAAAGTGACAAAAATGCATAAAGTTCAAGTGCAGAAAGAGGACCTCAATCCCAAAGTAACGAACTTTAAGGATTTTCAATTTTATCATTCAGTGCAGCTTCATTTTTTCTTGCTTTTGCTGATTTGGATACATAATCAGAAGAAAGTCTCAAGATTATTAGTAGTCTCTACTCTGGTGAGCTCGTATTTTACCTGTACAGAGAGCCCTTGGCAGAAGTGACTTCTTTGCACTGCTGAGCTCCAAGAGGTATCTGAGACCCAGCATCAGAATTGAGCTGTACTCAGCAACAGAGCGTCTATCCTGCTGCAAACTGCAACTTTGCTTCAGCAGTAGTTCAGCAATTAGGATCATGAAAAAACGTGATATATCACATTCACAAAAATATTTAAATTATTCAGAGTTATTATTATTCAGCACTGTCTTGCTCTAGGTTCATCTTGCTCTAGGTTAAACCTTGCGGCTCTTTCGGCCATTCCTGCCAGGGCGACTACACTAGAAGGCTTTGAAAGGGAAAATAACCATCGGCAACATCCACCCTGGTTTCCTGTCATATTTTTAATTACAAAACTTATGGAATGTCTATTCAACACACTGTTCTAAATATGTAAGTGTTTATCACAATAGTGAATTATACACAATATACAATGTATGCATGTCCTTTTTAAGACAATTTTTTTTTTAATATATATTCTATTTTTCTGTTTCAATAGACCACCTCTTACATTTATACATACCCCTGAAGAAGGAGATTCAGTCTCTCCGAAAACCATAGGATATTTCAAGTAATCAGTGTATATACAGATTATCAGTGTATTTATGTATTTCATGCTTTATGTACTTTTCTTATTTTTTTCAATAAAAAAACTTTTTTGTATCTTAAAAAAATATTATATCTATTGTACGTGCCTAAAAAGTCCACCACTAGGGGTGTTCCATTTTTGTCTATAATCTTGGATGTGGCACACAAACTTGTAAAATTATTGCCTCCCATTTAAACTTTATCAGTGCTGTGGGGACGCATACCCATCACCCCAGATTAAGGATTGAAGCTCCTCCTTCATGTGAATCCTGATGTGCACTTTAATTTTCTAAAGATAATTATATTACAAAAACAGCTTGTTTCAGCCCCTGAAGAAGAGATGTTTTACTCATACCTGTATTCCAAAACATGTTGGGACTTCTATGCACACAAACTCCATTTGATCTCCTACCATGAGATCAACTGTGTGTTTTGGCATATATCTGTTATGTAACAATCCAGTCTGACTAATTTGTTTTTAGGTTTACATAACCTACCGGTATGTACCTACTTTACTACTGTTTTGTATTTAATACATTTTGTATATTTTTATATGCTTGTTACTCCTTTTTCTGGTTAACATCCTTTGCCCATAAAATCACTCGAGGCACCCTTTTTGCAATTTTCTCTTTTGTACTGGGATGTGGCAAAGGTTTCCAGGATTATACCTATAGGTGGTTTTCTTTTATCTATAATTGCAGCTCTGCAATTTACTGCCTGTAACACCAAACTCTTGCAGCTCTGCAATTTACTGCCTGGAAGGAGTCATAGCAGTTGGTATAATGGCTTCCATGTTTGGGTGAATTTAATCAGTAATGGTGAAGGGTCAGACTTGAAGACCACTAGCTATAGAAGTACATAAGCAGGTAACCCTCGTGGATGATGTGGGCTCACCAAAGGCAGGAGGTCTAAGTACAAAAATGAAACGTTCCCCCACCAACGGGGTTTTTAGGCAGCAACAAACGATGAAAGTAACATGTCGGAAATGATATAAAAAAAATATTTTATTGTATGGTAAAAACATGAGCTTCACCCAGATAGTTAAAACAAAAGGAAGAGCTAAGCTCTTATATTCAAAAGATACAATGATATCAATGGGCATACACTAAACAGACTTGACTATAAATCTACTGTATAAATTGGTAACAGCAAAACATAGTTCTAACGCGTTTCAACCCTTCTTCAGAGATAGTCTGTTGGTAAAGAAAAATAAATCTTAATAAGTCTATCAGGTAATGATTGTACTAAGAATATTCTGAATTTATTAATATGGTTTACCCAATGGTGTATAGCCGAAAGATTAACGTAGGTTGTAATGCTTAATGGTGGGGTTTACCCGGGTTCATGCTTCGGTGTCCTTCACATATTAGAGAGTGGTACATGGTCCATACGTCTCGCCATAAAACCAAGCAGAGGAGATGGGGTTAGAAGCCAAGAAGCGCGGCTCACGAGTGGTCACACGAGAGCCCTACGCCCCATAGGAAATATAGGAAGCAGGTGCAAGTATAGGCAGCCGGCCCGTATGGTAAGCCACGTCTGTGATAGAAATCCCAACATAAACAGAATTAGCCACATATGTTTCATATATGAGCACATATGTATGGTATGAAAATACCATACACATAATTTGTATGTATATAGAGGGAATATCCCCAAATATCTTGCTCTACATCTGGAAAAAAAAAAAAAAGGCAAAACTCAAAACCACCCCACACCAAACGATAAGGGCCGGTTCACACAGCAGGCGCGGCGAGGCGACTCCGACTTGCCTCGCCACGACCTGCCGCGGCCTCAGCGGCAACTTGCAAATGACTTCTGTATAGAAGTCAATGCAAGTCGCCCCGAGGTCGCCCAAAAGTAGTACAGGAACCTTTTTTCTGAGTCGGAGCGACTCGAGTCGCTCCTCTCAGAACGGTTCCATTGTACAGAACCGGGGCGACTTGCGAGAGCGAGGCGAGGCGAGTCGTGTCGCCTCGCATCGCCCGCTGTGTGAACCGGCTCTAAAGGGAACAGACAAAATTAAGAGGAACAACAAACCACAAAACTCAAATGAGAGAAGAAAAAAGAAAAAAAGAAAAAAAGAAAAAACAACAAAAGATACATGTGAGAATGAGATAATGTGTTAAATTAACATCCGAGTGTTGGTGACCGAGATAGATAAGTGAGTGAATTACGTGCGTACAAGGTGAGATCTATAATTGCAGCTCTGCAATTTACTGCCTGTAACACCAAACTCTTGCAGCTCTGCAATTTACTGCCTGGAAGGAGTCATAGCAGTTGGTATAATGGCTTCCATGTTTGGGTCAATTTAATCAGTAATGGTGAAGGGTCAGACTTGAAGACAACTAGCTATAGAAGTACACAAGCAGGTAACCCTGGTGGATGATGTGTGCTCACCAAAGGCAGGAGGTCTAAGTACTAACTAGTCTTCACCAGAGCTCCTTATGGTGGAGATAGGTTTTCCTGCATGTTAGAGGTAGTTTGCGGTCCTCAGGATCAGCCCACCAGGACATGAGCAAGCCAGGGTCTGGTGGCAGATGTACCAGGTAGGGATCGAGCAGAAGCTTAGTCTGTCAATGAAGCAAAGGTCATTAACAAGTGGTTTCAGGTTGGGATCACATGAAAAAGTAGCTGAAGAACAAGCCAAAGATCAGTAACAGATGTTTACAGATTTGAATAAAGCAGTAGCATAGTTGAGGAACAAGCCAAAGGTTGCTAATGAGTGGTAGTGAAAATAAGGACAGTTGCAGATAGGCAAAGAAGTATGATATCAGCTGAACAGAGCACAATAATCTGGCAAACAGGAAGTGGAGAAGCATGGCTTAAATTGGGAAGTACATGGGAGAAGCAAAGGGTTCAAGGTTCACCAAAAATAAGGCACAAAGAAAAGTTGTCCAAAGAATCAGGCAGGGAATTACATAGTGAGACACTCACAGGGGTCATTGGGGGAATTATGTTCCAGGTTCTGATTTGGTTCCTGACAATTACAGTGCCATATTTAATAGACAATAACCAGACACATAGCACAGTGGCTAGAAAGTATGTATGTAACTTGACTGGGCTGCCATGTAAATAGAAGTGATGAAGCAGTAGGATATATAAATTAAAGTTCATTGTTTCAGTGACAGTAGCCAGAAAAAAGTACAGACTTACTGCACATTATATAACAGTTTTCAAATTAAATCCTTTGTTAAAATTCGTTTTTAGATGTTATACAGAAACAACGTAAGGATCCTATTCAATAGCCTCCCTGTGGCTCAGATTTACAATCATTCAGAAAGCAACATATTGGGTTTTGCAAAACATACCATTAATACATTTTATAGAACATGTCACAAAATAATATTAAGGGGCTTGAATACCTTGTTTCATAATATGCAAACCGTGGCAGTCATGGTACAACCAGCCGTGACTACAGGCACTGACAATATGTAATAGTACCCTCAAAATATACCAAAAGCAGGTGTTCCTTGTCAACTTCATTCCAATAAAAATACATTGAAGAATGCATTATGTGTTTTATAATAATGTACAATAAAACTCTGCCAGTTCCACCTGAAACAAAAGTTGTCTAGTGTATTCCTTGAAATAACCTCTGTATAATAAATATGATGGGTGCTAAGCTAGGTACTGCCAACCCAGGATTTCCTAACTTGGTGAATTTATGTGAGCAGCCCTTATGTGGAAAATCAGTTTTTATTTTTCAACACATAGCTTACCTAATTTTCCATTTTGTGAAGGTTGGCTGATTAGACAATATTTCTTTTTGGGCAATAACTTTATGAGCTATAAAAAGAAGTCTGACCACTTGGACAAATACATGTGAAAGGAAATCTTATTCATCTTGGGAGCTAAGCTGGCATATAAATGGATATGATGGGATTAAGATATAGAAAGTGGCAATTTTTAGTGTCTACAATGGTTTGAAACTAGCAAAAATTTTTAGGTTATTTTCCATAATGTATAGAGATTGGCTGAGACACTTTGACACCTGGAGCAATTTGGAGTATACCTATGATGCTAGTATTACAACGTCTGTGGGGTGTTATAGGCCCTATGCAAAAAGTTGTTTCACTCTTATGTCCTGTAAACATGACAGGATCTTCCGATAACAAATGTTGAATGTGAGTTTGTTGTTGGAAAGTCCGACCGTGTTTATGCTCCATAGAACATTTGTTGTCGGAATTTCCGCCAACAAATGTTTGAGAGCAGGTGCTAAAATTTTCCGACAACAAAACTTGTCGGAAATTCAGAGCGTGTGTACACAACTCCGACGCACAAAAGTCCACGCATGCTTGGAATCAAGCAGAAGGGCTGCACTGGCTATTAAACTTCATTTTTCTCGGCTGGTCGTACATGTTGTACGTCACCGCGTCCTTGATGTTCAGAATTTCCGACAACTGTTGTGTGATCGTGTGTATGCAAGACAAGTTTCAGCCAACATCCTTCAGAAAAAAATCCATGGTGTTGTTGTCGGAAAATCCTATCCTGTGTAGAGTTATGCCCTGTACACACGGTCAGACTTTCTGATGGAAAATGTGCGATCGGATTGTGTTGTTGGAAAGTCCAATCGTGTGTGGGCTCCATCTGACCTTTTCTGTATGATTTTCCAACACACAAAGTTTTAGATCTGCACATAAAATTTTCCGACAACAAAATCTGATCGTTTAAATTCCGTTTGTATGTAGACAATTCCGATGCACAAAGTTCCATGCATGCCCAGAATGAATTACCAGACGAAATCTATTGGCTACTGGCCTCTTTATAGTCCCATCGTACGTGTTTTACATCACCTCGTTCTGAATGATCAGATTTTCCGACAACTTTGTGCAACTGTGTGTATGCCAGACAAGTTTGAGCCAAAATCCATCGGAAAAAATGCGACAGATTTTGTCATCGGAATGTTCGACCATGTGTACAGGGCATAAGAATGACAGGTCCATGCAATATGCAGGACCCACATGGGAGAGCCCAAAGGGGAATGCACGTGTTGCTTATGTGTTTTACAAGATTGATATTGGTGGACGAAAAGCCTGCGAATCGAGAGGAGATAAAAGGGTCAGTCTAGCCATTACCTTCAGACCGTGTGGCACAGGAGCGGGACTTCCACCACTCAGGACAGACAGAAGAATGGAGCGCCATTCACCCAGAGGAAGAGAGAGCCTGCTACACCACCTCATAGAGAAGGTGGAAAACTCCAGAGGGGAGAAGTGGCTTCTTCACCTGCCTGGAAGCCGGTCATTCAGAGGCTCCGCCCAGGCCATCCACTATCACAGTCCAAGAAAAAATGGAGGAGACAACAGCAAGCAATGCGCAGTCCGCACCAGCAGCCACGGAGGATAAAGAAGAGAGCAGCTGCTTCTCCACATCCCAATGGCAAGGAGAGAGCTTGCAGCGTTCCTCCTAGGAATGCATCCCCTTAACAAGATAGTGCTACTCAGCCAACCATGGCCAGAAGTGAGTACCATAGGAGTTTGCCTATTGGTGAGACATGTTCTAATATTAAAGTTACTGATTTAAATATTCTGTTTTTTTTAATCTGTGAATGACCTTAAAGGAGTGCACACAGTTGGTGCTTGTGTTGGTAAAACTGCGCAGTATTCTGGTGCATTACATAATACTAATCATAATACTGTTTTTAAGAGGGCACAGTTACCTGGTGCTATTCTACAATCTACTGACTTCATGTTACAACATAATACGGATGATCTAGAAAGAAAGGAGGGTGTGGCTGGAAAAACCTCACAACATAAGGCACCTCATCCCAATTCATTTAAACAAAAATATGTGGCCAGGGATAGAGAGAGGGGATTGTAGCGGTGCCAAATAATGCCAAATAACAAATTATATCTAAAAATTATAGCAATATATTTTATTATAGATACAAAATACAAAAAAAAACTAACAGAAAACATCAAAAGTTCAGCATACAATAATATAGACAGGTACATTACACATGAATTTCAATTTGTAAACATAGAGGAAAAAGCAGGCCTTGATTTTATAAAGGCCAGTAGTACAAGGTATCGACTCCCACATGTTTCACCAAACCATTGGCTTCCTCTGGGAAATTATATATGCCTGTACCAAAAGTGAAAATTCTAAAAAACACAAAAAGACAGCATAAGGTTACAATATAGTTGCAAATTTAAATATCTTTATTATGTTTTTTTTTGTATTTTTTATCTATAATAAAATATATACTGCTATAATTTTTAGATATCATTTGTTATTTGGCATTCTTTGGCACCGCTATAATTCCCTCTCTCTATCCCTGGCCACATATTTTTGTATAATACGGAAATTTATCAGAGGTGCCTCTTGTTACAAATGTTACAGCAGGTGATCTGATTTTACTGTCAAAAAAACCTGTTCAGGCACATAAGTCTGTCATTCCTTTTCAGCAACCCACTCATCCTATAGTTGCGGAATCCTCCTTTAAGGTCCCTATGCCATGTGACATTTCACCTTTGGGCTTCCACCTAGCCAACTCTGTTAAAGAGAACAATTGGAGGGGTGAATTTATTGAGTTACTGTCATTATTGCCTGCTTCCAAAGAATTCCTAGCTAAATCTGATAGGGAGGCGGATGACCGCTCTGAGGAGGATAGGCAGAGCTGCAATTGGCTGCAAACTTTCTGCATTTATGCAGCTGTGCTGGGAGAATGATTTCCTGAAAAATTCTCAGGTTTATTTCAGCATGTGGATGTAATTGCTGAAGCTTTTCGTCATTTTGGTGGTACAGCATGGTTCACCTATGATGAAAATTTTAGGCCAAAATTAATGGTTCACCCCACTTTTACAATGGGGTTTATGGTTGAACCTCATGCTACCACAGAAACCACAGTTCACATATCAAGCCGTGTCTCTGCAGAATGCCTTTTGCAAAGGCTTCTGTTTCGCCTTTAACCAATTCAGCCCCGGACCATTTTGCTGGTCAAAGACCAGACCACTTTTTGCGATTCGGCACTGCGTCGCTTTAACTGACAATTGCGTGCTCGTGCGACGTGGCTCCCAAACAAAATTGACGTACTTATTTTCCTACAAATAGAGCTTTCTTTTGGTGGTATTTGATCACCCCTGCGGTTTTTATTTTTCATAATAGTGCGACAATTTTGAAAAAAATGCATTTTTTTTTACTTTTTGTTATAATAAATATCCCCCAAAAATATATATAGAAAATGTTTTTCCCTCAGTTTAGGCCAATACGTATTCTTCTACATATTTTTGGTAAAAAAATTTAAATAAGCGATTATTGATAGGTTTGCACAAAAGTTATAACTTTTACAAAATAGGGGATAGTGTTGTGGCATTTTTATTAATATTTTTTTTACTAGTAATGGCAGCGATCAGCGATTTTTATTGTGAATGCGACATTATGGCGGACACATCAGACATTTTTGACACATTTTTGGGACCATTGTCATTTATACAGCAATCACTGCTATATAAATGCAGTGATTCCTGTGTAAATTACACTGGCAGTAAAGGGGTTAACCAGTGGGTGGCAGTGTAGGGGTTAAGTGTTCCTAGGGGTGTGTTACTAACTGTGGGGGGCTGGGCTTTAATTTAGTGAACACTGATCTCTGCTCCAATCATATGGATCAGCCTCACTAGTTGCTAGGCAGAACGGGGAAATGCTGTTTACATCAGCATTTCCTCATTCAGCCGCCCCGTGAGATGATTGTGGGTATGCCCGCAACTGGACTCACGGGGGCCCCGCAGGCGGCACGCTCGCAATGGCAGGGCGGCATTAAAGATTGGACATACCTGTACGCCAATATGCCTGCCCATGCCATTCTGCCGACGTACATCGACGTGCACTGGTCGGGAACCGGTTAATGAAGGGCAATGTAAATTCCTATCAAACTGCAGGTATAGGCATGAGTGCTCTTACTGCAATGGGACCCATCCCACTAGCAGGTGTTTTTGGAAGTCAGCAACATCTTCCTTCCCGTCATTACCCCAGGATACTGGTGGCAAAGGTGATGACACATTTAGCTAGGATTCATCCTGACATTGTCCAGGTTAAGATAGCTAAGGAAGTCAATGAAGGTCGAGTAGCTGGCCCTTTTCATCACCCCCCTTTTGGGAATTCCCGACTCTCCCCTTTGGGCATTGTTCCCAAGAAGGAGCATGGTTATTTCAGGCTCATCCACCATTTGTCCTATCCAATGGATGCTTTGCTTAATGATGAAGTTTCAGAAGTAATAGCCCCCTTCCTCTTTTGATGAAGCGTTCGTGCTTTTAAGATGTTTTGGGCAGGGAGCATTGTTAGCGAAGACAGACATCAATTCTGCCTTTTGCCTGCTACCCATGCATCCACAAGGTTTCAATTTCCTAAGTTTCCAATTTCATGACCAATTTTATTTTGATAAATGTTTGCCCATTGGTTTCTCTTTATCGATTTTTTATTTTGAGGCTTTCTCTAAATTTTTACGCCTGTTTTTGTCGGAATGCTCCCTTGCTGGAGGTTTCCTGTATTATTTAGATGATTTCTTGTTCATAGGTCCGAAGGACTCACACTTATGCCTTGAGTCACTGAACACATTCTTTCATATTTATGATTCCTTTGGAATCCCCATTGCGCACAAGAAGACGGTTTTTCCATCACCCACTATTGAGTTTTTGGGGATTACTATTGACTCCTCCTTGATGGAGTTTAGACTGCCCAGGGAAAAATGGCATCGTATGAGATTAACCTCCCTGGCGGTATGATTATTTCAGATTTTTGGCGCTGAAAGTGATACCATTATTTTGTATAGAAATTTGGCATTTTATATTGTAGGCCTGTAATTCTTTGGAATAACTCACTTAAATCTGTCCAAACCAGAGTCTAGTAGACATCCCGGGTATGATAAAGTTTGAAAAATGAAATCATAAATTATAATATAATAAATAACTATAAATAATTATACCAAATAATAATATAATAAAAATGATTCAGGCGGGGCGTGGTTTGCCGTGACTGGAAATGGCTGCCTAATCTCCCTGCTCCGTCTGACTATAGCCTAAACGAAGCTTCCGACGGGGATTTTGTTCTTTTCTTCGGTTCGCCGAGTATGGGGACTGCCTCTAGAACAAATTCTACTTCACGATCGAGATCTCCGAGAGGAAATACGAACCAAAATCCGCCCGGTATCCCAGAGCTATTCCGGACACAGAGGGCTAATATGGCGGCGTCTTCTTCAGCCTCCTCACAGGCGCGTGACGAGATCGTACTGACTCCGGCCGTGTCACACCGCTCGGTTACTCCGACGGGTCCCGCTCCTTCTTCCTCTCAACACCCGACCTTACAGGACCTGCGAGCGGTGGCGTCCGACATAAAGGACACCTTTACCTCAGTGATTGCGGATCTCCGCCAGGAACTGCATGACATGGCAGGCAGAGTGCAAGAAGTTGAGAAGAAGACGGCATATCAGCAATCCGCAATTAGGAAAGTCTCTGCAGCTGTGGATACACACTCAATTCAATTGAGAGAAATACAGAAGATCTCGACAATCGCGGCAGGAGACATAATTTGCGGGTGAGGGGTCTGCCTGAGAGTGTGGATAATACTCAATTGCTTTCTACGGTATCCTCACTATTCAGACAATTGCTTGACTCACAGGACACAACTCTTATTGAAATGGAACGGATCCACAGAGCTCTAAGACCAAAAGGCAGGGAATCTGATCCCCCTAGGGATGTTATTTGCTATATTAACGACTATAAATTAAAGGAAGATATCTTAAAACAGGCACGGACCAAAGGCTCACTGGAATTTGATGGCCATAGGATATCCTTCTACCAAGATTTGTCTGCTATCACCTTGAGACATAGGAAAGATTTGCGCCCTCTGCTGGAAGTGTTGCAGACCAGAGGTATTCCATATCGATGGAAATACCCCTTTGCTCTCTCTGCCACTCATCGTGGTCATACAGCTACACTCAGAGTCCCGGAAGATTTGAGTTCTTTTTGCAAATCCCTGAATATACCTTATACAGCGGTGCCTAATTGGTATGCGGACATCAACATTCCGGGTAATATTTCTAAGCTGCCACAGGAGGATCCCATGGAAACGCAGCACACCCACTTCAGGAGGCGGCGGTCTCCATCCACTACGAGATCAGGCCCGAATTCGTCCCAGCTTCATGATCCTTATAGTCCTACAGCTGCTCCTCTTCCCAGAAGAGCTCGCAGACATCGCTAGTTACTCTATTTACCTTCTGTCCTGTAATTGAGTTAACGACACATTGAAGACAGTTATCATTACCCCTTATTTCTTTTTACTTCTTCAAGAGTTTCTTTTGTCTAGCTGGAGAGGCAGTAGTTGCACATAGATATACATTTTTACTTATCGGTACACTTCTGTTATTCTAAGTCCCCTGCTGGGTGCAAATACCTGATTCATATATTTTGGCAGAATTAGCACTTTACCACATTATAAAAAATGGTTTATGGTTTGTATCGCTGACTTCCTGCTTTCTATTGATTGAATTCACAGGACCGAGAGTACATCTCTATGATGTCTCTCTTAAACAAAGCTATTACATGTATAATCCCACTGGCGCTCAGATAATAAGATTATATGGAGAAGGAATTATAATTCTTGAAGTGATATTTTTACTTCCATCTTAAATACCCCTACACAAGCAATTTGACGGTCTTCATTTTATTCTCAATAAATGGGAATGGGAATGGGAATGGGAAGCTCTCATTCTGGGGTCAAACGCTTTTGCTCACCTTTGCAAGCTGATTTTCATCTTTTCTATGGTCTATACCATCTGAGCACACTTAATTGGGTTTACGCATCCTTGTATTTACTCTGGAGATGCCCGCATGATAGTAAGTCTTCCTACCTGCTATGAAGCGTTCTTCTCTCCATACATTCCATGCGGATATAGAGCACTGATTATATACTGTGAGAACGGATCTTACAGCATTTCTTACTCATCGATTGATCCTCTTTTTATGATCGAAGTACAAAAACCTGACTCTTCATTCATATAAGTTTCGAGGTTCTACTTCTCTATTAGGGCCCCGAATTGGATCTCTACGATAGTTTACTGTTGACATTAGTACATCTCTTCAATAAGAACCTAACTGTTCCCCATTACTTGGTTATCTTTAGGTCCTATGGGCCACGGTTCTCCAAGAGGTATAGAGACTTTCATGGTTTACCTCCTGCTTGCTTTTTTTTTTTTTTTTTTTTTTTTTTAGAAGTACTGATAAGAGTCTTTCTGTCGCTATATCTCTGTCGTCTTTGGCGCTTTAACCTCAATTTTTTCTTTCACAGGTTTGCATTAATATTAAGAACTGTCTTCTTCATACAGAGGCTTTTAGTTTTACCTTATCAATCGTTTACTGTAAGGGGCGCACTTCCTCTAATATTTTTATTATCTTTTATTGCAAATATGCTAAATGTTCTGTGCTAAGATAGATTTTTACTTTTCTTACATACACATATAAGACCAAGATATTCAACCTTAGGTTCCCGAATTAGCTTCAAACACTCTAATATCCTTTGCCCCTTTTACCTTCCGGATGCTTCATTTCATTCCCCCTTGCAATGCTGTCCCCACTATACACTGTTTCTCTAGTCCCTAGACACATAGTCAGACAATTGTTTCCTGTTTATCCCGTCTTTCTATTCATACAAACCACCTCCCACAAAGTGGTACGATTCCTAATTTTACATACATATCACTCTCTCTTATAATATACCACTGCCTTTTTCGGGCTTTATTTTTCTTCCTTTTTGATAGGCGAGCTGGTTCTCACCTATAGCCGGATATCCCTCTCTTTACCGATTGTCCCTAACCCTCTTACCTATCCCTTACCTCCCCATCCCTGGTATTAAATTTTATCTAGAGTACCTAACGGTACGGTTATTCGATTGCATTCCTTGCTTCACAACAAGTTTACTATTATATTCAAGTGTACAATTGCATATTGTTTCTTTGCATTACACATTCTTGCACCTTACCTTAGGATCCCACATTCACATTGCTTATGGCTCCCTCAAAACACACCTCACCCTCTACGCAACTCAAAGTTACCTCTTTGAATGTCAAGGGTTTAAATATTCCTGAGAAACGATCGCAACTCCTCCTCACTATGCAACGCAATAAAGTTGACATAGTTTTTATACAAGAAACACACTTCCGTACTAATTCTATTCCGAAACTTTACAATTTTAACTATCCCACAGTTTTTCATTCAACAAATGATATAGCAAAAACGAAAGGTGTCTCCATTCTTATATCAAAACATACTCCCTTTCAAATCACGGGTGAGCTATCTGATCACCAAGGATGATTCCTCTTCCTGAAAGGCACGTATAAGAACAGGACAATTACACTAGTCAATATCTATGCCCCTAATACTGGTCAAGTACCCTTCTTCCATGACATGATGAAGCAATTAGCAAATTTTAAAGAAGGGACGTTAATCTTAGGAGGAGACTTTAACGCCCCACTAAACCCCATTTTGGACACCTCCACGAGTACTTCCTCTTTACCTTACACAGCACTTAAAGCAATCAAATTGGAATTACAATCTTTTTTACTCCATGACACCTGGCGTTTGCTTCATCCTGATCATAAAGATTTCACATATTTTTCACCACCTCATCTGAAATATTCTAGAATTGATTACCTCTTTTTATCCCAACCAGATCTTCCAATACTTCAGAAAGCTACTATTGAACCAATGTTCATTTCAGACCACCATCCAATCTCAATAACCTTATCTTTCCCAGCTTCACTTCCTCGCTCACAAACGTGGAGACTAGACCCTGCCCTACTCACTGACACTGCTATAGTATCAGAAATTGAGAAAAGTTTACAACAATTTTTTACCGAAAATGATACAGCCGATACTACACCACAGATCACGTGGGAAGCACATAAATGCGTAATTAGGGGGCTTTTTATTGCTGAGGCCTCTAAAAAACGGAAACTTAGATCTCAATATCAGAACGACTTATTACAAAAGATCAGTCGTCTAGAACAAGCACATAAACAAACATTAGCCCAAGCTACCTTACATTCCTTAACTTTATGTAGAAAGGAACTAATAACCCTACTAGGCAAACAAATCAGACATAAATATATCCTTACCCAAAAAACATTCTATGAATATGGTAATAAAGCTGGAAAATTATTAGCTAGAGCTTTACAGACTAAGAAAGCTAAAACGACCATTCATTCCATCACCACCACACAAGGCCAAAAACTTTCTTCCACCCCAGACATAGCTAAACAGTTCTTAGCATACTACTCGAAATTATACAATCTGAATTCTCCGAATTCCATAAAAACGTCTGCAGAACGGACACAACTGATCAAAACCTTCCTTACGCGCTATAGCCCTACTCCCATCTCTGAATCCATCTGCCAAGATCTAGACAAACCCATAACCATAGAAGAAACGAACCTGGCCTTAAACATGCTAAAAGCTGGTAAAAGTCCGGGGCCAGATGGCTTGACGGTCGGCTATTATAAATCGTTCAAACAATACTTAACGCCTATCTTTACCAAAACTTTTGATGCCTATGCTACATCCATCTCGCCCCCGAGAGATCTACTTACGGCCCACATAACGGTCATCCCGAAACCGGGTAAAGATCCCTCACTAATATCTAATTACAGACCAATTTCCCTTTTAAACGTTGATCTTAAGTGGTATGCTAAGATCTTAGCTAATAGACTCCTTCCCTTGCTCCCAGATCTGGTTCACCTTGACCAGGTGGGATTCATTCCTGGCAGAGAGGCAAGGGATAACACCCTCAAAGCCATAAATATCCACCATTGGCTCAATGGTTCAAACCAAAAGGGATTCTTCTTGTCGTTGGATGCGGAGAAGGCGTTCGATAGAGTGGCCTGGGATTATATGTCAGAGGTCTTGAGGGCTACGGGCCTTCCCGATCGGATGCTAAATTATATCCTTGCACTTTACTCCGGCCCTACCGCTAGAGTCCGAGTCAACGGCCACCTGTCGGACGCCTTCTCCATCTCCAACGGCACGCGACAGGGTTGTCCCCTGTCTCCACTTATTTTTGTACTTACCTTGGAACCGCTTCTTCGCTGCATACGGGAAAACCCAGATATCAAAGGAATTGATATACATGACCATACATATAAATTAGCTGCCTTTGCTGATGATGTTCTTTTATTTCTGACGGAGCCCTTGACTACATTGCCGAACCTTTTGAAAACGCTTGAACATTTCAACTACTTGTCCCATTTCAAGATCAATTTCTTAAAATCAAAAGCCCTAAACATCACCTTAACCCAGTCTCAATGCTCCCATTGTCAGCAAAATTTCCCCTTCAAATGGAACACTTCTACCCTCACTTATTTAGGCATCCAAATTCCTGCTTCTCTTAATAAACTTTACGATGTAAATTATTTACCCCTGCTACAAAATATTACAAAAGATCTAAAAAATTGGGCTTCCGGACTATTTTCATGGTTCGGAAGAGCGGCCATACTCAAAATGAATATCCTCCCGAGGGTATTATATCTGTTACAAACAGTCCCCATTAAACTTCCTTCACCATTTTTCAAAACATATCGAAAAATTTGTACTAAATTTATTTGGGGTACACTTCGCCCCAGATTGAGTTATACTAAACTTACATCCCCCAAGAGGCTTGGGGGTATTGGGCTCCCAGATGTGGAAAAATATTATCAGGCAAGTCATCTAACGAGGATTTTAGATTGGAATCTTCACCTCCTTTCTAAAGATTGGGTTCAATTGGAAAACTTGTTCTCAAACATTCCACTTGCATCAGCACCGTGGATACTGGCCACCCATTTCCCCCCGACTTACAGATCTCATCCACTGATTCATCCTACAGTATCTATCTTTCAAACAGTCTGCTCAAGATCTCAGATATCTTCTGTTACTGGCCCTATGACTCCCCTCAGAATGAATCCGGCTTTTTTACCGGGTATGCATTCATCTTTTTTGAAAAATGTCTGGCCTCATACAGCTGTCCGGGCCATGCTTTTTTTCAATAATGGCAAATTGATTTCACACTCTAACTTATTAGATCGTTTACATCCACACATGTTTCCGTACTGGACCTACATCCAAATTAAACATTTTCTCGAATCACAAGCTAAATCTTCAACATTATATAGATCCCTAACTCCTTTCGAAGACATGTGTCAAAAAGCTGAACCACAGAGACATCTCATTTCTTTTACATATTCCTTATTATTCCCCTCTCATACTAATCTCCGAGACAAAAACACAGAGAAATGGTCTAGAGATCTCTCTATTGACCTTACAAACAAGGGCTGGGAAAAAATATACACTTTAACGCACAAAGGTTCTCAGAATATTTTTGCACAGGAAAATGCTTACAAACTAATATCCAGATGGTATAGAACCCCTCTCCATCTACATCACATCTCTCCATTGATTTCACAGCAGTGCTGGAGATGTGAATCCGAACCAGGTTCCTTATTACATTTGTGGTGGTCATGCATTAAGATTCAACCATTTTGGAGGAAAGTCCATGAATTGATACTTCATGTAACAACCTACAAATTAGAATTTACCCCTGCTCAATTTTTACTCCATCACCCTAATATTCCTAGCCGATCGTACCGACATTCACTTGTTATGCATATGATTTCTGCTGCCAATATGTGCATCCCCAAACATTGGCGCTCGCAAACTCCACCTTCCGTGAGGGATTGGCTCGAGCGCATCCAAAAAACTGCTGACATGGAAGATTTGATCCATCAGGCGAAAGACACGCCTTCTAAATATGTTAAGACCTGGTCTTGTTGGAAGCATTTTATCACCACACCTAAATACCGAGCGTTCCTTACCTGATGTGATAACTCTATCGCCACATTTCCCTTACTCACTATATCACCTGGCATAACCGGTCTCATCATCACATTTATCTCACAGATACACTTAATGTATTATCTTCTCTGCACATTAAATCCCAGCTCACAGGGATCCCTTTTATGACGCAAGAGACCTCTCTCAACGCTTAGATCCTCTTTTTCCTTGGTGACACCGTAATCTAACTAGATGAAGTTCTTATGTCCTCTATACTTGGCAATCCTGCCCTTCATTTGTTACCCCTTTTTCCCGTTACCCTTAACTGACCTCCCTTTATAATCCTGATTGATACCTTTGAAATATGTAATATATGTTTTTTTTTTTTTCTTGCGGAATAGCGGCTGGTTCCGCTAGCACAAGGCATGGTGTGCTTGTTTAGGCACATTAACAAATATTTTTAATATTTACCAGTTCCTTCCTGTTAATTTAGTGCACGGGGTACTGCCGTACTTCTGGTAACTTTTTTCCTCTCCTCTGTCCTGTCGCAGTCTGATCCCAGTTGGGGCGACTGGTCACCGAGGTCTCATATTTACTCTCTCGCTTTCAAGGAGTATGGTACATACCTAGGGCACTAATACTTTACACTCCATATCCGGACTCAATTCCATGAAATGTCCGAACACGATTTTACGCTGATCATATCTCATTGTTGTAATAGATCTTACATTATTTATTTTACCAACAAGCTATCTACCAGACGATATCTCCTGACTAATATTACCCTGCATGTACTTAAATGGAGATGTTCTTTTATAATTCATGTACTTATTATATTGCATTTTACAGTTCCTGTTTTTGTTCATTAGTAAAACTTCAATAAAAACTTTGAAAACAAAAATGATTCAATAATGTAATCAAATCAAAAACACAGAAATTTGCTCAGTTGCAGAATTGTCACTGCCATTACTTTCAGTGCTTGATGATGGATCTCCCCACAAACCACTATCTCTCAATTCTGGTTCTAATTTATTATCATTGTTTTCTAGCTGGTCTAAAACCACTTTTGATGTAAAGGGACAGTTTTGGTTGCTATGGGCAATCTCCAGTTTCCAGGCAGAAAGAACAGTATTTATGATATAAAACTACATGCAGGGCACTGGAAAAACCACTAGGGACAAAGGGGATGTGAAATAATTTCATACAGCCATGTACTGTATGTATTGTGTGTGTTTTTTGAATTTGGTGCCGTTCTCCATCCCCGTGCGTCGCAGCGCTCACAGGGGACAGAGTCTGGCTCCGTGATAAATCTAGCAGAGGACGAGCCGCTCAAACTGCGGGGAGACATCGCAGGATCCAGGGGATAAGGTAAGTAAGCTCTTCCTGGATCCTGCGATGTGATCCTGAGTCTGGCTCGGGGTTACCGCTTTTGGTTCCGAAATTCCACTCCGAGCCAGACTCTGAAATACCGCCAGAGAGGTTAATGAACTCAAAGTGTTGTTAAAGGAGGCGCAATCTTTATTGGGTCTTTTTTTCATTTGCAGCTAGAAACATCCCAATAGCCAGAAGTGTCAAATAACACTTGAAAATGTGGGATTCTTTTCTTTGTAATTTCAATGGGTCCACTGTCTGGCAACAATCTTTTACGAATGATTTTCATCTGAACTTCTTTACGGATGCTGTAGGTTCATCACGCTTTGAGCCTTTTTGGATGGCCATTAGTGTGCCTCTGAATGGCACTCCAGCTGGCTGCATCAGGATATTCTACATAACATAGTCCTCCTTGAATTATTTCCAATGATAGTCTCAATTGTAATATGGAAAGAGCAGTTTATGAATTGTAGGGTTATAGTGCATACTGATAACAAAGGTGTACTTTTTGCTATCAATATGCTCTCATCCAGATCGGAGCTAGTCATTAAGCTTTTACGTTTCTTAGTGTTGCACAGCATGCGTTTCAATATTTGGTTGAAAGCACGTCACATATCTGGTTTTGATAATGACATAGCTGACACTTTATTGTACTCTTTATGACCTACAGGTGAGGTCTGAGAAGTGTTTAGATTAATACATTTAGTGCTGTTAGTGTCTGATTTTTTAATTAGCCACATTGTATATCATTTATTCTACAAATTTATTTATACTGTAACAGCTGCTGTAGGTGTGTGAGGAGTAATCTCTTCAAGGTAATTTAAAAAAAAAAATACTCCATAGAGCGCTGGGATCAGGTGTATTTTTAGTATTCCTGAATTTTGTTTAGTGACACTTTATCTCGTTTACAGTTCCAGGGATTCCTGGAATTGGCTCCATCAGCAGATCAGCACGGCACCCTTTGCCCAGATTTCCTCTGGGGCTTGATTTGGGACTGATATCTACTCACCTCCAGTAGCGCAGAAGACATGGCGGGACTATAAACTAGCTTGGTCCAAATGTTGTTCCTTTTACTCTAGCATGCTTATTGATGTCTTTGAAGTGAATGCATATGTCTGATTAGCTTTTGTGTCCTCTCTGATTCAGTCTCAACTTGGTCCTGCCTTGGTTAGTAAGATTTTGGCTGGAGTTTAATTTTTTTCTAAAATTCTCTGGCAGGCCAGCTTTGACCTCTTTCTTTCAGGTCAGTCAGATCCTCAAGGGATTTTCGGAAATCATCCATTAATAAGGATGACAGACGGCCTATTTTGGTTAATTTATTGATTAAACTAATGTCGATATTGGAAAATGTTTGTTTTTCTGGTTTTGAACCCTTGCTTTTCAGGGCGGCCTTTTCAGTTACCCTTTTTGGTGCTCTGAGAGTTGGAGAGTTTACAGCTCAAAACAAATCATCTTCTTTTCTTTTGTTCTCGCATATGTCCCTGGAACCCAAATGTTTATGTCTATTTCTTTGTAGGTCAAAAACTTTTGATTTGGGTAATGGCCAGTGGCTATCTCTGGCTAAATATCCCAATCCGTTAGGATGCCCGGTTTCCAATGCTGCCAGTTACAGGTCAGTTAGACCCTCATTTGAAGGTTCCTTTTTTATCCACCAAGACTTGTCCCCTTTGACCAGATACCAGTTTTTCACTGTGCTAGCTTCCTGCCTTAAACGCCTTAACCTCTCTGGTTTTAAAGTCGCATCTCATTCCTTTAGGATGGGGCCGCCACAACTGCCAATTTGTTGGGATTCCCTCCGGAAGGTCAAAATAGGTCAAAGTAGTAGATATAAGATTTATGTTTGCCCTGAGTTGTTAATTATATGGTTTTCTAATTTCAGATTCATCTAAATGTACAATCTGGATAGTAGGCCACTCCTATGTTTTCTGGGCTGGTAAGCAGGCTGCATCCAGGATTTATTCAAGCAATTAGGTCTGGATCTTAATGACTTTAAAGTTTTATGGTCTGGTATTCGGGCATAAGATAGTGTAATCTTAGAGGCCACTTAATTAATTTATCTTCCATTTGGCCCTCACCTAATGTTCTAGTAATTCACTTAGGAGCAAACAACATTGGTAAAGTTAGAACTTGGGAACTGCTTTGTGAAATAAAGAAGGATATTTATGCTATTAAGCTTTGTTTCCGGGTACTACTTTGGCCTTTTCCAAAATGGTCCCTCATCTCCTTTGGTCTCCTTGGGGGAACTTATTTTATGTTGATAGAATTAGGAGATGTCTAAATAGTACCATACATAATTTTCTAGTATCCTTGGGTGGTTTCTAATTTCGCCACTTAGAGCTGGAGGGTTTTATACCTGGTTTATTTAGAGAGGATTTAGTTCACTTGTCAGACATTGGGATAGATATATTTAATATGGGTCTGCATATTAAGTTTAATTGAGAGTGCCATGGTGTTGGGAGGACCTCAGCCAGCAGCTTCCCCCCTGGCCTCTGTCGGTGGGGAATAGTCATCCAGTATTGCCTGGATAGACAACGTATAACATTTTAATTATTTTTTTTTTAAACGTCTTCATTTTACAAAAAATTTTGACAAAAAATTACAACTTCAAAAAACTCACCATAGCTCTTGCTAAATACCTTGGACTGTATACTTTCAGAAAAGAGGTAATTTGGGGGGAATTTGTACTGTCCTGGTGTTTTCAAAAATTGAGCTTGGCGGTCAGTACATCAGGATTGATTAATTTTCAGATATAAATCTACCATAGTTTGTATAACTTTACTACAGACTAAATAATAAACACTGATTTGGGTTATTTTAACCAACAAAATAGAGCAGAATACATTTTGGCCTACATTTGTGAAGAAAGGTTATTAATTTGCAAAGTTCTATAAGAGAAAAATGTTTTTCAAAGTTTTCGGTCATTTTTTATCTATTTAGCCAAAAATAAAAAAAAACTAGTGATGATTAACCACATGCTGACCAGCGCATTGACTATATACATCGGCACAATGAAATGGTTGGGAAAATGGGCATACAGGTAGGTCCCCTTTAAATCGTGGCATTGTGGGCGAGCGCTGCATACTCTGTGACTGTGCCCGTGGGTTCCACTGACTCAAAAGTGCTCATTTTAAAGGCTTATATGCATGGTATTGGCATAAAAAGTGTTTGGGGACCTGGGTCCTGCCCCAGGGGACATGTATCAATGCAAAAAAAAGTTTTTAAAATGTCAGTTTTTTTTTTCGGGAGCAGTGATTTTAATAATGCTAATAAGTGAAAAAATAAAAGTGATATATTCCTTTAAATTTCATACCTGGCGGGTGTCTATAGTATGCCTGTAAAGTGGCGCATGTCTCCCATGTTTAGAGCAAAATGACATTTCTAAAGGAAAAAAAGTAATTTAAAATTACTCTATAATGAATTGTCGGTCCCGGCAATACACATAAAAGTCATTGAAAAAAACAGCACGAGATTCCCCCACAGTCCATTACCAGACCCTTTGGGTCTGGTATGAATATTAGGGGAACCCCGAACCAAAATGTAAAAAAAAATGGCGTGAGGATCCCCCCAAAATTCCATACCAGACCCTTATCCAAGCACGCAACCTGGCAGGTCGCAGGAAAAGAGGGGGGACAGGAGAGAGGTCCCTCCTCCTGAACCATACCAGGCCACATGCCCTCAACATGGGGAGGGTGCTTTGGGGTAGCCCCCCCCAAAGAACCTTGTCGCTACGCTGATGGGAACAAGTGCCTCATCCCCACAACCCTTGCTCGGTGGTTGTTGCGGGCTTATCGGAATCTGGAAGCCCCCTTTAACAAGGGGACCCCCAGATCCCAGCCTCCCCCCATGTGAAATGGTAACGGGGTACAAATGTACCCTACCATTTCACAAAAAAGTGTGAAAATTGTAAAAATGACATGCCATGGCTTGGGGACAAATCCTTTATTAAAAAAATAAAAAAATAAAACTGTCCCACGAAGTCTTCTTCTTCTTCTCTTGCTCCGCCGATGGACCAAAAAAGAAAAAAAAAGGAGGCTCCCTGCCATATGACATCGAACACCTTCTCCATGTCCAAATGAGTCGGTACCTCATGGACAACAACCTTCTCGACCCCCTACAGTCTGGCTTCCGCCCACAACATTCTACTGAAACTGCATTACTAAAACTCACCAATGATCTACTAACTGCTAAAACCAACGGCCACTACTCCATACTCATACTTTTAGACCTCTCTTCTGCCTTTGACACAGTTGACCATCTGCTCCTCCTCAGCAAATTACACTCCTTTGGCCTCCGTGATTCTGCTTTATCCTGGTTCTCCTCCTACCTATCTCAGCGCGCTTTCAGTGTCACTTACAACTCCATCTCCTCCACTCCCCTTCCTCTTTCTGTTGGGGTACCCCAAGGTTTCCGTCCTTGGGCCCCTCCTATTCTCACTCTATACCTCTTCTCACCACCTCTATGCTGACAACACCCAGATCTATCTCTCCACTCCTCAACTCACCCCCTCGATCTCCTCAAGGATCTCAAACTTACTGAAAGACATATCAGTATGGATGTCACACCACTTCCTCAAACTCAATCTTTCTAAAACTGAGCTCTCTCCACTCCTCAACTCACCCCCTCGATCTCCTCAAGGATCTCAAACTTACTGAAAGACATATCAGTATGGATGTCACACCACTTCCTCAAACTCAATCTTTCTAAAACTGAGCTTGTTATATTTCCTCCTTCACGACGCCCCCCCCCCCCCCCCCCCGTGACTTCACCATTAATATCAACAACACAACCATTGGTCCCTCCACACATGCCAGGGTCCTGGGTGTAGTCTTTGACTCTGACCTCTCCTTCAGCCCCCATATCAAATCACTGGCTAAATCCTGCCACCTTCACCTCCACAACATCTCCAGAATTTGACCCTTCCTGACTAATGACACCACAAAGCAACTCATTCACTCCTTGATTTTTTCCCGCCTTGACTACTGAAATTCTCTCCTTAATGGCCTACCCTTAAGCAGGCTTTCCCCCTTTCAGTCTATTATGAATGCTGCTGCTAGACTAATACACCTTACTAATCGATCCATGACTGACACCCCTCTGTGCCAATCCCTTCACTGGCTTCCCCTACCTGACCATGTAAAATTCAAATTGCTAACCATAACATACAAAGTCATCCATTGCCCCCATTTACATAACCAACCTCATCTGCAGACATCGCCCAAATCATCCCCTCCGCTCCCCCCAGGACCTCCTGCTCTCTAGCTCCCTTGTTACCTCCTCCCATGCTCGCCTTCAGAACTTCTCCAGAGCCTTTCCCATCCTCTGGAATTCCCTGCCCCAGTCTGTCCGATCAGCCCCTAACCTGTCCACCTTTAGGAGATCCATGAAAACTAATTTATTCAGGGAAGCCTATCCCACACCCACCTAATAACTACTGTCCCCGAGCCGCCCCCATCAAATCATTCTCTATAGCTATTACCTTTTATACCACCACGCCCTCCCTTTAGAATGTAAGCTCTGCGAGCAGGGCCCTCCTGTACCTTTTATATTGTACTGTAATTGTGTTGGCCCCCCTCCATACATTGTAAAGCGCTGTAAACTGTTGGTGCTATATAAATCATTTATTATAATAATAATAATAATAATAGTATGACGCATCTTCACTTTGACAGCTCTTTTATAACTGAGGGCGGGGGCCCCACGGTGATGTCGCCGGGAGACCCGGCCGACTCTGACGCATAGGGACATCCCTATGGCTTCCCCGTAGTGTAAGAGGGGGTGGGCCACCTGGTTTCATAACCGGATGTTCGGCTCATCCCTAGCCATTACTACTAAAAAAAAATTATAATAAAAATGCCATAACTCTATCTCCTATTTTATAGACATTATAACTTTTGTGCAAACCAATCAATATACGCTTATTTTTTTTTTTAACAAAAATATGTAGAAGAACATATATCAGCCGAAACTGAGAAAGAAATGATTTTTTTTATATATTTTTTGGGGATATTTATTATATCAAAAAGTAAAGAATATTGTTTTTTTTTTTTTAAATTGTCACACTTTTCAAATACCCCCAAAAGAAATCTCTATTTGTGGGGAAAAAAGAACATCAATTTTGTTTGGTGCAATGTCGCATGACAGCGCAATTGTCAGCTAAATTGACACAGTGCCATATCGCAAAAAAGTGCTCTGGTCAGGAAGGGGGGTAAATCCTTCAGGGGCTGAAGTGATTAAATGCCACCAAAAGAAAGGGCTATAAGCGTGGAAAAAAATATATATAAACATTTCATATGGGTACAGTGTTGCATGACCACACAATTGTCATTCAAATTGTGACAGCACTGAAAGCTGAAAATCTGGGCAGGAAGGGGGTGAAAGTGCCCGGTATTGAAGTGGATAATGTATTATTCATAGAAAGAAATCCTCAAGATTTTAATCAATTCCCTAAAATAAACTGAAAAAGATTATGAATTGAGTTAGAGCTGACCCTGAAATCAGATTAAAAAGTGAACACATCAGGTTGTTATCCATTCAAAATCAGAGCAGGCACTTTTTGAGTGTTGATAAGAAAAAAGTAAAAAAAAAAATTGCAAACGCATACAGCTCACTAATATGAACATTTACCAGGCATTTTTGTTCCAACTATACTTCATCTGATTGTTTTACTTACTGGAAGTTACTTATTTGAGTCCAAACACACAATGGTGAAGAGCTTTAGCATTTGGAAAATTCTTCACATCAGACACTTCCAGGAATGAGGAATTCTCTAACCGCTTCCCGACCAGCGTACGATGATGTATGTCGGTAGAATGGCACGAGCAAGCAAATTGGCGTACAGGTACATCCATAAAAAATTGCCCCAATGCCTTGCGCACGTGCCGGTCGGGACCCCCGCGAGTCGAACGCGGGTCCCGTGGACTCGATCGCCACAGGGATACCCGCGATCGTCTCACGGGGAGGGAGAGCGGGGAGATGCCGATGTAAACAGCAACTCCCCATTCTGCCTAGCAACAAGTGACACTGATTTCTGTTCCCTGTGATTGGAGCAGAGATCAGTGTTCTGTAAATCACAGCCACGCCCCCACAGTTAGAAACACGCCCCTAGGACACACTTAACCCCTACACTGCCACCTCCTGGTTAACCCCTTCACTACAAGTGCCATTTACCCAGGAATCAGTGCATTTGTATAGCACTGATTGCTGTATAAATGACAATGGTCCCAAAAATGTGTCAAAAATGTCCGATGTGTCCGCCATAATAACGCAGTCACAATAAAAATCGCTGATCGCAGCCATTACTAGTAAAAAAAATATTAATAAAAATGGCATAAAACTATCCCCTATTTTGTAAACACTATAACTTTTGCGCAAACCAATCAATAATCGCTTATTGCAATTTTTTACCAAAAATATTTCGAAGAATACGTATCTGCCTAAACTGAGGAAAAAATCTTTTTTTTTATATATTTTTGGGGGATATTTATTATAGCAAAAAGTAAGAAATTTCAAATTTTTTTTGTTTATAGCACAAAAAAATTAAAACCGCAGAGGTGATCAAATACCACCAAAAGAAAGCTCTATTTATGGGAAAAAAATAACATCAATTTTGTTTGGGAGCCACGTCGCATGATGGTGCAATTCTCAGTTAAAGCGTCTCAGTGCCGAATCGCAAATAGTGCTCTGGTCTTAACCCAGTCAAATGGTCCGGGGCTTAAGTGGCTGATTCCCCTATGTGCACTGTGGTTTCTTCCACCAGCCCCTATGTCACTACAAGAACCACAAATAGTGTATATGGACCAATAGAAGAAACCACAGTGCAAAGTAGGGGAGTAAGCATTCCACACATCTACAATTGTCAGATGGGAAGAATTTGCTGCAGACCATAGTTCTTTAACAGAGTGAAATTAGATGTTGCCACTCCAATCTCTCCCCACCCCAGAGTGGTAAAAATAAAAACTCTACTTGAGTAAGTAGAGTTTGAAATATTGACAGTAATTTTGTTGACTAATTTGATATGCTTTACACTTGACATTTTTGCACAATTCAACCAACTTCCTTTGAGCCCAGGTCATACTAAAAAATTTTCCAGTCTGTTACTGTACAGTGAAAATAGAAGCAGCACAGTGATTAGCACTATCAGTATGTTTCTTGTCAGCACAAAAACTGGTCAGAAATGCTGCTACATCCTTACACTCCCAAGCAATACTAAACAAGGACTGCAATTGTCTGTTTCCAGGTCAAACCTACCTACCTACAAAGCTTTCATCTAAAAAAAAAAATACATTTAATGATTAAAGAACTACATTCATTTTTGACTTTTAACTTTGCCTATTGTTCATCTATAATAAATATATTTTATATTTATGTTAATAAAATCAAGTATGTTTTTAGATTAACACGAACATAGGAGAAATGCAGAATTTGCCTTTAACGCAGATCGAGTGTTAATAGCTTTCATACTGATAACACGAAAACACTTCTTCGATATCTTATCTATCTTTTGCTAGGTTTAAATGTAAAATATATTTTAATGATGCAAAATAAATAAAAGTTTGCCATGAAAGGTATAGGAAAGTTTTCAGCAAGCATTAGTGTCAATCTGCTTTACAGTCACTGTATGCTAATGCAGAGAATATATAAATAAAAGAAGTGCCACCTTGTGGTACATTCAAATTCTGACACACGGAGAAAGCTCTATTTGTTACACAGACGTTGCAACAATGTATTCTCACAAATACACCCGCAAGAAAAAATAAGTGCGAAATGAATAAATGAATGGGCAGATACAATATATGTATTATATATTACTATGTTTGCTATACGTAACTTTAAATACCTTAAAATCATGTAATGACATTTTTTGTATTGAAGATGTTTATTTTTTTATGTTTTGTTTTAATTATTTATATTTGTGTAACCTTATAGGGTTACTCAATGAAACTCATTTTTGTACATGGTGAAAAAAAAAAAATATATATAAATATTATGCAATTGCAAAGGGAGTTTCAACTTGAAAGTCAGTTGTACTGAAGTTTTAAGGTTTAAAAAAAATTGAATTTTATTTTTGCTAATAAAAAAAATATTTTTCTGAAATAGGACTTTTAAGGTTGTTCAGAGTTTCTGTCATATCCACTCAGGATATTTTAACAGTTAATAAGCCAAATTTGACCATTATTCAATTATTTTGTGGTCCAAGGTTGACATGATGACACCACTTACACAGCAGTCCAAGTTCCATGTAAGCTCTCTGTCAGAGTTTAGCTAATGGTAATGATTACCACATGTCCAATGGACTCTTTTTATTCAAGAGCACCTGTAACCCTTCCCTACATGGATAATGTTTTGAATTCTGTTTAGGAATATAAGGAGACTAGAAAGACAGTATAAATAAAAAGGACGTGTCAGCACCAGAGCCTGCCGGGTCCTGAACTCTGGTGTCCCACAGACTGGCGAGTGATGTATATGTTCTGCCATTCCAGTTTTTGCTTTTACCATTGGAATTGTCATACAGTAGCTCTCCAGTTGCTTTGAGTCTCACCTTATCATGTGGGTAATCATGGTGAATGTCCAGTTATTTAATATGGTTGTAAAGGCAGAAGGTTTTTATTCTATGCATTAAGAGAAAAAAAACTTCCCTTTTTTAAAAGCCCCCCTCTGCCCCCCAATACTTACCTGAGCCCCATCTCTATCCAGCGATGTGCACGAGTGCCTCAGCCGTCTGGAACTACCCCTCCTGATTGGCTAAGACACAGCAGCGTGAGCCAATGGTAAAAATAAATTAAAGTCAGTTAGCAAATCAGGAGAGAGAGGGGGCGGGGCAGAACCACAGCTTTGTGTCTGAATGAACACACGGAGCTGTGGCTTGGCTCGGGTGCCCCATAGCAAGCTGTTTGCTGTGGGGGCACTCGACAGACGGGAGGGGCCAGGAGTGCCAAAGAGGGACCTGAGAAGAGGAAGATCCAGGCTGCTCTGAGCAAAAGCATGTTTATTCTTTTTAAAGAAAAAAAACGAGACTTTAGTATCACTTAAAGTTCTTCACATCATTTGAGCTCTCACATAATTCTGCCTTCTGTTATGAGATAACTCTATTGTTGCATGTTACCAATTTTGGTTAGTGACCCCAATGCCGATTCTCTGTTATATGCACGGGACTCTGGCTTGTTTCCTCAACACTGATTCTCTGCTGTCCAAACTGACCCTGGCTTATGACCCCATTGCTGTGCATTGTGATCTAGACTACTTGATTCTTTTTTCACAAAAGACTGTGCCTAGCCTGAAGTTTCCAGCCACTGGTCTTCACTCTTTACAGGAACATTCCTAACAAGACTGAAGAAACTGAAAAAAGCAAGTGCACCTAATTGAACCCTGAGCTCTTTAATGGAATTAATAAGGAATTAATATGTAAATGTATACACCTTTCAACTCTGGTCAACATGCTTACAATAATAGGGGCTTTTTTATATTACAATTCCCTCACTATAAAAAAGTGTGTTTTAAGCAGTCTTTTGTCAATGAGCGTTGGAGTAATTTCGGGAGAAATGCAGTCTTTGCATATTGAATTAGTGCCAAAAAGCTGCTATACTGTGCTATATTGCTCTAAATTACTATTGATTGACAGTATAGTGGGGGACATATTCTTGTCCACTCTAACCAAACATTTTAGAATTTCCTTTTTGTGTGTTTCAGCAACAATTACAGTTGCTATTTATCTTGTTGTCCCCCTTCCCTGCAGTCTATTTTATTTTATTTTATTTTTTTCTTCTTCATCCATTTTTTATTCTCTGCTAGGTTTAAAAAAATAGGTTTGGGGGAATATTCTATTCTATTTACTTTTTATAGGTTTTCTTTATTGTGGGTTCCCCAGTGTATACTTATTACTGGCCCAGTCGAGGTGGCTCTTTGTTTGCTGCATATCACTGCATTAATGTGCGGTAAAGTATATGCACCAAAGTGCCATATATATTTTTACCATTGTTGCAATAGCTGCCATTTAATTTAGGCAATCTCTGTTATTTAATATATCAGTTAGTGCTAAAGCCAATGGAAGAGGTTCTGCATGTTGAAGTATTTACGAAAAATAAGTTCTGCAGGACAATGTGGTGGCCACATCTAGAGGCAGGACACTTCTGCTTTTTCTTCTCCAGATTGACTGTTCTATACAGCCACAGAAGATAGAAGAGGTAGTCAGGTGGCTGGAAAGCTTTCCTCTTCTTCCTTCTCCAAAGGCTAGAGCAGTCAGTTGTCTGCAACTGCTGCTAGTTCCCCTTTTCTTCCTCTTCCCTCACTTCTGTTGGTACTGCTACAGTATCTCAAATTCAAAAAGTGGTGGAGCACTGTAAAGGTGATGTGAAATGTTTCTGCAGATGGACCTCAGCTGTCAAATTTCAAATTTTTGCTGCAGGTTTAAAACTGTGTTGCGTGTTAAAGTTTGTGACCTATTCCGGTGCTAAGGCACTATAAAAATGCTTCACAATAGAGTTGGTTTCCTAAAGCTGGAGAGTGCAAAATCTGGCGCAGGTCTGCATAGACACCAATTGGCTTCCAGGTTTTGTTTGTCAAAGCTTAATTGATGAAAAGATGAACTTATAGGCTGATTGGCTACCATGCACAGCTACATCAGATTTTGTGCTCTCCAGTTTAAGTAAATTACTCCGTCCTCTGTCTACTGTTTTTGTGCTTCTTATGCCCATCTGTTATTTACCCTGGCCTGGCTTCTGACATTGTTTCTGCCTTCCGAATCGGTGCCACTTCTGTCTGGTTGTTTCTGACTCTGGCTTGTCATGACCACAACTTTGATTCCTGCATCTGCAGGTTCTTGTGCTCCATCTGTGTTACAGTATTCTACACGAGGTCCAACAGATACCTGCTTACCCATGTAATATCCAATAGGTATTGGGCAGGGAAGCTATCTCATCAGCTCGGCCTCTACCTGGTACAGGGCACACACAATGTTGCCCCAGCTAAAACTCAGCTAACACATTTCTAATGTTTGATATAGCATATATCTTGATTTCTATCTAAACATTTGCAGGTGATTGCAGTACCCAGGCACTGTAAAGGTACCATGCAATGTTTTCACCTCTTTACCTCAACTACAAAATGTCTAATGTTTCTTGTCCTCCGGCACTCAAAAAGATTAGTGGCTATGGTTTCTCAGAAAATACTCTCTGATGTTTACTTCTTGATAAACCTGCTCTCCTTCCTTCTTATATTGCAGTAATACCATGTTGCCTAAATACTGCCAGCCACTGAACATTTTTTGTCGCTATTGGCACGCTTATAATACTGTTTAATTGTATTTACTGGATTAAACCCACCTTGTATCTTCCTTTTTTTCCCCCATAAATGCTTTTATAGAAAACATTGATAGCAGGTAAAAAATAGAGTCATTGTGAGCAGTTTTCCAGTATAATGGGAAATAACAGTTTTAACAGTTTTAATATCAGCTAGAAGAACATCTAACTTCCCTAGAAGTCATACTGAGTTAGAAGTTAATTTACTTAAGTACAAAGTGTAAGTGGAAAGATAGATGAAAAAGGAGGAAGGGAAAGAAGAAGAAAAAAGGAAGGGAGGGTGTTGCAAAAGAGAATCCTTTTCTGACTTCTGTCCCACCAGCTTCAACATAAGTCAGAAACTCACCAGAGTAGATAAAGTATGTACCTGAAAGTGTAACTTTATTTGCATTTCTGGTACCGCTCCATGGTCTTAAAATGGGTCCAGCAAGACCAGATGACCCCAAATTTATGTAAGCATTTATGTGAAATGTGGACGAGTTCCTATATCTCTTATATTTTATTTAGTCTAGCAAACCACTCAGTTGTCGTTGGAACACACGTTGATCTCCAATGAAATGGAATACAGAGTCATCCCATGTGTGCCATATGCATATCAAGATATTTATGGTATTCCCATTTGGAGAGGGACGTGTGATGTAAGAGGTATTGGGTCAGGGTAAAAAGCAGAACATATGAGGTTACATGAGATATGGTATCATGAACAGTCTTCCAATATGGTTGCAGGAGCTTACGGCTCCCCATCTCCAACAAAGATTGGGACAGGCTGGGTAGCACTTATGTAAGAGGGTCAGTGTTCTGTACCATCTAATTCTGATTTTGTAGGAGTTTTCCTGAATTTAAATGTTCAAAGATCCTTTATGGGCATATTTATTGATATTTAGCAATTTTCCCCAAGCCTTTCTTACTGTGTCAATGGTCCGGGACGGTTCTCCCAGAAGTTAATAAGTGAGAACAAATAGCATTGACGCGTCCTTCTGGTACATAAGGATTCAAAAGGTGTAAGCGGCCTAGTCCATGGTTTGTCCAAAGCGAATGGCCCCAGGAAATGTTTAAGTTGCCTATATATACACGAGGGAAAAGATCCTGATGAGAACATGGAGTACAGTTGGGACATCAACAATAAATTTCCTTCAGAAAAAAAGTGATGAGCAAACCCCTCACTGTTGGGCCACTCCTTCTTCAAAAAGGTACGTGATAAGCCAGGGGGGAAAGTCTGGATTACCGCGCACTGTAGTTAAAGGGCCTGGGGAAGAAGAATAGCATGTAGATTTACATGCAATTTAAAAGCATAATAGTGATGGGCCAACAAGCAGGGGTTACCAGACTTGCTTCAGAAGATGATGGGGTGGAAGCCAGAGCAATAGGCTCTGTGATAAAGGAGATTGAGTGTTTTCCATTGATACCCACTCCTTGCTCTGAGAGCAGATCTTCCAGTCCATGTTAACAAGATGACACGCAAAGTAATATTTATAGAGGTCCGGCAAGCTCACTTTTCCTCTAACTTTTGGGAGAGTGACTGTAGCGTATTTAATGCAAGGTGTGGAGTTCCTCTATATAAACATTGAGCAGGTGCATTTATACATGGAGAAGAAGGAGCTTGCCTGATTGATCGGAGTAGTTTGCATTAAGTATAATAATCTAGAAAGCACATTAATTTCGATAAGTGCAGAATGCCCAAACCAGGAGAGATTAAGCCCCATCCAGTCTTTTAGGTCATCTTGGATTTTACAGAGAAGTGGGCAAAAGTTCCTGTTGAAAAGTTATTTAAATCAGTTTGGTATCTGGATACATAAATACATTATTGCATCTGTCTTCCAGGTAAAGGGGAAATTATCCTTACATCGAGACACCAGCGATATCGGCATCTCTCCATTTTATATTGAAATTTACCAAGTGCTTACATATTGTCTAGCCACTGGTAAATATCTGTGGCTATCATCTCTTAAATAATACACTCTGGTGTTTAATTTAAGATAAAACCTACCTTGTCCCTCTCTTACATAGGAATGAGGGGTTTTGCCGCTACCATGAGTTTGAGATTTGCTGTCCTGGTGAATTTATGTTTACATTCACCAGGGAAACTTTTTTAAACCAAAATGCATTGTATGGCCTTAGAACCAGCAGGTTTTGAACCGCCAATAAGGGAATTTTTGGATAAGTCAGTCCCCTCGCTATAAAAGGGGGCACAAAATTGAATTGGAAATGTTGAAGATCATAGGGAAAGCTGTCAAACTGCATAGGGAGAGACTAGGGTCAGTTAGGAAATAGTAATTTAATTTTGATTGCTAGCTTTTTGGACAACCCCTTTGCTACTTGATTTTTGTTCATATTTTTGGGATTATTTTATCTTTATTTGAGGTCAGCAGCCACTTTTAACTGTTGTGTCATTTATAGAAAACTTTTCTTGTTCTAAGGCTTTCCTGTAAAAACAAAAACCTTTTTTGCTTCAGGGGTGGCATTTTGGGATTTTCATTTATTTTGGGGGCATATTGGTTTTTAATATGAGTAGATGGGGCTGTTGTTTTAGGTTAAACAACTGTGTGTGCTGTAAGGGCCACTGTGTGTGCTTTAATAGACGGTAGTAGCATTAGCATTAGCAGAAGCAGTGCAGCTGACATCCTGTTTTCCGCTGGAATTAAAGAAAATACAGGGCTACCTCTACTTGGTCTGGCCAAGGAGCAAAAATGAGTAGATGGTGTCAAAATGTTCACCTCGGCCAATCATATGAAGCCTTGATAAAAATGCAAGACTTCTCTTGAATGATGGAGACGCAATCCGCCTGGCTCTTATTAATTCTGCCAGCAGACAGGAAGCTGCTCATACTGCTGCCAAAACTAATGCTATTACAGTCAATTACAGCACACACAGCTGTTGCATTGTTCAATAATAAAAAAATAAAGTTTTTTGGGCTAGCTTCGCCCAAACAAACTTTTTAAAGTAAAATTAAACAAATGCATTCCAATTTAATTATTGTAGTAAATCCCAGCCTGAGCTCTTTGTTCCTAATACATTTATTTCTCGACTTGATATTTAGAATTGTCCCACTGCTGGCCAATTATGTACTGCTGTGTCATTTGGCATCTCACAATTTTTGTAGTAAAATACCTTTTTGTAGTAGTACATTTTGACCAGTTCTTCCTAATTTAAAAAAGTCCTACTTCTGGCTAGTTTTACAATACTATGTCATCTGTTAGTAGAAACTGGCCAGGACAGTTTGTCATTATGGCAAATAGGGATAGCCAATTTCAATATGCTGGAAAAGAGAAAAAAGGACATTTATTGAAGCTAAAATGTATTAGATTAAGATACTGCTATATTTAAGCCAAGCTAATTGTCTTTTGCATTGGTACATGCCCCTCATGGTAGTGCCCAACCTCTTCCAGAGCTCCCAGACCCCCACGATTCCTTAAAGTGGTGAGCACTGGCTGAGCTACATGGTGGGATTTGTTGTTCCAGATGAAATGAATGAAGGACCAATGAAGAAAAACAAAGTTAAGACTTAGTTATGGGGACAGGAGAGGTTTCAAAATAGTACAACAATTTGGAGAAAATTGACATTTTGAGTACATTAATCCTCCCAGTAAGAAAATGTAATATCCCATTGTTTCAATAAACTGGTTAAAACTATGAAAAAAAGGGGGGTAATTAGTGCTATATATAGTGCCTTGCAAAAGTATTCACCCCTCTTGGCTTTTTACCTATTTTGTTACATTACAGCCTTTAGTTCAATTTTTTTTTTATCTGAATAATATGTGATGGATCAGAACACAATAGTCTAAGTTGGTGAAGTAAAATTGGAAAATATATACATAAAACTATTTTTAGGAAATAAAAAACTGATAATTGGCATGTGCGTAAGTATTCACTCCCTTTCTTGTGAAGCCCATAAAAAGTTCTGGTGCAACCAATTACCTTCAGAAGTCACACAATTAGTGAAATGATGCCCACCTGTGTGCAATCTAAGTGTCACACTAACCAAACACTGCCATGAAGACCAAGGAACTCTTCAAACAAGTATTGTTGAGAAGTACAAGTCAGGGTTAGGTAATAAAAAAAATCCACATCTTTGATGATCCCTATGAGCACCATCAAATCTATCATAACCAAATGGAAAGAACATGGAACAACAGCAAACCTGCTAAGAGACGACCGCACAACAAAACTTACAGACTGGGCAAGGAGGGCATTAATCAGAGAGGCAGCACAGAGACCTAAGGTAACCCTGGAGGAGCGGCAGAGTTCCACAGTAGAGAATGGAGTATCTGTACATAGGACGACAATAATCTGTACGTTCCATAGAGTTGGGTTTTATGACTGAGTGGCCAGTAGAAAGCCATTACTTTCAGCAAAAATCAAAATGGCACATTTTTAGTTTGTGAAAAGGCATGTGGGAGACTCCCAAAATGTATGGAGGAAGGTGCTCTGGTCTGATGATACTAAAATTGAACTTTTTGCCCATCAAAGAAAACGCTATGTCTGGCTCAAACCCAACACATCACAAACCACCCAAAGAACACCATCCCCACAGTGAAACACGGGGGTGGCAGCATCATGCTGTGGTGATGTTTTTCAGCAGTCGGGACATGGAAACTGGTCAGAGTTGAGGGAAAGATGGATGGTGCTACATACAGGGATATTCTTGAGCAAAACCTGTACCACTCTGTGTGTGATTTGAAGATAGGGCAGAGGTTCACCTTCCAGCAGGACAATGACCCCAAACACACTGCTAAAATAACACTTGAGTGGTTTAAGGGGAAACATGTAAATTTGTTGGAATGGCCTAGTCAAAACCCAGACCTCAATCCAATAGAAAATCTGTGGTCAGACTGATTGCTGTTCACATGCGCAAACCATCCAACTTGAAGGAGCTGGAGCAGTTTTGCGAGGAGGAATGGACATAAATCCCAGTGGTAAGATGTGGCAAGCTCATAGAAACGTATCCAAAGCGACTTGAAGCTGTGATAGCCGCAAAAGGTGGATCTACAAAGTATTGACTTCAGGAGAGTGAATAATTATGCACATTGACTTTTTCTATTATTTTGTCCTATTTGTTGTTTGGTTCACAATAAAAAAAAAAAAATCTTCAAAATTGTGGGCATGTTCTGTAATTTAAATGATGCAAATCCTCAAATAATCCATGTTAATTCCAGGTTGTGAGGCAACAAAACATGAAAAATTCCAAGGGGGTGAATACTTTTGCAAGACACTGTAGAGTGTGTTATGAAGAAGTAATATAAATTCCCACATATTTGAGGGTGTGGGGACACCAGTGATAAGAATTGTTTTGTTGAAGGGATTCATGGAGCTGAGTGGGGATGTGAAGTGATGACCTCTATTTTGGAGGTGTTCATTTTATAGCCTGACAAAGCCCTAAAAGTATTAATATTAGTTTATGTAGTGAAGGTAGAGAAGTATGCGGATCAGTCAGGGTCACTAAAATATCACACGCATAGAAGGACAGCTTATATTCTCTTTGATGTATGTGCACTCCATGAATATCAGGAAAGGACCTACTAGCCTCCACCAGAGGCTCTAGGCAAAGGATGAAGAGCAAGGGTGACAATGGACACCCTTGTCTGGTTCCGTTGCTCATCCCAAATGTGTGGGAAAACAAAGAGGCTAGCCAAAACTGAGAAGTGAGCTGAGAGTATAGTGCTTGCAAGGCATTAAGGAAGGTATCCTTAAAGACATATCAGGCAGGGGTCACAAACATATAGTTATATAAAGTCCAATAGTAAAAGTTGCATTTAAAGTAGCCAAATTAGAAGGGAATGGTTTAGGATTTTAAGGGTAGTGGAAAATGTATCAAAGTCTGTTTGTTGAAAATGAGGGTGTTTGTAAGGCAATACAATATTATAGATTTTTTGGTAAAGAACCCTAAATGTTTTCACCTTAGGTTAAAGAGGAAGTAAACCCTGATGAGTTTACTTCCTCTTTCATTCCCTGCAAACGCAAAGCATAATGGACTACTATGCATCGCATAGTAGCCCATTATGTGTCACTTACCTGACACAGGAGCCAGCGAAGTCGCCGCTGTCCCCTGTATCATCAACATGAGATCTTTTGAATAAATTTTTCTACAATACATTTCAATTTTTATATGTGAAATAATTTTTTATTGTCCATAAAATCCCACCTTTTGAGGTTATTCATATACCACATGGATGAAGAAGCATGTGACGTCTCAGTGTGCAACTTGTTGGGAGTAGTACCTGAATGCTAGCCATCCATAGAAAAAGGGACACATCTTCCCCTGCTATTCCCCATCAGCAGCCTTCAGAGATAGGGTTGAAAGACTTTAAAGGGTGACAGAAGTTTATGTTATGTATTTTCCAGTGGGGAAGAGGGTCATCATGGAGCCACACAGAGTAGGGCAAGCATAGGCTGTAAACTTGCTCTTTTTCTGCTAACTCCACCCTTCCAACTACAACTGCTACATTCAGCAGGCATGTTTCCCTGCCCCAGCTGCTGGAATAAAAGAAGAATTACACTCCCAGCCACCCCAATGCCCAGAGTCTCAATGCCAGTGTAGCAACGTTGTTAGCTTTATAGCACCTGCCTTTCCATCTGGTTTATTCAGCCTAAAGCCCCCTATTTAACTATCAAGACGAGTGGTCACGTTACAAATGTAAAGTTGCAGAGCTCTTCCTACACACACAGATGGAGTAAAAAATAAAATATCTGGAGAACATGCTACAGAGGAGCCTGTTAACCTCCTTTCCAACTGCCATTGTAAGGAGGCTGCCCAAGTAAGACATTTGTTTCTCTATCCAGCATCCAGAACTGTTCTTTGTCAACAGCTATCTGCAGTGGTAATGGGTAGAATACTTGGGATCAATGTATGTATCAAGGATGGACCAATGGCCAGAGCATGTCCAGTATGAAGTCAAGCTGCTTGACTGCCCTACAGTGAGCATGCTCTCTGAAAAGACATTTGGTGCTCTTCGGAGCTTTGCCACAAAAGAATGTATCTGTCCCTGGACACGGCTGACCAACTGAATTTTGTTAAAATACACCAGTCCTGGATCAGCAGCAGCTGTCAAGCCCCATCTGCAGATGCTGCAGATTATACATTGTCAGAGACTTCGACCACCAAAAGTATTTATTTTCAGTACAGTCTAAGCCTTCCCTTTCATCACTGCTGGTCTGAAATAAATCCCACCTTCTGCCACCTTTGCCATTTCCTGCCCCCATGAGCACAAATGGCAACCATTAACACTTCCTTCTACCACTACTGGCTTAGAACTGTTAACATCTACTGCCACTGCTGTAGGCCTGCCATCATTATCATCTCATACTTGGCCTTAAGCAGTTGTTCATTGCAATGGCACTATTATTTTTGGCACACTTAAGTTTTCTGTAGCTTTTTCACCTTTTCAAAGGTTTAAGATTTTTAGGCCAGGTAAACATTCTGTGCTCTTCATGATTATTTCTGTAGAGTTGTGGTGTTTTAGCACCACTAATGCCACAACCCAATTTTTCTGCAGCTGTTTCACAGTTGAAAAGAAATTGAACGTTTTGGAAGGTAAAATCCTGTGCTGGCACCAATCATATTTAAAACCTCATTTTTAGACAGCTGTTTCCCAAAGGTAGGAAAAGTTTTACATATATTTTGGTTATCTAACTGCAATGTTGGCCAATAATGTTTGCATTTCATTATGGTGCATTGTCATTAAAAATGGATAGCACTTTGTTCTTGATTTACTAAAGACATTTAGTGTTGAAAATATTTTTATTGAACATTTCAAGTAAAAAAAAACAACAAGACAGTAACCGACATGAGGCAAATACAAGCAGGAACAGTAACAGGACTACATTTGTGAATGGACGGCTTGCGACTATCAGCCACAGTCGGTCCCGTCGGAAAGTTTGGAAAACAAGGAAAACAGCCTGTTCCCGATCCACAAGGCCACAGTAGGGAAAGAATACTCATGGGTTACTACATGAGACAACGTGTAATTAGTATTACGAAGAAGACAGAGAGAGAGAGAGAAAAGAAAGGGAAGAGAGGAGCAAAAGAAAGAGGAACAGAGTGTTACAGGAAAAAATGGATATCAAGATGAGAGGAGAGGGAAAAAAGGGGGGAAGGGGAAGGGATACGGGTAGGGGGGGGGGGAAGGGTAGGAGAGAGCCCACAGCGCCCCTACGCATTCAATACTTGTTCCATTAAAGTGTCAGAGGAAGAGAAGCGGAGCCAGATCGACCATTGAGATATAAACTTGGAGTAAGTATCATTGTCCAGCGCCAACATCTCCTCCATTCTCATGGTGTCATTCATAATGGATACCCACCGTGACAATGGGGGGGTAGTCGTCGTCTTCCAATAAGCAGGTATCAGCTGCCTAGCAGAGGACATAAAAAAACGAAGCAATCTTTGTCTCCGCGATTTAATAGACCCGGGTAGTATGGAGAGTAATGCAATTTTCGGAGAGATAGGAACCGGAGTATCAGCTAGAAGATTATAACATTCAAAAACCTGTGTCCAGAAGGGGCGGATCCTCTCACAGTCCCACCAGACATGTAAATAGGTTCCGACTGAGGCTTCACAGCGCCAGCAGGTGGCTGGCGTAGACGGGAAGATTTTGTGTAAAGTAGCAGGGTCTCTGTACCATCTGGATACTAAAGACATTTAGACTGTTCGCTTTGCAAGAGAAGATGTACTTTGCAAGGGGATGTGCCTCAAGGCTTACAGTGCCTTGAAAAAGTATTCACCCCCTTGGCATCTTTCCTGTTTTGTTGCTCACAACCTGGAATTAACATGGATTGTTTGAGGATTTGCAGCATTTAATTTACAGAACATGCCCACAACTTTGAAGATTTTTTTTTTATTTTGAAGCAAACAACAAATAGGACAAAATAACTGAAAAAGTCAATGTGCATAACTATTCACCCTCCTAAAGTCGATAATTTGTAGAGCCACCTTTTGCAGCTATCACTGCTCCAAGTCATTTTGGATAAGTCTCTATTAGCTTGCCACATCTTACCACTGGGATTTATGCCCATTCCTCCTTGCAAAACTGCTCCAGCTCCTTCAGGTTGGATGGTTTGCGCTTGTGAACAGCAATTAGTCTGACCACAGATTTTCTATTGGATTGAGGTCTGGGCTTTGACTAGGCCATTCCAACAAATTTACATGTTTCCCCTTAAACCACTCAAGTGTTACTTTAGCAGTGTGTTTGGGGTCATTGTCCTGCTGGAAGGTGAACCTCTGTCCTAGCTTCAAATCATACACAGAGTGGTACAGGTTTTGCTCAAGAATATCCCTGTATGTAGCACCATCCATTTTTCCCTCAACTCTGACCAGTTTCCTAGTCCTGACTGCTGAAAAACATCACCACAGCATGATGCTGCCACCACCACCATGTTTCACTATGGGGATGGTGTTCTTTGGGTGGTTTGTGATGTGTTGGGACTGCGCCAGACATAGCGTTTTCTTTGATGGGCAAAAAGTTCAATTTTAGTATCATCAGACCAGAGCACCTTCCTCCATACATTTTGGGAGTCTCCCACATGCCTTTTCACAAACTAAAAATGTGCCATTTTGATTTTTGCTGAAAGTAATGGCTTTCTTCTGGCCACTCTGCCATAAGACCCAACTCTATAGAACGTACGGATTATTGTCGTCCTATGTACAGATACTCCATTTTCTACTGTGTAACTCTGCTGCTCCTCCAGGGTTACCTTAGTCTCTGTGCTGCCTCTCTGAATAATGCCCTTTTTGCCCAGTCTGTGAGTTTTGTTCTGCGGTCGTCTCTTAGCAGGTTTGCTGTTGTTCCATGTTCTTTCCATTTGGTTATGATAGATTTGATGGTGCTCCTAGGGATCGTCAAAGATTTGGATTTTTTTTTATAACCTAACCCTGACTTGTACTTCTCAAAAACATTGCCCCTTACTTGTTTGGAGAGTTCCCTTTCTCTTCATGGCAGTGTTTGGTTAGTGGTGCTTCTTGCTTAGGTGTTGCAGCCTCTGGGGCCTTTCAAAAAGGTGTGTATATGTAATGACTGATCATGTGACACTTATATTGCACACAGGTGGACATCATTTCACAAATTTTGTGACTTCTGAAGGTAATTGATTGCACCAGAGGTTTTTAAAGGCTTCATAACAAAGGGGTGATTACATCTGCACATGCCAATTATCAGTTTTTTATTTCTGAAAAATGTATGTATATATTTTTCCAATTTTACTTCACTAACTTAGACTATTGTGTTCTGATCCATCACATATAATTCAGATTAAAAAAAAAACATTGAAATAAAGGCTGTAATGTAATAAAATAGGTAAAAAGCCAAAGGGGTGAATACTTTTGCAAGACACTGTAGTGAATGAGGTAACGTTCTGCTGACTTTCATCATCCAGTCATGTGCACATAGTTGAGTCATTCTTGCAGTTTGAAACTACACTATACATTCACTAAGCTCTGGGGAAAACGATCTTGCAAAGTGCAACTTCCCTTGCAAAGTAAACAGGCTATTTGCCTTTAGTAAATCAACTCCCTTATGTTTATGAATCATTCAATTGACCCTAATTGAGTATACTGGTATGATTATTGTTTTTTTTTCTACCAAAAATATCTAGCACATTTCATATTGGCCCAAATTAATAAAGAAATGTGTTTTATTTTTTATTTTTTACTGGATATATTTTATAGCAGAAAGTAAAAAATATATATATTTTTTCAAAATTGTCAGTCTTTTTTGTTTATAGCGCAAAAAATGAAAACCATAGAGGTGATCAAATAGCACCAAAAGAAAATTCTATTTGTGGGAAAAAAAGGACATGCATTTTATTTGGGAACAGTGTGATACGACCGCGCAATTGTCAGTTAAAGTAACTTAGAACTGTATTGCAAAAAATGGCCCAGTCCATTACTAGGCCCTTTGGGTGTGGTGTAAATATTAAGGGGAACTCTCCACCAGAATAAATGGCATAGGGGTCCCCCAAAATCCATATCCGAGCATGCAACCTGGCAGGCCACAAGAAAAGAGTGGGAAATGAGAGAACTCCCCTGTCAGGTCACCTTGAGGCCAGGTGACAGATGCTCACCGTAGGGATTAGGAGTGCACCGCAAGGTTGTGGACCCTACGGTCAAGGTGATAGGAAGGCAGGGCCGCCAGAACACCAAGATGGATCCCACCGGGGTTAGAGTGTAAGATTCCCTGGGGCGCGGAGTCTAAGAGCCAGCAGGTGTTCACCAGAGCCTCGAGTGGTGAGGATGGACTTGGCTGCAACTGGCTCCAGGTCGCGACCCCCAGGGTCCCCCAGCTCACACCCACAGTAGGCAACAGGTGGATAGGGATGGTGAGGGACAAAGCCAAGGTCGGGGCCACAAGCAGACAGGAATAGTCGGGGACACGCCAAAAGGTCAGGATCACAGGCAAACAGGGATAGTCAAGGACACGCCAAAGTCGGTAATGGAATAACAGCAGAGCACATGGCAGGTAACAGGAAGCTAACACACAAAGGTTGATCAGCAGGATTGGCCTGCAGTGCACAGGTTAATATAGAGTTGTCTGATAGGAGCTAGGGTGGAGCCATGCCAGAGGATGGATTACAAAGGCAGTCAGGTGAGGGTCGGCTGGTCTCTAGAGATGAACACATGGAGACAGGTAAGCAGATGAACTCTATTGCATAACCATGACAGCCCCCCATCCTGAACCATACCATTCCACATGCCCTCAACATGGGGAGGGTGGTTTGGAGTCACCCCCAAAGCACCTTGTCGCCATGTTGATGGGGACAAGGACCTCATCCCCACAACACTTGCCCACTGTGGTTGTGGGGTTCTGTGGGCAGGAGGCTTATCAGAATCTGTAAGCTCCTTTAACAAGGGGACCCTTAGATCCCACCCCCCCCCATGTGAATTGGTAAAACCCCTACAATTTCACAAAAAAAGTGTCAAAAATAGTAAAAAAGACAGGAGGCACTTTGGAATAAGTCCTTTATTAAAAAATTAAAAAATAACAATGTCCAGCGATGTCCATTCATCTTCTTTCACACCACCCGACGAACCGAAAAAAGAAAAAAAAAACACAACAGCTCCTCCTGGAGGCTCCCGCCGAGTGACGCTTCTTCTCGGTGACAGCTGTCACGAAGCGCAGAGGAGGGCGGAGTCACAGCTTCACCGAGAAGAAGCGTCACTCGGAGGGAGCCTCCCATGGAGGCGGAGATGTTGCTTTTTTTTCTTTTATCGGTTCGTTGGGCGGTGGGATAGAAGATGAATGGACATCGCTGGACATTTAAATTTTTTCAATAAAGGACTTGTCCCAAAGTGTCTCCTGTCTTTTTTAGTATTTTTGACACTTAAATTTGTGAAATGGTAGGGGTACAATGTACCCCTTACCAATTCATATAGGGGGGCCAGGATCTGAGGGACCCCTTGTTAACGAGGACATCCAGATTCCGATAAGCCCCCCACTCGCAGACCCCCACAACCACCGAGCAAGGGTTGTGGGGATGAGTCCATTGTCCCCATCAACATGGGCACAAGGTGCTTTGAGGGGCAACTCCAAAACACCCTCCACATGTTGAGGGCATGTGGCCTGGTATGGTTCAGGAGGGGGGTGCTCTCTCATCCCCTCTCTTTTTCTGTGGCCTGCCAGATTGCGTGCTCAGATAAGGGTCTTGTATGGATTTTGGAGGGAATCCTACAACATTTTATTAATATTTTGGTGCAGGGTTCCCCTTAAAATCCATACCATATCTGGTAATGGACTGAGGGGGAACCCATGCCATTTTTTTCAATGAGTTTTCTCTATATTGCCGAGACCCGACAATTCATTACAGCCGCAATCAGTTTTAAATAACTTTTTTCCTTTATGTAATTTTGCTGTGGTACTGTTCTAAACACGGGAAAACTGTGCGCCTCAAAAATACTATAGACACCCCCCCCCCCCCCCAGGCACGACATTTAAAGGAATATTTCATTTTTATTGTTTCACTTTAAGCATTATTAAAATCACTGCTCCCAAAAAAAATTCTGTTTTTAAAACTTTTTTGCATTGATACATGTCCCCTGGGGCAGGATACGGGTCTCCAAACACTTGTTATGGCAATAACTTGCATATAAGCCTTTAAAAGTAGCAATTTTAGATTTTTCATGTTCGTGACCCATAGACTTTAATGGTGGTCGTGTGTTCGTCCAAATTTTTTGCCTGTTCGCAAGTTCTGGTGCGAACTAAACCGGGGGGTGTTCTGCTCATTCAAAAAAAATAGGCAGCTACAAATTCTGCAGCTTCTGACTTTTAATAATGGGACACTCACCTGTCCAGGAATCCAGTGAAGCGGGGGAATGAAGCCCTGCTCATCTTCCCCTCCTCTCTGCGGTGCCTGAATTGTAACTGTGGGCACCAGGCTGTGGCTTCAGAGCCGGGCACCCACTGTGCATGCGTGAGCCACGCCGCACGCCGTGGCTGGCCGGGCAATCCTCTGGGACCTGTGACATGTTCCAGATGATTGCCAAGAGGGAGGGGAAGAGGTGATCTCCCTTCCGGTGCCGCGATGCACCGGGAGGAAGTGGGAGCTGGGACCCTCTAAAAAGAGGGTCCAGCTCCCACCCCCAATGACATGCTAAATATGGCATATCAGGGGGTAATTTCCCTTAAAGTAGAAGTTCCATTTTTGGGTGGAACTCCACTTTAAGCATGCTGGCGAGTGCAGGCTCCACCTGAAGGATGTCACCAGGAATCCTCAGTGATGTCATTTGGATTATTACACTGCAATGCATCCTCCTTATCATTAGCCTCAGCTTTTGCACTTTCTCCAGAGGTGTATTCATTTGGTAAGTTGTCTGTGCAACACAAAATATCTCTACAGTATATTATTATCCTTTTGAAAACCCCTCTGCATTTAATATTTAGATTTTTAAATGCAAGCAATCATTACCTACAAAATAACATTGTTTCTGTTCACAGTTAACTGATTCTATATTTATGGAGGCATTGACCAGTGCTCTTTCGATTTATCATTTGCATGACAAAATGTTTTTACACAGCAAAAAAAAAAAAGATTTCTTAAAACACGGCACAAGCAAATTGGAAAAAGGCAGTGGCTTAAGTACAAGGTTTTCAGGTCAAACTCTGCATGTTATGTCCTGCAATGCAGTATTTTATTTCATAACCATTTCATTGCCTATGATCACTTTTTTTTTTGTTTAAATTAGTTGTTGTGTCGTTGTTGTTGTTTTTTTTTTGCCAAACTACAGTGTCTTTCAATACAAATACACCTGCCTGCATACCATTCTATGGTTTTTTGTGTGTGTGTTTGGGTGTTTTTATGCCAGGCAGTGAATAAAAGTCAGTACAGGGGCGCTGTATAAAGCTTTTGCACGGGCTGCCCTGTAACCTAAGACCAGCTCTGATTAAATGCGATTATTTGAATTTTTGCATTTTTTAAATTATTAAATATTTTGGGAAAGTGACAGCTTGTACTTGCTTTAGGATATGCCTGGGTGATAATTATTCATGAGCTGAATATATTGAAAACTAACTAGTTATACACCCTCTGTAATTTTAATGCTGAAAAGTCTCCCCATGGCCATATGACATTATTCTTAGTGCATTTATAAAGCAGATGTCCACAATGTCATAATTATCTCAAACATGTTATGTACATGCATAGAATGTATTCCATTATCTATTTTAAATGATTAAAATACATATTTATAACAATTATAACATAGATATTTTAATTGGAGTCTTAAATCTTAGATAGAATTGCTTTTTTTTTCTATCCTTTGTTGAAATATAAAATTAATTATAGGTAAAGTAACTTGTATTAAATCACTGTATAGTATGACATATTAGAGATACGGAAATGCATTTTGCAAGTTGAAAGGTTTGGCCTAATGCTGCAATCAGGTGAAATAAAATAAAGCCCAAACAGAAATATTTTCTCTCTGGCTCTATATTTTGTGGAGCCGACCTGCAGGTACCCATAGTCGAAAGGTAAAGGAAATATCTTATGAACTATTAAACACAAGACTGCTTTCAAAAGAATGGAACCTGTGAGGGCTGAAATATCAGAACAGCCTCTCCAAATGTTATCCAAATTTGATATACAGTGGGGAAAATTATTATTTGATCCCCTGCAGAAGTTTGCCCACTTACCAAGATTTGAAAGGTCTATCATTTTTATCATAGGTTTATTTTAAGCAATAAAAACAGAATATCAACCAAAAATCACGAAAAAAACACAATACAAATGTTATAAATTGCAGCAATACAAATTATAAGTTGCAGTTCAGTGAGTAAAATAAGTATTTGATCCTCAAGCAAAATATGACTTAGTACTTGGTGGAAAAACCCTTGTTGGTAAGCACAGAGGTAAGATGTTTCTTATAATTGGTTACCAGGTTTGCACACATCTCAGGAGGGATTTTGGTCCACTCTTCTTTACAGATCTTCTCTCAATCCTTAAGGTTTCTTGGCTGTTGCTTAGCAACTCGAAGTTTCAGCTACCTTAATACATTTTCTATAGGATTAAGGTGTGGAGACTGGCTAGGCGACTCTCTGACCTTAATGTGCTTCTTCTTGAGCCAATCCTTTGTTGCCTTGGTGGTATGTTTTGGGTCATTGTCATGCTGAAAGACTCATCCACGACCCATCTTCAGTGTTCTCGCTGAAGGAAGAAGATTCTCATCCAAGATTTTACAATACATGGCCCCATCCATTGGCCCCTCAATTCGGCAAAGTCAGTCTGTATTTTTAGCAAAGAAACAGCCCCAAAGCATAATGTTTCCACCTCCGTACTTGAATGTAAGGGATGGTATTCTTAGGGTGATAGTCAGCATTTTTCTTCCTCCAAATATAGTGAGTCCCCCTCCTCAAGAAGGCACATGTACAGTCATGTCAATGAACATCTAAATGACTCAGAGAAGGATTGGGAGAAAGTGCTGTGGTCAGATGAGACCAAAATTCAGCTCTTTGGTATTAACTCAACTTGTGTTTGGAGGAAAAAAAATGCTGACTATAACCCTAAGAACACCATCCCTACAGTCACAACGGAGGTGGAAACATCATGCTTAGCAGCTGTTTGTCTGCTAAAGGTGTAGGGTGACTTTGCCGCATTAAGGGGCCAGTGTGCAGGGCCATGTATTGCAAAATCTTGGATGAGAACTTTCTTCCCTCAGGGAGAACACTGAAGATGGGTTGTGGCTGGGTCTTCTGACATGACTATGACCCAAAACAAATTGCCATGGCAACAACTGAGTGGCTCAAGAAGAAGCACATTAAGGTCATGGAGTGGCCTGGTCAGGCTCCAGACCTTAATCCTATAGAAAACTTATGGAGGGAGCTGAAACTTAGAGTTGCCAAGAGACAGTTAAGAAACCTCAAGGATTTAGAGAAATTATGAAATCTCAAAATGCAGAGCACATTCTCTTCTTCTTTAATGGGATAATAATAAAACTGCTTTGCTGGTGATACTGATGGAGTTATTGCAAAAGGCTTTTCATTGTTTTTTGTTTTTCTAGTGATATCAACAATAATATTATTATGCTTCCTTTTTTTTTTTCTTGGGCAAGTTACCACAACACCATTATCCCATAGTTTTTAAGATCAAAGATACAACTATGTTGGTGTCCATTTTCAATTTTACTTGTTAAATGTAACTGCCTACTCCCAAACTGTCATTTGAAGTAAAACACATAGCCAAGTATTATTCTCCACAATTTTTGTCTTGTGTATTAAAAAAAGATAGATATGCTATCCGCCAATATAACTTAACCAAAAAGTGCACTCTATGCATCCAAAAATATAGAAAATATAACAAATGAAATCATTATTATTCAACCAAAAAATAAAATAAAAGCCTCATGCATGTGTCCTGCTTCTTATAAGGGGTCAGCAATGCCAAGAGTTGGTGAAAGCTGGGGTCCGTCATCTGGAGATAATTCCGAAAATCATCTGGAATATTTTCCTGGAGCTCCCACAGCAAAGGCATATGACATAATTGTTCACGATTAATAAAGCAACCAATTTTTGGTCCAAGAAATCCTCCTCCTCCTCCTGTTCCTGGACTGGACTTGGGTCAAAGCAATAACTCCAAGGCCAATAATAAATAACACTTTATCTCCTCCAATTCCACAACATGTCTGGTTGATGAACTGCCATTTAGAAACAAACAGAAAATCAAGAAATAAAAATTGCAAATTAAAAGCACTAAATGAAAAGCGCAACATGAAACCGAGAATTAACACTCACCAAACTTCTACTACTAACACGAAATTAGCAGAAGGAGCCCAAAGGGTGGCGCTAAAGAGCTGCAAAACCATGTAGTAAGTCACTATGTTCGTTTGTTGGCTGACAATGGGATCTTTTCAATGGGATCTTTTTGTCGGAAATTCCGACCGTGTGCAGGCTCCATCAGACATTTTCCATCGGAACTTCCATCACACAAAATTTGAGATATGGATCTCAAATTTTCTGATAACAAAATCCGTTGTCATAAATTCTGATCATGTGTACACAATTCTGACTCACAAAGTTCCACACATGTTCAGAATCAAGCAGAAGAGCCGCACTGGCTATTGAACTTCATTTTTCTCGGCTCATCGTATGTGTTATATGTCACCGTGTTCTCGACGTTCGGAATTTCCGACAATATTTGTGTGACTGTGTGTATGCAAAACAAGTTTGAGCCAACATCCGTCAGAAAAAAATCCATGGATTTTGTTGTCGGAATGTCCGATCGATGTCTGATCGTGTGTACAGTGCATAAGAGTTTTCTTTACTGAAACTAACAAAGCAAGGTCCATAAAGACATGGATGAGTGAGTTTGGGGTGGAGGGAGTTGACTGGCCTGACCTCAACCTGATAGAACACCTTTATCTGGTGTATTCCCTCTTGTATTTCAAATTCTTCTAATACCCACAAATGTTTTATCTAAATAGTGTTGATGCGGCAATTACTCACGGTAAACTGACTTCTTTTCAAACCACATTAATGTTACCTGTCTACACATTTTTAGTTGTTGTGGTGCTGATATTCTCAGTCAAGTTTCCCATCTTAAATACAAAAACTGTGAAACAGACAGGATGCAAACAAAGAAATATAACTGCAAACGTACACTATAGCCTAATGATTGCCAGTAGGGATGAGGTTAGAGTTCAGAGATACAGGGTTCAACCCAACATGTAACTACAGTATTAACACTTTGGTGAAGAGGTGAAATAAATAGCTTGTTTTTCCACTGAACCTTCTGTTGTGCAGGATGACTTACATTAATGGAGGTGTTACTACCACCAGTAATGAGTAACAGCTTTCCTGCTCAGGACTGTGGGTGCTAGGACACTGACAGCCTAGCAACCATTATTCAGCTGTGAATGGCAATATCAAAGATTGGCTGTCATTCTCAACAAGAGGATTGGTGGAAGAGGATTGTCATGGGGCCTTATTTTTTTTAACAATTTGGGACATTATTTTTGGACATCATGAGGCATTATTTTTGAACATTGTTGGACACATTTTTTGGACATATATTTTGTGCATCATATGCTTATTTTCTATTTTACTTTTATTCTGAATGAGTAACTAGGGGTACTATGTACCCCTAGCAAATAGGGTAGGACATAGGGTAGATAGATATTAGTGTGCCCCTTCTGATAAGTTCTGATAAGTTCATTGCTTGCTTACCCTACATCCACCAGGCCAGGGATGAGGGGAGGATGAAGACCTTGTGCTCATTAACATGGGGATAAGGTGCTTTGCCAGGGCTCTCTCCCCTGGAAAAGTACCCTGCCCATGTTGAGGAAATGGAGCCTGGTATATTTCAGTGGGGAAGGAGGGGGGGGGGGCACATGCTTGCTGCCTACCTTTCCTGGCCAGCAAGACTGCATTCTCATATAATGGTCTAGCACTGATTTAGGGGGCAATCAGTGGGGCCCTGCTTACCTGACATCCCTTTATAGTAAAATTAGGAGAGCCAGGTAGAACATTTTTGGCTAAAAAGTGACTGCATCCAATCAGCTGGCCTTGTTGTCAAAATACAATAGGAACATCAGGAGATGTATCCATCTGTACTGTTTATCAGTGTGTGGCTAGCCTGTGGTACTGATTAGTGGACAGAAATCACTAACTAATGAAATTAGACTAATTTATTGAGGATTGGATACTTTCAAATATCCTGTTACTATAATCTTGTTTCTTTTCATGCAGAGTATTAAACATTTTCTGGAACTAACAGATTACATCATGGCATGTATACATTCAATTAGTTGCATCCCCCCATCTTCAGAGGCAATCAAAGGGACAGATAGCTAACCAGATAGTTAGATCACACATACCTATTAATCATAACACATACTGAACCTATTAATCATAACCTATCTAAGAGATATTTATATACATGACTATTTATAATTGCCATTTAGCACATATACAAGACTATTTATAACTGCCATTTAGCAAACTTCAAAATCAACCTTATTGTTCAGTACAAGCACAAACTTAAGGCTCCCCACCAACAGAATGTAATAGCACAGCAGGAGGGATTTCCTCATCCACATTGGATGTGTGGATGGGGGAATTGGCTATTTTTATCATTAATCCCCCATTTGTGGACTCCCTTTGACAATCATGTATGACCTACCTTATGCAAACTATGGCTGAATATACCTAAAATATTAACTATATAATCCTCAGAGTAATTAATTCCAAATGTGCAATACAACTCATGTAAACAATACAACTCATGTAGCTCTCCTCTTAAGGACCTCTTAAAAATGGTCATTCTATATATCTTACTGTATCGCATGAAGGAGGATAAAAAAAGAAGGGGGCTTTCAATGCTTAAAACCATCTAAAACTCTTTGTTCCATAAAATCAGTCAGTACACTCACATTCACGCATGTCTTCACTGACACTAGTATGCAGGTACAATTAAAGAGCTGAGTTGCCTTCAGCCTCAATTCCGCCCTGCGAGTATGAACCCAGCTTGTGTGCTGGCATCACGTCCAAACCCGCCCTATGTATTTCATTATCCAATGTCTTCCAAGGGCCGCCTTCTGCCGGATGTTGGATAACAAAACATGGGTATATTCATTTTTTTTTTTTTGTGAATTGGTGGTAGCGTTATCCACTTTATTATATATATTTTTGATGTCTTTACATCAAAAGTGGATGTTAGCTGCTTCTTAGAGAAGTTTTTTGAGCCTGTGGCATAGCTCTATATATCTCTTTTATATCAATTGCATTGCACCTAGGATAGTCCTAAACTAAAAGACCAGATACAGGCTGTTCTCCCATGCAAACTCTGACTGCTACTACAGCAGGAAGTCATTTATTTAGTGGCAGAATTATTACTGCCACTAAATTACAACTTCCTGCCGCAATGTCTGAATCCTGGCAACTAAGGATGATGTTCTGACTGGCACCAATAATATCAATGACACTCCACCTAAGATCCTCCCTCTAACATGTTTCACCCCCTACTGGGGCTTAAAGTGGAAATAAACTCTCTCAGTTAACAAGAACTATTTTTAATTCCTATGTTGCTAGCAGTGGCGGCTGGTGAAGTTTTAAGATGGGGGGGCGCTAGACCACGCCCACCCTTTTGACCCATCCCACTTCTCATAAGCCCCACCCATTATAGAATCCACCAACTCCGTCCCCTGTAGTACATCATATACAAGGCTCTACAGTATACACAGGGCCCTATACTTCATATACCAGGCTCTACGTTATAGACAGGGCTCTGTACATCATATACCAGGCTCTACATTATACACAGGGCCCTATACTTCATATACCAGGCTCTACATTATAGACAGGGCTCTGTACATCATATACCAGGCTCTACATTATAGACAGGGCTCTGTACATCATATACCAGGCTCTACATTATACACCAGGTTCTAATGACACATCAATATGTCTGACAGCCCAGCCACACTCCTCGTTCACCAGAGAAAAAAAAACAGGAAACACAAAAAAGGTGCTCGGGAAACAGCAATAGGCAGAGGTCACCGCAGACAATGAAGTACAAGAAAGCCTAATAAAATAAAACAAATACAGTCATCACATTTAGTGACTGCAATAATGCAATATCTTACATGTTTTCCTTTGGTGGTGGGATCAGAGGGATGGTGATGATCAGAGACAGAAGGATGGAGGTGGGGTGGGGAGTTGGATCAGTGGTGGGTGGGATGGGATCAGGGACAGAGGGATGGATCAGGGACAGAGGGATGGATCAGGGACAGAGGGGTGGATCAGGGACAGAGGGATGGATCAGGGACAGAGGGGTGGATCAGGGACAGAGGGGTGGATCAGGGACAGAGGGGTGGATCAGGGACAGAGAGATGGTGGGTGGGATGGACCAGGGACAGAGAGATGGTAGGTGTGATGGATCAGGGACAGAAGGACGGTGGGATGGATCAGGGACAGAGAGATGGTGGGTGGGATGGATCAGGGACAGAGAGATGGTGGGTGGGATGGATCAGGGACAGAGAGATGGTAGGTGGGATGGATCAGGGACAGAAGGACGGTGGGATGGATCAGGGACAGAGAGATGGTGGGTGGGATGGATCAGGGACAGAGGGATGGTGGGTGGGTGGGATGGATCAGGGATCAGGGACAGAGAGCTGGTGGGTGGGATGAATCAGGGACAGAGGGATGGTGGGTGGGATGGATCAGGGATCAGGGACAGAGAGATGGTGGTTGGGATGAATCAGGGACAGAGGGATGGGTGGGTGGGATGGATCAGGGATCAGGGACAGAGAGATGGTGGTTGGGATGAATCAGGGACAGAGGGATGGTGGGTGGGATGGATCAGGGATCAGGGACAGAGAGCTGGTGGGTGGGATGAATCAGGGACAGAGGGATGGTGGGTGGGATGGATCAGGGACAGAGAGATGGTGGTTGGGATGAATCAGGGACAGAGGGATGGGTGGGTGGGATGGATCAGGGACAGAGGGATGGTGGGTGGGATGGATCAGGGATCAGGGACAGAGAGATGGTGGTTGGGATGAATCAGGGACAGAGGGATGGTGGGTGGGATGGATCAGGGATCAGGGACAGAGAGATGGTGGTTGGGATGAATCAGGGACAGAGGGATGGGTGGGTGGGGGGAGGCTTCATATGGGCTGTGTGTTTCACAAGAGCCTCCACTGCTCAGTTTCCCAGGTTTGTGAATGGTTTACTTTAATTGCAAGAACTTTTGTCACTTACACAAGACAGATCACAAAATATGTCACGCATGCAGAATGTACTGCAAATACATCTAGTTTACTTAGTGGTAAAGCATATGCCATATACAGCTAGCTTGCTACAACATAGCATGCTCACGGTTTGAGAGCTTAACGGTAAGACGAACATCCAGTCTTCCTTGATCTGAGCTGTCACAGGCAGTTTGAAGAAAAAAAAAAAAAAAGAAAAATTGCCATGGCACTTCAGAGAGGAGGAGAATTCTAACAAGAAGATTTGTTACTTAAAAGGCATCTGCTGATCGTCAGTGCTGCCCGTGTAAAGCCTCCCCCTCCATCCATCCTGTAGCTCTGCCCCCCTCCTGTGGATTTCCAGCAATTCTAACCTTGTTGTTTCATAGTGCAGCAGGCCAGCAGCAGTTCACATTCCTCTGCTCCTCCGCTCGGCGCGCTGATCCGACAGGGGAAGACCGGAAGTGACGGCTAACTAGTCTGTCACTCAAACCCATAGCATTGTAAACCTATGGGCGCCGAGCGGATGCAGATCGGCATTTGTACTAGCGCCACAAGGCGGGTTAAAACCCCGCAAATGAAGCGCCGCGTCTGCAATCTTGTGATTGCGTTGACGTGGCGTCTTCACATAGTGCACTGTGTCCAGCGCTGCACTGTATCCGGCGCTCGTACACAGTGCACTTAAGGACTTTTTTTCATTTTTTTTTTTTTAAAGGGCCATTTCCAAAAAAAAAAAATATTTTTTTTTTCATTTTTTTTTTTTTTTTTTTGTGACTGCCTGGAGGGGGGGCGGCGCCCGGGCGCCCCCTATGGACGGGCCGCCACTGGTTGCTAGTATTAGTAAATAGATAGGTACATTATATGTACTTCAAAAGAGCAAAGGGAAGGGGAGAGAGAGGCGTATTACACTCACAAAACATCGCTGGTAACAGGCAAGTAACTAGCTCTGTGAGGAGCCACCAGTCCAACGCTGAAACCACTGGAACCGCTGGAACCGCTTTTAGGAAGCGCTGTGGAGCCAGAGCTGGGATCCAGGCAAGCTGCCAGAGAGCGTCTTGTTTTAAACTTCTTATTTTTCAGCTGTTTCCTGGTTTCTGGATTAGGACAACATTTTGTCATACAGCTTAGGAGTCTTCATGTGTATTTTTTTTTTCATGTGGAAAAGGGGAGGAGGGGTTTTCTCAGCTAAGCACCCCCCCCCCCCCCCCGTCCCTGTCCCCGTCTGCATGCCTGAGCTAAGCGTAGATGGATTCCAGGAAGTAAATGCCACATGAATCATCTACACATACTCAAGATGGCTGTGGCTAGAGATGCTTCAAAGTGATTTCTCGACAAAATAAATCAATAAATCATGGAGTAGTGGATGGATTGGTGAGGTTGCTTTGAATATTAAAAATTAATTAAATAGCAGTTTCAGTTTGTTGTGCTCGGATGCAGTTAAATTCCACTTTAACCACTTTCTGCCCAGCCTATAGCAAATTGACGGCTGGGAAGTGGTTCTGTCATCCTCACTGGGTGTCATACGACATCCAGCAGGATAACATACTGGCACACCTGAGGCTTCTTACCACGTGATCAGCTGTGACCAATCACAGCTGATCATCGCGTGAACCATGAAGTGTTATTAAATGGCATTCCTCGGTTAGTGCTGACAAGGAGAGTCGATCTGCAGCTCTCCCTGTCAGAGGTGGGGTCTATGCTGATAATCAGCACATTGATTATCAGCACAGCCCCCATAAGATGTGCCCATCACCTGCCATTCAGTGCCCAACAGCTGCCAGGCAGTGCCCCCTCAAAAAAATCTCTCAATGCCCACCACAGTGGCAATAAGAGCCCACCACAGTGCCAATCAGTGCTCATCACAGTTCCAATCAGTGCCCAGCAATAGCAACTGTCAGTACCTCATCATCAGTGCTGCCCATCAGTGCTATGTATTAGTGTCCATCAGTGCCAATCAGTGCCACCTATCAGTGCCCATCAGTGCCAACTGTCAGTGCCCATCATTACTGCCTCTCAGTGCCAATCAGTGCTGCCTATCAGTGCCGCCTATCGCTGCCCATCAGTGCTGCATATCAGTGCGGCCTATCAATGCCCATCAATTCTACATATCAGTGCCACCTTATCAGTGCCAACTCATCAATGGCTCCTCATCGGTGCCCATCAGTGCCGCCTCATCAGCGTCTATCAGTGACAGAGAAAACAAAATTTTATGACAGAAACTAAAAAATAATACTTTTTCAAAAAATGTCGGTCTTTTTTAGTTTACTATATCTCAGTATAATCCCTGCTGCCGGATCCTACAAATGTTTATCATCCAGCTAAAGCTCTACCTATTTTATGAATTGCTTAATTGAGGTTTACATACATATGTAGAGCTGGACCAATCTAGAATGCAACTATACTTACTTTCTCTATTAAAGTCTAAGTTCACCTGTTGAAAAAAATAATGAATTCACATTATTTTGCCAGTACAAACAGATGTGCATTCAATAATTTTTTTCTAAGAAACCTGCAGACCATATCACCCTTAATCAGCAGATCGTGGGTGCAATGTCCAGCTCCTGCAGACTCTCAGGATAGCTGTCTGCCCTTACCTCCAATATGGATAGGCAGTTACTTGGGAGAAAGCTGACCAGCTAGTAGATTATTGAGAACTGTAAGCCATCATCTGAAATGGCTGATGGTACTTGTGGTTAGTGATGGACGAACTTCCGACGGGACGTTTCGCGAAAGCGAAATGCGAACGGACCCAAACGTTCGCGAAACCGAACGTTCGCCGCGGGCCCCATTGACTTCAATGGGAGGCGAACTTTGCAAACCTTCATGTCGAATTTGCGGCCACGTGGTAATTATTAGGGGGTAAAACGTAGTCCCACCATCTGGACAATGACATAATACATGTATGAGGTGAATTTGGGATCGATAACTACAAGCATTTTTATTTTATTTGGGAAATTGTTCTAACAATTCAGGACTATGGAGCTAATGAAGGCAATGGAGGAGAGGGAAGGTCAGGGACCAGGGTAGGCAAAGAAGAGGGTGCAGGAGATGATCACCAGCAGCGTGACATACCGGAATGACACATGCACCGTGATAGAGGCATCTGACAGCAGCACCGTAATACAGAGCACTGACAGCAGCACCGTGACATACAGCGCTGACAGCAGCACCGTGACATACAGCGCTGACAGCAGCACCGTGACATACAGCGCTGACAGCAGCACCGTGACATACAGCGCTGACAGCAGCACCGTGACATACAGCGCTGACAGCAGCACCGTGACATACAGCGCTGACAGCAGCACCGTGACATACAGCACTGACAGCAGCACCGTAAGCAGCCCCAGGAGGAAGTCAGCACAGCACAGGGATGGTGTGATCCCCTCATAATAAGAACCCCCAGGAGGAAGTCAGCACAGCACAGGGATAGTGTGATCCCTTCATAATAAGAACCCCCAGGAGGAAGTCAGCACAGCACAGGGATATCATAAGCAGCCCCAGTAGAAATATGACACCGCTCAACCTCTTCAAAGAGGAGGGTAGGGGCATATAGTACGGTGTGCTTTTTTGGGTCAAGGAAGTGAGCAGACTGTACGTCAGTCCCTATACCGCTGAAGGACTGCTGCAGTATAGGGCAGCGGTCAGCAGTGGTGCACGTCAACCCTATCTATTGTGGACCTATAGCGGTCCTTACAGAACAGCAGACTGTACCGCACTCAAGCCTATGTACCGTAGCACCCTATACCAAGTTACCAGTCCTTATAAGAACTTTTGTGGACCAAGCAGGTTGTGTATTAGTGTTTAGCAGACTGTACGTCAGTCCCTATACCGCTGAAGGACTGCTGCAGTATAGGGCAGCGGTCAGCAGTGGTGCACGTCAACCCTATCTATTGTGGACCGATAGCGGTCCTTACAGAACAGCAGACTGTACCGCACTCAAGCCTATGTACCGTAGCACCCTATACCAAGTTACCAGTCCTTATAAGAACTTTTGTGGACCAAGCAGGTTGTGTATTAGTGTTTAGCAGACTGTACGTCAGTCCCTATACCGCTGAAGGACTGCTGCAGTATAGGGCAGCGGTCAGCAGTGGTGCACGTCAACCCTATCTATTGTGGACCGATAGCGGTCCTTACAGAACAGCAGACTGTACCGCACTCAAGCCTATGTACCGTAGCACCCTATACCAAGTTACCAGTCCTTATAAGAACTTTTGTGGACCAAGCAGGTTGTGTATTAGTGTTTAGCAGACTGTACGTCAGTCCCTATACCGCTGAAGGACTGCTGCAGTATAGGGCAGCGGTCAGCAGTGGTGCACGTCAACCCTATCTATTGTGGACCGATAGCGGTCCTTACAGAACAGCAGACTGTACCGCACTCAAGCCTATGTACCGTAGCACCCTATACCAAGTTACCAGTCCTTATAAGAACTTTTGTGGACCAAGCAGGTTGTGTATTAGTGTTTAGCAGACTGTACGTCAGTCCCTATACCGCTGAAGGACTGCTGCAGTATAGGGCAGCGGTCAGCAGTGGTGCACGTCAACCCTATCTATTGTGGACCGATAGCGGTCCTTACAGAACAGCAGACTGTACCGCACTCAAGCCTATGTACCGTAGCACCCTATACCAAGTTACCAGTCCTTATAAGAACTTTTGTGGACCAAGCAGGTTGTGTATTAGTGTTTAGCAGACTGTACGTCAGTCCCTATACCGCTGAAGGACTGCTGCAGTATAGGGCAGCGGTCAGCAGTGGTGCACGTCAACCCTATCTATTGTGGACCGATAGCGGTCCTTACAGAACAGCAGACTGTACCGCACTCAAGCCTATGTACCGTAGCACCCTATACCAAGTTACCAGTCCTTATAAGAACTTTTGTGGACCAAGCAGGTTGTGTATTAGTGTTTAGCAGACTGTACGTCAGTCCCTATACCGCTGAAGGACTGCTGCAGTATAGGGCAGCGGTCAGCAGTGGTGCACGTCAACCCTATCTATTGTGGACCGATAGCGGTCCTTACAGAACAGCAGACTGTACCGCACTCAAGCCTATGTACCGTAGCACCCTATACCAAGTTACCAGTCCTTATAAGAACTTTTGTGGAACAAGTGAGTTGTGAATGTTTAGCAGACTGCAGCAGAAGGGCAGCAGTCAAGTATAATATCCTTTCTATATTTGGAAGAAAGAATATTATACATGTACAAGCCTATTACTGTACCACTGATACCAGTCCTGAAAAGAACCTTTGTGGAACTAATAATAACAGCAAGTCTTTAAAATTACCCTCACTGCCTGACAACACTGCTTCCTTCCTGTCCCTATACAAATTGGCAAAAAAAGAGAACGATTAGTGGTTACTGGAACAGCTCTTTTGTGGACCTTGATAGTAACAGCTAATGATGATGATGATGATGATGATGATGAAAGACTAATCTGGCTGTCCCTGTAGCATACACCGTCCTTTCCCTTTCTCTAAACTAACAAAAGACACTCAGGCTGCTGCAAGAATCAGCAGCACAGCAAACCTATCAACACCTAACACCTATACCAGTCCTGAAAAGAACTTTTGTGTACCAAATAGCTAGTGGTTTATCTCTCCCTACTCCACACAGGAACCTGTCCCTATCGTAACAGAAGAAAGAATGTAAAATGGCCACCGGATCGGGTGTATTTATAGGTTAGGGGGAATGTCCAAGTGTCCATGTGCTGTCATGTCTCAATTGGCTGTCCTGTATCACATGATAAACGTGTCACCAAAGGTTAAAGTTCTTGTATACATTAAACACGTAAGTCCGCCGCGGCGAACGACGGAAAAAGGCGTTCGAACGTGCGGACCGCGAATGTCGGAAATTCGCCGCGAAACGACCGCCGGGCGAAACGTTCGTCCATCACTACTTGTGGTCTATTAATTCTATTAATTCTCAGGAAACTGTGAATAAATGAGCGGTTGTGTGGGTGGAGCCCCGTATAGCCACACTATTTTCAAATAGTGACAGCGGGTGCGAGGATAACCCCCACCCACTATCACAGGGAAGAGAAGGTACAGATGCTGGAACATGTTACACGTTTCACCCTAAAAATGGATGGAACATGTAACATGTTCCAAAGGGGAACTTATCCTTGAAATTAGTATAGCCAGACCCTTTTTTACATTTTGAAAGCATGGATAATAGATACCAGGGATGGACTGGGACAAAAATTTAGCACTGAACTAATTTTGCAAACACGCACAAAAACAGTATATAAACTATATGCAATTGAGCAAAAAAACAAGAGTAAAAACATTCCACTATTGGGCATAGGACAGAACATATATCTGTCCTCCGAGTTTTACAAAAAACATTTCTGTATGAAAACGTGTTAAATGAAAATATACTCTGACTCATCACTCCTCACCTCTTTTATTATTTCACTTATTCTCCTCTTTATTTGTATCCTCCTTCTCACATCACTGCGTGGAGTGGGAGGGCTAACGTCATGCAGGAACACTGCTACAGCCTCATTGGCTGGAATTTCAGAAATTTTCCAGCATTGCTGGACAGCCATTGGCTGCCAGGTTGCACACTATGAAGTGAGGTGGTGGGCAGTGTGGATGACAGGTCTCTCCCACACCGACGGGCTGGACAAACCTTCCACCCAATCCCGATGGTCACCCAAGCCCCCTTCCCCTTCACTGGCCATTAGCCATTATACTTTATTTCTTTTATAGGCAGAGGCATACCTGGAGCATTTGGCCCCTGGGGCAGATCCTATATCTGGCACCCCTCCATATCAGGACAACACTAATATATCCTAATCTACAGCAATGCCCCTCACAGGGTCCATCCTAGGGTCATAGGCACCTGGGTGCAGAAATATTTCTGGCGCCCCCACATGTGTGTAGTCATCTTACTAACTACTCCCTTTTACAAATGATTCTATGACAATGACTGCAGCCTTATCAGTGCCCATCAGCACAGCCACATCAGTGCCTATCATCTCAGCCACACCAGTGCCCATTAATTCAGCCACACCTGTGCCCATCAGTGCAGCCACACCAGTGTCCATTAATGCGGCCTCACCAGTGCTCATTAATGCAGCCTGATCAGTGCCCATCAGTGCAGCCACACCATTGCCCATTAATGCAGCCTGATCAGTGCCCATCAGCGTAGCCACACCAGTGACCATTAATGCGGCCTGATCAGTGCCCATCAGTGCAGCCACACCAGTGCCCATCAGTGCAGCCACATCAGTGCCCATTAATGCAGCCACACCAGTGCCCATTAATGCAGCTTCACCAGTGCCTATTAATGCAGCCTGATCAGTGCCCATAAGTGCAGCCACACCTGCGCCCATTAATGTAGCCTGATAAGTGCCCATCAGTAAAGCCACACCAGTGCCCATTAATGCAGCCTGATCAGTGCCCATCAGCGCAGCCATACCCATGCCCATCAGCGCAGCCACACCAATGCCCATAAATGTAGCCTCACCAGTGCCCATTAATGCAGCCTGATAAACGTCCATCAGCGCAGCCGCATCAGTGTCCATCAGCACAGCCACACCAGTGCCCATTAATGTAGCCACACCAGTGCTCATTAATGCAGCCACACCAGTTCTCATTAACACAGCCTGATAAATGCCCATTAGGAGCATCTAATGAGTGCTTAATAAGCAGCCTAATAAGTGCCCATCAATGTTAGTCCCTCCCCCCAGTACCTGGTCTGCACAGCTTTTTCTACCTAGGTCCCAGGTGCAGTGTTTGTCCTGCAGGTGGTTCCTCTGGATCTGGGAGCCCGGGACCAGCTGTACACTTCTGGTATATTTGTTGCTCTCCTTTCCTCCTGGGCACCACAGAGCTAGGTAACTAGAGCTAGAAGAAACTGGGGGGGTCAAGGTGAGCGGGCAGTAACTCCCAAATCCTGTCCAATAATCACTCCCGCTGTGTAGCTGTTTAGAAAAAAAATGTTTCCGGGTCTCCCCTGTGTTCAGCGGGGGCTGAAGGACAGAAAGTGGATTATTTCATCACTTGTGGCTTTAGGCGGATTAATCTGCAGCAGTGCTCCTGGCCGGCTCCAGTGTACTGATATAGCACAGGTTGGCCTTCCACTGTGTAGACTGCTGCTGTGGATTAATCTGCCCAAAGCCAAAAGTGATTAAAAAAAGCCACTTTCTGTTCCCCCTTGCCCCCACTGAACACATGGAAACCGGATATATTCTTTTCCCAAACAGCTGCACAGCGGGAGATTAGCTTATTGGTGGACAGGGTTTGGGAGTTCTAACTCCGCTGTCACTGAAGTCGGCCCACTGAGCCATCGGCCCACCGGGAAACTTCCAGCAGACCTTATGGCCAGTACGTGCCTGATACTTACAAAGTTTGTCTCTTTGTCCCCGGTGGAAATTATCTTTCAATCCCTGTCTGAGAGACACAACAGAAAATTATTGAAAATCTCTCCATTGTAAGGGGAAACCCTAATGTGATCACCTGGAAAAGTATCCACATTGGAATGTACTTCCTTGGTTTTCTTTCATTTTAAGTTCCAATTAAAAGGGTCAACAGAATAAATAATGAGCTTAGAGTAACACAGTGGGCGAAACAGACAAAATAAAGATTGATACAGGTCCTAACTCTACACCATTCTTTACAAATCTAGAGAATCACAACGTAAAACTGGAGTTCTAATTTTTACTTCCTGTTTACTAATGGTAAGGCTTGCCAGACAGCTGAAGTCTGAATATATACACATACAGTAGGGTGAAATGGCAGATAGTCAGCTGCCCATATCATGATCAACATTGTTTATTCAGCAATGTATAAAAAGCTTTCCTCTTACTCCTATCATGGATTTTGGTCATGAATTGAAGTGCTGAAAAACAAGCTCTTTAAAATGAAAAGGTGAGTGAATTCACTTGAAATCTAATAAATATGATTTTCCATAAAAGTGTACAGCTTTATTTAAGAAAACTCAGCACTTTTTTCCAACAACTGCTAATATAAATATTTCTCAGTCACTTGCATCCGTATTATGTATTTAAATAAATGTTAATAGGATGCAAAAAATCAAGTATCTATTGTGTAGGAATTTTGATATGCAACTGAAAATATTATCCTCATCCATAAATGCACTGCGGAACTGTATAAATCAGATTTCCTTGATGCAAAAAATATATATTTATACATTTCAGACCTAAAGAGACACTAAGGTTTTTTTTTGGGTGGTTGTATATACAAAAATGTGCTACACTTAACAGATGTTTTGAAAATGATTTCTTCATATTATATTCGGATGATTGGTATCTTTTCCGTTATATAATTATAATTATAATTAATATTACATTTATTGAATCATGTGCTGCCTTAAAAAATATTGGAACTTTCAAATGGTAATTCTTGGGGCTCTGCTAAATAATATAAACTCAAAAAGAATTGCTGGCATTAAAGCTTATAGCAACAACAACAAAAAAAGTGTGTTTATGATTTAGAGTAATAGGTTTTAATATTGCTGCTTATAATAAAAGTTAAATTGTTTTGTGATATTTTTCTTTATGTTTTCTAAGATTACAAATTGATCTTTTATAAATCTTTTTCATTACTAAAAATTATTTACACAATACAAATGAATGTGAGGTGCATTAGTGATGTAGCATTTCTAGGGTATACTGGGCTATCAAAAAGAAAAGCCCAATGCAGGTGGATTACTTTTAACTGCCTCTGACCGATTGAAAATCCATATGGGGCCAAATAAGCTAGGAGAAAAGATAGAGACATATGTTCTGATTTTCTCAACAACCAGAGATTAAATTAGAGACTATTGACAATAAACCAGTAAATAAGGGAGAGATTAGGAACTGGCCTGAAATGTTCATGTATAAAATTTAATATTTAGGTCCACAGACGTCTAAGCCCTTGTACACACGGTCGGAAATTCCGACTACCAAATCCGTCGGAGTAATCCCGACGAGTTAATTCCGGAAGAGGTCCGGAAGTGATGTTGCATTCACACGGTCGGACTAAGTTATCTGAAAATCCGATTGTACATAACGTGATGACGTTATTTCATTAGACGGGACTACGTTCAGGCTAGTAGCCTATAGCTTTGGTCTAGGAATTTGATCTGAGCATGCGTGGCACTTTGTCCGTCGGAGTAGGCTACACATGATCGGAGTATGTCCGATAGGAGCATTTTGTCGGAAAATTTTACCGGCAAGTTGGAAAACTTGGTCCGTCGGATATTCTGACGGAAACAGTCCGATGCAGACCACACACAGTCGGAATATCCGCCAAAACGGTCCGATAGGACACATTCCGTCGGAATCTCCGACCGTGTGTACAAGGGCTTACACAATCCAGAGGTTTCCTCAGCACTGCTGGCGATGTAATAATGATATACTCATTACCTCTTTTTCGGCTCAGATCAAAACTCTTCTGCAAACCTTATTGACTGTCCCTGTTCCCCATAAATCCCATACATTACCTTTTGGGTCTCCCCTACCCGGGTATCTCCAAGGCTGCTAGGAGGTTAATGTCTTTTGTATTGCTTGTGGCAAAACGGGTTATACCACGCTGTTGTCTGTCAACTTCGCCCCCTACTTTTTCACAATTTATGTCTACTTTAGCTGACATATGCAGGTTGGAACACCTGACAGCATTAATAGATGACTCATTGCCAAAATTTACAAAAATATGGGATGCTTGGGATTATTCTGTTTATTGTTCAGAGGGATTATCTCCAGATTCATAGATAAATACTCATTATACATATGTAGCGCTGGGCTCTTTAGATTTTTTTTCCCAACAGTGCTGACAAAAAAACAGAGAAAGGACTTTTTTTTTCTTCTCTCCTGTGATGGACAGCTGCAGGGAGAGAGGGGATGAACTGTGCCCTGACTGACTGTTTCTACAGCTGAAGAGGACCTGCCCCTAGCAACCCCCGGGGAAGGAGGATTCCTGATTAGCTGCCTAAGTCAGGCTGGTTCCCAATTGGCAGTGGGACGTTTTTCAGCCCCGCCACCACTGAGGGAAGCAGGAGATCCACATGACGTCTGATGAGAGGGCTCTGGGACCCATTTAGAGAGCCAGGGAACCACTTGGGGAACAGGAGTGCCTGGCCAGTACAATAGATCCCGGGAAGTGTTCTGTGAGTAAAGAAACAGGATTGAGCACTTTCTGTGATTGCTATTACATAGTCCTTGAGCTGAACTGTGCTGTGTGTACCCAGGGAGTGTTAGCCTGGAAGCACACAGGACTTTGATACCATCAAAGATGAGATAGCAGCCTGAGATATACCCACTGAGCTGGAGAAGTTGATCACATTTGCCATCCTCATAGACTCCAAACTCGGAGAAAGACTCTCTTTTAAGGAGCACTTGTGGAAGCCACCTGTACATTTGTCTCTGAGTTTTGTTGTAGCTATGTGTGATGGTTTATCTTGACGATATCCTCATATTTTCCAAATCTCTAGAGAGCCACTGCACAGATGTCTGTCATGCTTCAGAAGCTGAGAGAAAGCAATCTCTATTGCAAATTGGAGAAGTGTGGGTTCCATCATGAACAGGTTCAATTCCTGGGTTATGTAATTTCCACTGCTGGTTTTTCAATGGACCCAGAGTAACTTTCTGCAGTCCTACAGTGGCCCCGACCCGTGGGTATACATCCTCTTCAATATTTTCTTGGCTTTGCCAATTATTATCGGAAGTTTATTTGTAAGTTCTCGTCCCTGGTAAAATCCCTGGCTGATAAGCACTGAGCAAACTGTTGGCGCTATATAAAACCTGTATAATAATATGACAAGAAAGGATGGTAACCCAAGGAGTTGGTCTCAGGACTCCGTTAAGGCATTTGAGAGTCTCAAGGCTGCCTTGTTTCTGCTCCTGTGTTGGTACATCTTGATCCCACGTTACAGCAAACAAAATAAAATTACTGGGCTGTCATCAAAAAACAAGTGAATTGGTGAATGGATGAAAAATAAATGTGTTTGTTTTTAGAAAGCCAAGCTGCAACATCCTGTGAGATACACTCAAAATAAACAAACTTTCTATATTAAATGGTGCTAAACCTTCATATAAACTGAATTTGTGCAATAAACATTAAAGTGGTTGTAAACCCTTACAACACACTTTGACCTACAGGTAAGCCTAGATTAAGGCTTACCTGTAGGTCCAAGAAATATCTCCTAAACCGTATATATTTGCCCGAAGACAGGCACCGCTGTCTACGGCACATGTGCCGTAGACAGCCGCGCGCAGGCGCACTGAGCGCGGCATTTTCAATGATGGAGCTTCACCGAATGACAGCGGCGGAGCTGCGAGACCCCACCGAGAAGATGCATGCGCCGGACTACAGGGGACAGCGGTGACTTCGCTGGCTCCTGTGTCAGGTAAGTGACACATAATGGACTACTATGCGATGCATAGTAGTCCATTATGCTTTGCCTTTGCAGGGAATGAAAGAGGAAGTAAACTCATCAGGGTTTACTTCCTCTTTAATAGTGCTGAATTTTAATATATAAAGTGAAATGAAAAACATCATTGATTAATTATCACTTTATATCATATTATGAATAGTCTACTGTATTAAGATGATTTTCAGATGCTTTCAGATTTTCAGACTGACGGGGGCGTGGCCGACCGAGCGCTGTGATGGACGCCTGAGCCTGCAGCTCCGCTCGTCCACCGGAGAGATTCGCCTCATACGGAGCACACCGGTACCAGTTTCGACCAAACCAGCAGCGATCGAGTACCTGAACACCGAAGGGATGTCGCGGCGGAGGAAAACCACGCCGCAACCCCAGAAATTGAAAGATTTCTTTGTGACCAGGCCACGAGACCTACCACAAGATGGCGGCGGCGCGGACCAGGAAGGACAGGCAGCATCCACTACACAGTCCGGAGGGCACAGTAGTTGCAGACCTTGAGGACAGATCCAGACGGAACAACTTAAAACTGAGAGGTGTCCCTGAGTCGATCTCCCCATCACAACTTCTACAATATGCCCAAACACTTTTTTCAACCCTGGTACCTGACCTGTCTGTACAGGATTTGATAATAGACAGAATTCACAGGATTCCTAAACCCTCATACCTCCCTGAAGGGACCCCGAGGGACATACTAATGAGGATTCACTTCTTCCACGTTAAGGAACGCATTCTCCAAGCTGCACGCGGTGCTGCCACTCTGCCAGCACAATATGCTGACATGTTATTGCTGCCTGATTTATCCAGAGATACCTTGGAAAGAAGGCGTAATCTGGCTACTGTAACTAAGGCCTTGAGGAATCATAAAATTCATAAAAGTGGAAATACCCTGCTTCATTGGTTGTGACACATAACGGTGTTTCAAAAACCGTCACGACGCTAAATGAAGGTATAGCTGTGCTAAGGGAATGGGGGATCTTGCCTGAACCACACATGCAGATATCTCCTACCCAAGATCCCAGACCTATTCCTGCAGAATGGCAAGTGGTGTCCCACAAACGCCACGGCAAGAAAAATACCGGTGGAAGCTCATAATCTCTTCTCTAAAGTCATTCATTCTCTCTGGCGAATTGGAGCCTATCGAGTCTCCTTTCACCCCCGATTACAAGTTAGCAGCTACGTCTGCACGTGGATCAGTTCTGAGATCCCTTTTTTATGAATATTGTACGTTATTTTTTTATTATGTTTTGTTTCTGCTTCTTGTTTATCGCACACAGTAACCAACCTTACCGTCGCATATTTGACATTGAAACCCTGACGACTCTCGAGTTCCACGTGCGGATTTGTCTCTGATGGACTACATGTGGTATAGTGAGTAATAACAGAATGCCTCTCATGTACACCCACCTACTCTGTATCCATGACTATTAAATGCTTGTCACTGAATGCTAGGGGTCTAAATCACCCTGCCAAAAGATTCTCCTTATGGAAGGAAGCAAATAAGCATAAAGCCGACATACTTTGTGTGCAGGAAACCCACTTCCAAAAACATAAAACCCCTACATGCACCCACAGGGACTATCCACATGTTTTTTTGGCATGTAACCCGACCAGCAAAAGAGGCGGCGTCTTATTAGCATTAAGGAACACCATTGCCTTTCAATTGAAGGAGTCCTTCATAGACGATGGGGGGAGATACCTCATAATCACCGGAGACGTCAACTCCAAACCATATACCATTGTGACTCTTTACGCACCCAATTCACATCAGTCTCGCTTTATACGAAAAGTGTTTAAAAAAGTTTACTCCATGCTCTACGGCCAAGTCATTATTGGTGGAGACTTTAATCTAATTGCTGACTCCAACCTGGACACTACATCTACTGTCCTGAACAGGCCTAATGTCTTGCAACCTCTTCTACATACCCATGAACTGTTCGACACCTGGAGGTGTTTACACGCAACTGAAAAAGACTACACCTTCTTCTCTACGAGACATTGCTCGTATTCACGCATAGACTTATTTTTAACAGACAAGTGGTTGCTTCAACGTGTTTCGGACGCTCAAATACATGATATAACCTGGTCTGACCATGCAGCCATAACAATGTCTATTAACAAACAGGGTGTCCCCCCCTCCTCCCCCATCTGGCGCTGCAATGTTAGAATTATTCAGGATCCCACACTTCTCCCGGTGATCTCTCAGCATCTCAGAGAATTTTTTCAGGTAAACAATTCTCCTGACACAGACCCTTTTACACTCTGGAATGCTCATAAAGCATTCATGAGGGGGATCCTAATCCAATTAGGAGCCAGGGAAAAAAGAAAACATACGCAACTTCTACAAAACACATTAGATACACTTCATAAAATGGAAGCTCAAAACAAAGTATCCCCATCGCCATCCTTAGCTGCAGAAGTCTCTAAAGTTAGGGAAACCCTCAGGGACCTGCTCACACACCAATATGATAAGCATTTACGAAGATTGCAACTTCACTCATATGCCAATGCCAATAGAGCAAGGAAATACTTGGCTAACAGAATTAAACAAGCACGCTTGAAAACTAGAATAGCTTATATCCTACACCCTACCAAACAATACAAAATTACTAACCCACAAGAAATAGCGAATCAATTTGCTGAATACTATGAGTCCTTGTACAACTTACACAAAGATGATACAGTTTCCCAACCCAAGATGACAGATATTCAAAATTTCCTTGAGCAGGTTCATATCCCCTCAATAACAGAAGACCAACTCTCCTTGCTTAATGCTCCATTTTCGGTTCAGGAAATCTCCCAAATTATAATGTCCACTCCTAATGGCAAATCCCCGGGCCTGAACGGATTTGGTAATGAATACTACAAAGTATTTAAAGAGACTGTAACCCCTTACCTGTTAGAAACATTCAAGAAAGCGAAAGATGGATCATGTTTTCCCTCTGAGATGCTGAGAGCTCATATTGTGACCCTTCCCAAGCCTGGTAAAGACCCTAACACACCAGCCAATTTTAGACCTATATCGTTACTTAATTCAGACATTAAAATCTATGCTAAGTTGTTAGCCAAACGTCTGATGCACATACTCCCACATATTGTTAAGCGCGACCAGATGGGCTTTGTGAGGGGGAGGCAGACCTCTGACGCTACTCGTCGTATTATTGATATTGTTCATCATGCTGTTAAATCCAGAACGCCTTCTCTGCTTCTTTCTATAGATGCAGAGAAGGCGTTCGACCGGGTCCATTGGAGATATATGGAGGCGGTTCTGACTAGGTTTGGCTTCCGGGGCCCAATCGTGACTGCAATAATGGCTCTATATTCGTGTCCGTCAGCACAGGTATACTCCTCGGGCATACTGTCCAAACCATTCACTATCTCTAATGGCACACGCCAAGGTTGCCCCCCTATCCACTACAATCTTCAATCTTATGATGGAACCTTTAGCAGAAACCATCCGGGCACACTCTCATATCAAAGGGTTTATGTTGGGACATCATAAACATGTCATCAATCTATTCGCCGACGATGTTATACTTATACTGACGGACCCAAGCACTTCTCTTCTTCATGCTCATGATGTGTTAACTACCTTTGGAAATATATCTTACTACAAGGTGAACTTTAACAAATCACTAATCCTGGATCTGGGGATTCCTCGTTCGATAAAACTTAATCTCCAAACCACTCTACCATACGCTTGGAGTAAAGGTACCATTAAATACCTAGGTATCAATATATCTACCCTGTTTCCCCGATAGTAAGACACCCCCGATTGTAAGACGTATCGGGAGTTTCAGAGGGGTCGGCTAATATAAGCCATACCCCGAAAGTAAGACATATGTCTTACTTTCGGGGAAACACGGGGGTATTGCCGCCTCCCTCTCATCTAGCTGCGCGCTGCCTCCTGCCCACGTCCGCACCGTCCCCCTCTCCATACGTCGCCGCGTCTGCCATTTCCCTCTGATCTTAATGAGCGCCGCCTCCTACCCACGCCTGAGCCGTCCCCCTCTCCATACGTCACCGCGCCGTCCCCTGCACTTGTCACTGCCGCCTCCTGCTTAAAATACGGTAATGCACACAGTATTAATCATACATCAGTAAAACATATACACTGGCATACTGGGGTATCATCTGCTGTATGTAACCCAGTGGGTATCAGCAGGTGTCACACTGGATTAAATACAGCAGGTGGTACTGCATCACACATAAATCTGATTTATCTTCCAGTATTCCACTGTTCGTTCTTACCATTTTTTATTGTTTTACATGTTATGCAATGTTGTAACAAGACATTCTTGGCACTTCCTTTTATAAAACAGTTTTGTGGTGAATACAATACTGTTCAGGTTGTTAATAAATGTTAATTTTATGGTTAAAACAAAAAATTTGACAATTTTTTTCCAATATAAGACATACCCCGAAAGTAAGACATAGTGGGGCTTTTGGGGATAAAAAGAAAGTAAGATACTGTCTTACTTTCGGGGAAACACGGTAATAACACCTCCACTTTAGCTGCAGCAAACTTCGGCCCTTTTATAAACAAAATGACCCAACAACTCAAGGAAATAACCAAAAAAGAATTGTCCTGGTTGGGCAGAATAGCGGCCTTTAAGATGGCCATCTTACCACAAATACTTTACCTCTTTCGCTCATTACCTATCCCAATTCCATTTCGTTTCATTCGTGAAATGTCCACGATTGTATGGAAATTTACTTGGGGAGGTAAGAGAGCCAGATGTTCACGCCTTAACCTTCATCCACACAAGAGAGTAGGGGGAATGGGCTACCCGGATTTGTTAGACTACTTTTGGGCTACTAAACTCGACCAACTACGCCATTGGTTTCACCAGGTAGACCACCCGCTATGGGTAGACCTAGAAAAAGCACTGCTACAAACGACTGACATCCGGTTATTTCTCCTGAGTGATTTGTGGGAACCATGGTCCTTGGGCAACATGTTGCCTTCGGCACAGGTATCTCTACAGGCATGGAGGCTTCTCCTCCGACTAGTGATGGACGAACTTCCGACGGGACGTTTCGCGAACGCGAAACGCGAACGGACACAAACGTTCGCGAAAACGACCGTTCGCCGCGGGCTCCATTGACTTCAATGGGAGGCGAATTTCGCAAACCTTTAGGTCGAATTTGCGGCCACGGGGTAATTATTAGGGGGTAGCACGTAGTCCCACCACCTGGACAATAGCATAATACATGTATGAGGTGAATTTGGGATCGATAACTACAAGCATTTTTTTTTTATTTGGGAAATTGTTCTGACAATTCAGGACTATGGAGCTAATGAAGGCAATGGAGGAGAGGGAAGGTCAGGGACCAGGGTAGGCAAACAAGAGGGTGCAGGAGATACAGAGCACTGACAGCAGCACCGTAATACAGAGCACTGACATCAGCACCGTGACATACAGCGCTGACAGCAGCTCCGTGACATACAGCGCTGACAGCAGCTCCGTGACATACAGCGCTGACAGCAGCTCCGTGACATACAGCGCTGACAGCAGCTCCGTGACATACAGCGCTGACAGCAGCTCCGTGACATACAGCGCTGACAGCAGCACCGTGACATACAGCGCTGACAGCAGCTCCGTGACATACAGCGCTGACAGCAGCTCCGTGACATACAGCGCTGACAGCAGCTCCGTGACATACAGCACTGACAGCAGCTCCGTGACATACAGCGCTGACAGCAGCTCCGTGACATACAGCGCTGACAGCAGCACCGTGACATACAGCGCTGACAGCAGCTCCGTGACATACAGCGCTGACAGCAGCTCCGTGACATACAGCGCTGACAGCAGCTCCGTGACATACAGCGCTGACAGCAGCTCCGTGACATACAGCGCTGACAGCAGCTCCGTGACATACAGCGCTGACAGCAGCACCGTGACATACAGCGCTGACAGCAGCTCCGTGACATACAGCGCTGACAGCAGCTCCGTGACATACAGCGCTGACAGCAGCTCCGTGACATACAGCACTGACAGCAGCTCCGTGACATACAGCGCTGACAGCAGCTCCGTGACATACAGCGCTGACAGCAGCACCGTGACATACAGCGCTGACAGCAGCTCCGTGACATACAGCGCTGACAGCAGCTCCGTGACATACAGCGCTGACAGCAGCTCCGTGACATACAGCGCTGACAGCAGCTCCGTGACATACAGCGCTGACAGCAGCTCCGTGACATACAGCGCTGACAGCAGCTCCGTGACATACAGCGCTGACAGCAGCTCCGTGACATACAGCGCTGACAGCAGCTCCGTGACATACAGCGCTGACAGCAGCTCCGTGACATACAGCGCTGACAGCAGCTCCGTGACATACAGCGCTGACAGCAGCTCCGTGACATACAGCGCTGACAGCAGCTCCGTGACATACAGCGCTGACAGCAGCACCGTAAGCAGCCCCAGGAGGAAGTCAGCACAGCACAGGGATGGTGTGATCCCCTCATAATAAGAACCCCCAGGAGGAAGTCAGCACAGCACAGGGATGGTGGGAGCCCCTCATAATAAGAACACCCAGGAGGAAGTCAGCACAGCACAGGGATGGTGGGAACCCCTCATAATAAGCAGCCCCAGTAGAAATATGACACCGCTCAACCTCTTCAAAGAGGAGGGTAGGGGCATATAGTACGGTGTGCTTTTTTGGGTCAGGGAAGTGAGCCAAATGAATTAAGAAGGTCTGTGTGCTTGATTCCAAAAATTGTTTATAGACATATACATGGTCTACTGATCACATGTGTTGAATTCCTCCGAGATCCATGCCTCATTCATTTTTAGAAATGTGAGGTAGTTAACACTGTGGTGAGCTAGGCGAGTACGCTTATCGGTCACAATCCCCCCTGCTGCGCTGAACGTCCTTTCGGACAGGACACTGGATGAGGGGCAAGCCAACAGTTCGATTGCAAATTGGGCAAGCTCTGGCCAGAGGTCAAGCCTGCCCACCCAGTAGTCTAGGGGTTCATCACTCCTCAGAGCGTCCACATCGGCCGTTAACCCAATGTAGTCGGACACCTGACGGTCTAGGCGTTCCCTGATGCTGGATCCGGATGACACCTGTCGATGGGTCGGCTGAAAGAATGACCTCATATCCGAAGTCACCAACACATCTTCAAACCGGCCTCTTCTTGCAGGCGCTGTTGGATTGGTACCCGCAAATCCTTCTCTGGGAGTGGGAATTGCTCCTCTGCCAGCGCACGCAAAAGCAGAATGCAGCATTTCTCGAAGCAAGGCCTGGAAGTGCTGCATTCTGACAGCCCTCTGCGACGGCGGTAACATTTCCGCCATTTTGTGTTTGTACCGGGGGTCTAAGTACGTTGCCACCCAGTACTGGTCCTTGACCCTCATGCTTTTTATACGGGGGTCCCTATTAAAACACTGGAGCATGAAGGCCCCCATTTGCACTAAAGTGGAAGCGGTGTGGTGGCCTGGCTCCTGCTCATCATCCAGGATAATGTCGTCCTCTTCATTCTCCTCTCCCCATCCTCGCACAACAGGGATCCCAGAAAGGTTTAAAGCATGCTCTTCTTGCTCCTGCTCATCCGCCCCGGCACCATCCTCCTCTGACTCCTCATCAGACTCCTGTTGTTGACTTGTCTCAGATAGAGTAGCCCCCCCTGGGAATTCATCCAGCATTGCGACTTCCTCATCTTCCCGCTCCTGCTCCTCCACAGCCTGATCAATGACACGACGCAATGCACGCTCCAGAAAGAAGGCATAAGGTACCATGTCACTGATGGCGCCATGGCTGCGACTGACCAGTTTGGTGATCTCCTCAAATGGCCGCAGAAGTCTGCATGTGTCGCGCATGAGCAGCCACTGGCGCGGTGAAAAAAAACCCAGCTCCCCAGAACCGTTTCTTTCGCAGAGTTCATACAGGTAGACGTTAACTGCACGTTTCTGCTGGAGCAGCCTATCAAGCATATAGAAGGTTGAGTTCCATCGCGTCGGGCAATCGCAAATAAGACGTCTGACCGGCAGATGGTGTCGCCGCTGAATGTCAGCAAGGCGAGCCATGGCCGTGTAAGATCTTCTGAAATGGGCCGAGATTTTCCTTGCCTGCCGCAAGATGTCCTGGACCCCAGGGTATTTGACAAGGAATCGCTGCACGACCAAGTTTAAGACGTGTGCCATGCACGGCACGTGCGTGATTTTGCCCTGTTTCAATGCGCTAAGCAGATTGGCACCGTTGTCACACACCACTTTACCAACTGTCAAATTGAGCGGTGTTAGCCACTCATCTGCCTGTGAACGCAAAGCTGAAAGGAGTGCCGGGCCAGTGTGGCTCTTTGCTTCCAGGCACAACAGACGCAGCACGGCATGGCAACGTCTCACCTGGCATGTGGAATAGGTTCTGGGGAGCTTGGGCGGTGCAGTGGAAGAGACGCTAGCAGCGGAAAAGGAGGAGGCAGCTGAGGAGGAGAGGGAGGAGGATGGAGTAGGAGGAGGAGAAGAAGAGTCAGGCCTGCATGCAATCCGTGGCGGTAAAACCAAATCTACACGGGTGCCACGGGTTACATGCTTGACGGCCGTCAGAAGGTTCACCCAGTGGGCAGTAAAACTGATATACCTTCCCTGCCCGTGTTTGCTAGACCACGTGTCTGTGGTCAGATGTATCTTGGCACCGACACTGTGTGCCAGAGATACATTCACTTGCCGCTGAACATGGCCATATAGCTCTGGGATGCCCTTCTCTGAGAAATACTTCCTTCCTGGGACCTTCCATTGTGGTGTTCCAATGGCCACAAATTTGCGAAAGGCCTCCGAGTCCACCAGTTTATATGGCAGTAGTTGGCGGGCTATGAGTTCTGACAAGCCAGCCGCCAACCGTTGGGCAAGAGGGTTATCCGGCGTCATCATTTTTTTACGCTCAAACATTAGGCCCACGGAAGCCTGCCTTTTTGCAGAAAAATGTGAGCTTGGCGTGATGGAAGGTGGAGTGGAGGACAATTGTGAGGAGAGAGGAGAAGGAGAAGTAGAAGACGAGGCTGGACGGTGAGAGCCTGCAGTGTGGCTTTGTGTGTTCCGTTGCTCCCACTGGGCTCGGTGATGGCTGCTCATGTGCCTTCTTAAGGCGGTCGTCCCTAGGTGAGTATTGGGCTTACCGCGACTAACGCGTTGACTGCAAAGATTGCAGATGGCAACGCTATTGTCAGCAGCGGACACGTTAAAAAAAGCCCACACTGCGGAGCCATGTGCCGGTGTCCTGGGAGCGCCAGATGTGACCGTACATGGTCGATGACTCGCTCCTGATACATTTGCAGTCTGCTTTGTCCCTGCTGTGCAATGTAAGTCATTGCTGCTTCTCCTCCCTATCTGCTGGTCCATATCTCCCTCTGAACTCCCCTCCTCTTCCTCTCTTGTGGGCACCCACGTGACATCACTAGACACGTCATCATCAACGTCACCTTCCCCACCGCTATAAGTAGAGTAGGCAGCAACACCGGGGACCAACCTCCTCCTTGGGCTGATCTGGGTACTGGCGTCAGACTGCTGAGTAGCGCTTGTTGCTACCTCCTCTTCCTGATCCAATACCAAGAGTGGCTGCGCATCAGAAATGTCCTCTTGATATGGATCGGAAAATAATTCCAGTGACTCAAGCGGAAGGTATGTGGTGGTGGTGGTGGTGGTCGTGTTGTTGGTGGTAGTGTCTTTGGGGGTGCACATAGCAGAGAGTGAAGAAGAGGGTGCAGATCGAGAGGATGAGGAGGGTGCAGAAGAGTAAGGCTGAGCGAGCCACTCAACCAAGTCTGGTGCATCCTTTAAAGTAATTGAACGCACCTTCTGCAACTTCCCACTTTGGCTCAAGCCTGTTGCTCCTGCCCTACCCCTACCACCCCTGCGGAAGGGCCTGCCTCTTCCTCTGCATGTCATTTTTTAAATGACCCTGTGACAAAACTCTTAGTCCCTATACCGCTGAAGGACTGCTGCAGTATAGGTGAGCGGTCAGCAGTGGTGCACGTCAACCCTATCTATTGTGGACCTATAGCGGTCCTTACAGAACAGCAGACTGTACCGCACTCAAGCCTATGTACCGTAGCACCCTATACCAAGTTACCAGTCCTTATAAGAACTTTTGTGGACCAAGCAGGTTGTGTATTAGTGTTTAGCAGACTGTACGTCAGTCCCTATACCGCTGAAGGACTGCTGCAGTATAGGGCAGCGGTCAGCAGTGGTGCACGTCAACCCTATCTATTGTGGACCGATAGCGGTCCTTACAGAACAGCAGACTGTACCGCACTCAAGCCTATGTACCGTAGCACCCTATACCAAGTTACCAGTCCTTATAAGAACTTTTGTGGACCAAGCAGGTTGTGTATTAGTGTTTAGCAGACTGTACGTCAGTCCCTATACCGCTGAAGGACTGCTGCAGTATAGGGCAGCGGTCAGCAGTGGTGCACGTCAACCCTATCTATTGTGGACCGATAGCGGTCCTTACAGAACAGCAGACTGTACCGCACTCAAGCCTATGTACCGTAGCACCCTATACCAAGTTACCAGTCCTTATAAGAACTTTTGTGGAACAAGCAGGTTGTGTGTTAGTGATTAGCAGACTGTACGTCAGTCCCTATACCAATGAAGGACTGCTGCAGTATAGGGCAGCGGTCAGCAGTAGTGCACGGCAACCCTATGTATTGTGGACCGATAGCGGTCCTTACAGAACAGCAGACTGTACCGCACTCAAGCCTATGTACCGTAGCACCCTATACCAAGTTACCAGTCCTTATAAGAACTTTTGTGGACCAAGCAGGTTGTGTATTAGTGTTTAGCAGACTGTACGTCAGTCCCTATACCGCTGAAGGACTGCTGCAGTATAGGGCAGCGGTCAGCAGTGGTGCACGTCAACCCTATGTATTGTGGACCGATAGCGGTCCTTACAGAACAGCAGACTGTAACGCACTCAGGCCTATGTACCGTAGCACCCTATACCAAGTTACCAGTCCTTATAAGAACTTTTGTGGACCAAGCAGGTTGTGTGTTAGTGATTAGCAGACTGTACGTCAGTCCCTATACCAATGAAGGACTGCTGCAGTATAGGGCAGCGGTCAGCAGTAGTGCACGGCAACCCTATGTATTGTGGACCGATAGCGGTCCTTACAGAACAGCAGACTGTAACGCACTCAGGCCTATGTACCGTAGCACCCTATACCAAGTTACCAGTCCTTATAAAAACTTTTGTGGACCAAGCAGGTTGTGTGTTAGTGTTTAGCAGACTGTGCGTCAGTCCCTATACCGCTGAAGGACTGCTGCAGTATAGGGCAGCGGTCAGCAGTGGTGCACGTCAACCCTATCTATTGTGGACCGATAGCGGTCCTTACAGAACAGCAGACTGTACCGCACTCAAGCCTATGTACCGTAGCACCCTATACCAAGTTACCAGTCCTTATAAGAACTTTTGTGGACCAAGCAGGTTGTGTATTAGTGTTTAGCAGACTGTACGTCAGTCCCTATACCGCTGAAGGACTGCTGCAGTATAGGGCAGCGGTCAGCAGTGGTGCACGTCAACCCTATGTATTGTGGACCGATAGCGGTCCTTACAGAACAGCAGACTGTAACGCACTCAGGCCTATGTACCGTAGCACCCTATACCAAGTTACCAGTCCTTATAAGAACTTTTGTGGACCAAGCAGGTTGTGTGTTAGTGATTAGCAGACTGTACGTCAGTCCCTATACCAATGAAGGACTGCTGCAGTATAGGGCAGCGGTCAGCAGTAGTGCACGGCAACCCTATGTATTGTGGACCGATAGCGGTCCTTACAGAACAGCAGACTGTACTGCACTCAGGCCTATGTACCGTAGCACCCTATACCAAGTTACCAGTCCTTATAAAAACTTTTGTGGACCAAGCAGGTTGTGTGTTAGTGTTTAGCAGACTGTGCGTCAGTCCCTATACCGCTGAAGGACTGCTGCAGTATAGGGCAGCGGTCAGCAGTAGTGCACGGCAACCCTATGTATTGTGGACCGATAGCGGTCCTTACAGAACAGCAGACTGTAACGCACTCAGGCCTATGTACCGTAGCACCCTATACCAAGTTACCAGTCCTTATAAGAACTTTTGTGGACCAAGCAGGTTGTGTGTTAGTGATTAGCAGACTGTACGTCAGTCCCTATACCAATGAAGGACTGCTGCAGTATAGGGCAGCGGTCAGCAGTAGTGCACGGCAACCCTATGTATTGTGGACCGATAGCGGTCCTTACAGAACAGCAGACTGTACCGCACCCAAGCCTATGTACCGTAGCACCCTAGACAGACCAAGTTACCAGTCCTGATAAAGAGCTTTGTGGAACAAGTGAGTTGTGAATGATTAGCAGACTGCAGCAGAAGGGCAGCAGTCAAGTATAATATTCTTTCTATATTTGGAAGAAAGAATATTATACGTGTACAAGCCTATTACCGTACCACTGATACCAGTCCTGAAAAGAACCTTTGTGGAACTAATAGTAACAGCAAGTCTTTAAAATTATCCTCACTGCCTGACACACTGCTTCCTGCCTGTCCCTATACAAATTGGCAAAAAAGAGTAGGCTGGAACGATTAGCTGGAACAGCTCTTTTGTGGACCTGATAGTAACAGCTAATGATGATGATGATGATGATGATGAAGAAAGACTAATCTGGCTGAGCTGTCCCTAAAATAGCAGCATACAGCGCTCTGTCCCTTTATCTAAACTGACAAAAGAAACTCAGGCTGCTGACCTAACACCTATACCAGTCCTGAAAAGAACTTTTGTGTACCAAATAGCTAGCGTTTTCTCTGTCCCTACTCCACACAGGATCCTTTCCCTACAGTGACAGAAGAAAGAATGTAAAATGGCCACCGGATCGGGTGTATTTATAGGTTAGGGGGAATGTCCAAGTGTCCATGAGCTGTCATGTCTCAATTGGTTGTCCTGTAACACATGATAAACGTGTCACGAAAGGTTAAAGTTCTTGTATACATTAAACACGTAAGTCCGCCGGGGCGAACGACGGAAAAAGGCGTTCGAACCCGCGGACGGCGAAAGTCGGAAATTCGCCGCGAAACGACCGCCGGGCGAACCGTTCGGCCATCACTACCTCCGACTAAACTGCAACGACTCACAAACCATTCCTTATGACTTTCCCATAGAAATATTGGAGGTGAAACTCCCCCTGCTTTCGACAGCTCAGTTGAGGGCGGGGGGAGCCATATCCTTGTCAAATTTGTTTACGGACGGACAACCGAAATCTGCTGACCACATTATGACTGAATTTAAGCTTCCAAACACATTATGGTTTTCATGTCTTCGTATCTCCCACTACTTGAGGACCCACCCGACCCCTAAGTTAATACTACCCCCTAAAGCATGGCACTTCTATTCTAATGCCCAACATTCTATTAAAGGCATAACTCTATTCTATAATCTCATCAATGATAAAAACTCCTTTTGCAAAACACCAAACCTTAAAGTGGTTTGGTACCTAAAAATGAAAGTTCATGTTATTAAAATCAACAGATAGCATACTTACCTAAACGAACCCTGAAAAAAAAAAAATATTATTTACTTACCTTTTATTTCTGATGTTTCAGTTGACTTCCGGGTTCTCCTCCCGTGGGAGTAGGCGTGGCTATCGTCCTCACAATGGTCCCTGGGAAATTTCCCAAGAATCCATGGGGGACAATGAAATTGCGAAATCTCGCGAGATTTCTGTAGTGTCACATTTTGCTGCCTATCACAGAATGCAACGGAAGTGAAGAAATTGCGTACTGCACATGCGCCGTGCGTTCCAAACGCTAGCGCCGTGCGTTCCAACATATGTTCGGCAATACAGCATCACATAATGTTACGGAAGTGACTGTGCAGACAACACAAACACTGGGCGTTACAACACTAATACTTCCCTTGTTACCTGGTATCAGTTTGTAAATAACCATGCTGAGCTACGTGTGCTGTTAGGTTATGGAGTGCTGGGACTTTTAGTGCCTATGCTGAGCTACGTGCAGTCTTAGGTTCTGGAGTGCTGGGACTTGTAGTGCCTATCCTGAGCTACGTGCAGTGTTAGTTTCTGGATTGCTGGGACTTGTAGTGCCTATCCTGAGCTACGTGTGGTGTTAGGTTCTGGATTGCTGGGACTTGTAGTGCCTATCCTGAGCTACGTGTGGTGTTAGGTTCTGGATTGCTGGGACTTGTAGTGCCTATGCTGAGCTACGTGCAGTGTTAGGTTCTGGATTGCTGGGACTTGTAGTGCCTATGCTGAGCTACGTGCGGTGTTAGGTTCTGGAGTGCTGGGACTTGTAGTGCCTATGACGAGGGCGTGTACGAATTTCCCATTTTTAAAGTGGGCAGGCAGCTGTATCTGCCATTACACACGAGGAAGCAAGGAAACATCACTGAGCATGTGCAAGATGGAGCGGAGCATGCTGGGAGCCAGACGTCATCATATACCAGGAAGTAAATGCCTGTGGGCTTCAGACGCCCACAGTTAAAATGGAAAACGCCAGAGCAGGTTTTTATAAGTCATCCCGAGGAAAAGATTCGTTGCGCCGGGGGTCAAAAAAACGCCGGACGTGGATGCCAATCAAAGGTAGCACTCGCCCACCTGTGACACAGGTAAGAAAAAAAAAAAAAAGAGCGGAATCCCGCTTTAAGCGCTGGGAAAGAGATCTGTCCACCACCTTCTCCAATGACCAGTGGTCTCAAGCCTTCCGATCTATTCATCAAGCTTCCCACTGTGTTTCGCACTGGGAAATGACTCTTAAAATTCTCAACAGATGGCACTATACTCCATTTAGAATAGCCAGTTTTTCTCTGGGGTTGTCGCCACTGTGTTGGAGAAACTGTGGCAAACCAGGCAACCTGCTCCATATGCTGTGGGACTGCCCGAGCCTAACCAGTTTGTGGAATAATGTTTTCCGCCTTATCTCAACCCTCACAGGTATATTGACGTCACCCAATCCTGCCCTGGCTTTACTGCAAATAGGTATAAATGACTTCCCCCCAGACGATAGACCAGTTGTTACACATATCTTGCTGGCTACTAGAAACCTCATCCTACGAAACTGGAAAGATACCTCAGCCATTAATGTTTCCGATGTGCACACCTTGGTTAATAGATGTCACACGTTTGAACGCCTCCTAGCCATAAATAACTTGCGATGCCACAAATTTGACAAAACATGGGAAACCTGGTGTAAAAGCTTTAAACCTAACTCGTAGAGTAATACCTTGATTACTTTAACAGCCTCAGGCTGGAGTCAATGTCTTGTACTGATAAACGTGTAACTGTTACTGAATCTGATGTGCAAATCATACTGTGTGTAGAGATTTCTGTTTTTGTTTACTTTGTTTTTTGTTTTTGTTTCTGCTATTTTTGAAACAACCCCCATGTATCTTGATTTATTGTATGAGATATATGTTAAATATCAATAAAAACCTACTGATCAAAAGATTTTCAGACTGACACACAATGCACCCAAGAGTCGTGGTTGAGAAAGATATAACTTCCACCTATACACACACTGCCGTTTACCGACTCCAAATGATCTATTACAGGAGATCACACGCTTGTGGCTTAATACCCAGCCTGGGCCTTTAAGGAATGGAACAATACTCCCAGCGTCTTCCCAGCTATTTATCCTTAAAAGGCACGTATTGCCAGTTGATCCCCATAAAGAAATTAAAGCTTCCACAATGTAAAATCTTAAGTGACGCTATTAGATAAAAAAAATATTGCACTCACAATTAGAATGATAAAAAGATGCAATATAAACGAGCCGGCCAGCTCTCAATTGCAGCCCGTCACTCCGGGACCTGTGTGAACACGTTGATGTCAGCACGTCACTCCTCCATAAGCGTTTTGTCCCACCTCATGTCATCCTGGGGCACATGATCCTACATTACCTTTTAACCTTTGAGGTTGATGCATCTGAGACTGGAGTTGGCACCCTTCTGTCTCAACATCCTACCTCTGAGAGAGCTATGCATCTGTGTGGCTACCTTTCCAAGAAATTGTCACCTGTGGAATGCAATTACGAGACTGGGGACACCGAGTTGTTGGCGATCATTTTAGCCCTTAAGTAATGGAGGCATCTCCTCAAAGGTACAACTGTGCTGGTTCTCATTCTTACTGACCAATAGAATCTCACATTCTTGTCTGAGGCTAAACACCTCTCTCCCAAAAGGGCACGATGGGCTCTTTTCTTGTCAAGCTTCAATTACATAGTCTCATTCTTACCTGGTACTATGAATGTAAGGACTGATGCTTTGTCAGGACAATTTTCCTCCACTTCCAAGTTGGATATGGTTCCTGTTCCAGTGATTCTTCCTGATCGTCTTTTGGCTACGGTTCGCACCAGTCTCACTCCTCTTTTGGGTGACAAGATTCTTGCTGCTCAGATCCATGCGCCTCCTGGGAAACCTTGTGACCGCTGCTTTGTCCCAGAGAATCTCTGTACTGCTGTACTCCAGACTTACCATTCTCCAAAGGCTGCTGGTCACCCAGGGAAGAATCAACTATTTTGGGCCATTTCTCAACAATTCTGGGGGCCTAGTCTACATGCTAATGTAGCCGACTTCATAGCTGCTTGTTCCGTGTGTGCTCGGCGTACAACACCATGTCATATTCCAGTGGGCCTCCTACAACACATACCCAATAGAGAGAGGCCTTGGACCAGCCTGTCCATGGATTTCATGGACTCAAAGGGTTACACATTTATCCTTATGGTGGGTGATCGGTTCTTGAAAATATCTCATTGCATTACACTTAAGAAGGTGCCCACATCTAAGGAAATGGCTTCCATTTTTGCTTGGGAGATCTTTTGCTTACATGGGCTACCCAAGGTGATCGTCTTGGACAGGGTTAGTCTGTTTGTGTCCCGATTCTGGCAAGCCTTTTGTGCACAGTTGGGAATTTAGCTTGCTTTCTCCTCTATGTATCACCCGCAGTCTAATCGGGCCACAGAAAGAGCCAACCAGTCCTTGGAACAGTTTCTACGTTGCTATATTTCTGACCATCATAACAACTGGTCAGGCCTCTTACCTCGGGTGGAGTTTGCTCACAATAGTGCCATGAATTCTGCTTTCTGATTGTCCCCATTTATGGCGAACTATGGTTTCCAACCATCCATGTTGCCTGACTCATTTGCTCCTCAGAATATTATGGGGGTGATGTGGGGTGATGTGAGGAAGTATAGATATGACTGTCCAAGTAACAAATATGACCAAAATAGGACGGAATATTAACTTTCTCTGAACAAGCGCCTGCAAATACACTCCGAACTGCGTGAGATCATTGTATGCACTGCGCATGCGCAAACGGCATTTTCACCCATTCAATTGCTCTGGTTCACTGCGCTGGCAAAATCTTAGTAAATGTCAAGTCACGTAGGTTAATTTGCATAAGCTGAACAGGCGCACCTCTCAACTTGACTTTTTTTTTTTTGACCTGGTTCACTTCTATTGGGTTTTTTTAAGGCTATTTGCACACAGGTCATGTTAGCATTAAGAAAAAAAAAAGAAAAAAATGCGTGGGGGTCACCCGAAATTCCATACCAGGCCCTTCAGGTCTGGTATGGATATTAAGGGGAACCCGGAGCCAAAATGTTTTTTTTTTAAATGGCCTGGAGGTCCCCCTCAAAATCCATACCAGGCCCTTCAGGTCTGGCATGGATATTAAGGGGAGCCCCACGCCAAAAAAAAAAATGGAGTGAGAGTCCTCCTGAAAATCCAGACCCTTCAGACTTGAAAATTGTACTGTGACATACTGAAGCAGATAATATATATATATATATATATATATATATATATATATATATATATACTGTATATATATATATATATATATATATATATATATATATATATATATATATATATATATATATATATATATATATATGTCCATCATTAACATATCCCTGTGACGTTCGTATGTACATGTATATGAAGCTTTCCATGTTTGAAAAGTTTTTTTTCTTTGCAAGCTTACAAAAAAAATCATTTCAATAAAAATGTGCAAAAACAAACACAATATAAAAATATTACTCTCATATAAAAAATGTACCTAAACATTCTTATGGTTTATTTTCATCACGTTGGACAGTCAAAGGCTCAGAAACAAGGGGGTCCAGGACTGTTGGTAAATGTTTTTTCACGTATACCAGTAACCTCGTGGTATATTAAATAGCCTCCAATCTGTGCCACTGCATGATTTCACTTTTCTGGTCAAGTACTGCAAGATTAATTTACAAAACTGGATATGCCAAGGTAGATCTGTATGTAGTAGATACTATAAATTAAAGCATAGTGTCTTTTCAGCGAGAAAATATTTTAAATCATTGAATTGTTTATCTTAAAAAATTTTAAACATTTTTACATGCTTGATCATTCATTTGTGTATCATTGTTGTAAAGTGTTTGTAAAATGTAAAAAATAATAAAATAAAGTACCAGGATAAACTGTATAGCAATCTTGCAATGTGATGTATTCCTTTACATATAGTGTAATTTAATTACTGGCTGATTCTGCCTGTTCCTGTGCTCCTGTTAGTAAGCTGATTATGGTATTCATGACTGCCAATCCAGCGTGGTCAGTTTAAGTCTTTCATCATCTAGCTCTATGTCAGCATCGCCATATCTCCCTCTCCACCCCCCCGCCATTTCCATGGTCTGTGTGAAGTTGCTTACCTCCCCAATCCTCCCCTCCGATGAGGAGGGAGGAAGTGGGGGAGAGGGATACATATTCCAACCTACACCAACAGAACATTATTTCAAAATAGCTGTGTCAAGTCACTGAGTTCCAGGCTATTTACTTTGCTTAGACTGAGCAGGTTGAGATGATGTCATCACTTTGAGGCAGGCAAAAGTAAGCATTTCCTCAGTCTCCTCACATTGATCACATTGTAAGTTTGCAGAAAATCACCAGGTAACCTGTGGTTGCAGGAAAGAAATCCACTCCATCTATGGCTGGCCTTTGCATGCAAGCACTTAACATGAAAACAATATCCCTGGGCTGTGGTTGTGGGGGACGGCTGTGATTGATGTTGGAGTTACCACGGGGACATTTTTCATTTTTAATAAAGGACTTATCAAAAACTGCCTCCTGTTTTTCTTAGACTACACTGGGTTTTTGGGTGAATGAGTAGGGGTATTTCCCTGCAGCCCAGAATAGAGAACATGTGGACTGTCTATGTGGGTTCACTCTGCCTGACTAATACATGTCCAGACCAGGTGGAGGTCTGGAAGCTGGTTAGTTTTTTAATGGGGGAGAAATGTGAAAAACCCAACCAGGGCAGGGGCTTTTGGAGAGTACTAGGGGCAAGCCTCCTACCCACTGACTATGGCCCATGGAGAGAGCAGATCATTCTCTAATGATGGACAACAACGTGATGAATGCTGAGAGCAAGCTTAATTCATTCTTGTTTAATTCTCTGGATAAGGACAATAAAGCTTCCCTTCTAGAGTGAATAGAAAGGTGTAATTCTGATGACTTGTCTAGTGGATATATTACACAAGTTTATGTCTCTCCCATTGTGTGTATCCTAGGTGTGCATTCCCACTGTCAATTGAGTTACCTATTGTTTCTTTTTGTCTGATCATCTCTTGGAGAGGTGATTAATATTGTGATCACTGTACCTTGTTATCGAACCATTGAGGGATGTTTATGCTTATGATAATGAGTAATGTATTTTGTATATCCAGGGTGGTGAGCTGGGTGCTGATAGTCTAACCACCTAGGTTTTTTTTAAAGTGTTACTAAAGCCAGGACCCTGAACTCACTATATATGGTTTCCCACGGTACACAGAATATGGAAATGCAATTATTTTAGTAAATATAAGCTTCTAAATACCTTTTCTCATCAGCAGTATATAGAAGTCTTGTGATGTCTATCAGTGTCTGGTTAAAGCTTGTAGCATTTCCATTCTACTCTGACTGTTCTGTGAGGCTGCAGGACCCCTGGCTCTCTGTCGGGACAGTGCTAATTGGCCCTTTGCTGCACCCTCCCAAGCAAAAAAAAAAAACTCTCTAGCAATACACATAACTGAGCATGTACAGAGTGACTCCAAAGGCCCTGTCTTATCAGGAGATGGATTGGGGACAGTGGAAGAAGGGATGATTTAGAGAAGACTGGATCAAACAGCCTTTATACACAATGTGCAGGATTAACCCCTTAAAATCCACAGTGAGTATAACAAGCATGCTTTACTGCATATACAGACTGATTTTACTGTTGTGGGTTTAGTAACACTTTAAGTGACTAGCTGGTTCATTAATTCATGTAATTTGGACTGTTAATTATCTTACTGTTTGCATAACATGCTCAAGCTCTTTTTGTGTGGTATATAAATTCTGAGTTTACAATAAAGAGTTCCAGTTTGCATCTAAGCTAGTGTCGCCTAGTCTTGGATGCTCAGTGATAATACAGTACCTGGTTCCAGACTGGAGGAAGCTATATCTTGACGGAGGCACCCAAGTTGGGTGCTGGATGGTTCCATCACAAGCACTAAAAAAACATAAGCAGAGCTTGAATATGTAATGAAGATTATAGATTATATGTACATTTTTTTGAAAGGCAAGCTACAATTTTCTCTGTCCACCCAAATCAGTGCGTTGCAGCAAAACAGTTTTTGTTATATATTTGAACTTTTCTATTATATATAAATATATAGGATCACTAATGAAAAAGGGCTTGTATATCTGCACAGCAATATATACGAATATAATCACAAATGTAAATTATATTTTAGATTCATAGAAAAACACCTAAATATTTATTAATCAAAAGGAAAAGAACAAATTGAATTAATTTGTATATACCTTCTGTAACTGTAAAGCCATTTAAAATAACCTGGCTGCACATGAGACTACTAGATATACAGATAAAGATAAAGGTTATAAATTGACTATATAACCATAATTGAATGTCTTCATAATCATAGTGGATCCTCTGTCCAAATAGGCTATATTTCCAAGTCATATGTCAGAAGCACTTGATAGACCAATGAATTGTATACAAGATCTGTGAACATAGAGAATATTCTAACACACCAAAATGATTTGTCTTGGGTAGATTAATTTACTCAAATAACAAACGCAGTGAACAGGAATTAATCAAAGTCCAAGTATATCTATACCAAACAGATGGTAGCTTATATACAAAAAGCCATGTTTTTGCACAAAAAGCTTGTTCAAGATCAACAAAAAGTTCTGTAGGGTTAACCATCCCGACTTAAGCACTCACAGATATGTTTACAATTATTGGTACTATATTCTCATAACCCGTATGTAATAATTGAAGATTGAAGGCAGGGAAATAGACAAAGTGCTCCTTTGAGTCTGTCACATTTTTTAGAATGTTTTCATTTTGCAATTATCTGAATTAAGTACCCTCAAATGACTTGTTTCTGCAGTTCTAGCCAACCCTCTACTCCCAATATTGTACTCTATCATAGTTTGCAGAGCATTTAACATGTTGTTATAGAGTAAATTACTGCAAAGTTCTCACATGCCCATAACATGATATCGGACATATATATGATTGCATGATATACAGTATCTCACAAAAGTGAGTACACCCCTCACATTTTTGTAAATATTTTATTATATCTTTTCATGTGACAACACTGAAGACATTAAACTTTGCTACAATGTAAAGTAATCAGTGTACAGCTTGTATAACAGTGCAAATTTGCTGTCCCCTCAAAATAACTCAACACACAGGCCTTAATGTCTAAATCGCTTGCTACAAAAATGAGTGCACCCCTAAGTGAAAATGTGCAAATTGTGCCCAATTAACCACTTTCCCTCCCCGGTGTCATGTGACTTGTTAGTGTTACAAGGTCCCAGGTGCAAATGGGGAGCAGGTGTGTTAAATTTGGTGTTATCACTCTCACTCTCTCATACTGGTCATTGGAAGTTCAACATGGCACCTCATGGCAAAGAACTTTCGGAGGATCTGAAAAAAATAATTATTGCTCTCTTGCCATGACCCCGAAATTGAGCTGCAGCACAGTGGCCAAGACCATACAGCAGTTTAACAGGACAAGTTCCACTCAGAACAGGCCTCGCCATGGTCGACCAAAGAAGTTGAGTGCACATGCTCAGTGTCATATTAAGAGATTGTCCTTGGGAAATAGACATATGAGTGCTGGCAACATTGCTGCAGAGGTTTAAGGGGTGAGGGTCAGCCTGTCAGTGCTCAGACCATACGCCACACACTGCATCAAATTGGTCTGCATGGCTGTCCTCCCAGGGGGAAGCCTCTTCATTTGCTGAAGACAAGCAGAGGACCAACTTAGAAATACCTCTCAGAAAAAGAAAAACAAGCATTTACTTGGCATTCTTTATTGTATTGTTATGAAAACATGGCTGTTAAGGGAAATTAATATGTATTTTCTGTTGCAATGTTATAATTTCTGTATGAATGTCTTTGCTAAATATAGAATTTATACATTTTGAACAGCCCAGGGAATCTTGTTAATTAAAAAAACAGTAAGTAAGGCATCTTTAAAAAAATTAGCTGGTTCCCAATAATTCTTCTGCCTTGCCTCACTAAGAGACAGCATAATGAACATTGGCTTAAGATAAATCCTGCAATTTACAGGTTAATACTACCACCCATTCATACTGTGTAAAATTACAGAACTTTTTCCTAAGTAAAAAAGAGAAAAATCTGTGGACACTGGCTATTTTTTTTTGCAATGGATTTTCCCTGCTGGTGTGTTCTGAAAATTGTGGGTAAGGCAAAATTACGCTAACAGTGAGGGCACAGCTCACACAACAGTATCTGGGTATTTACACCACCTCCTGCCGGCAGGTAAAATAAATCATACAGAATAAGCTAGCATTCTGAAACTATATTTTTCGTTATCGCAATACAAATTACTTATGTATATTTAAAGTTAATTACATCCTCAAAGATTCTTTGTGCATCCTGACATGCAAACAATCATCTCCTTAGCTTTGAAATCATTAATATCATTTTTCATGTAATTAAAAAAAATGAAAAAGTACTCTGCTCAATAGCATTTCTTCTGGAAGCACAGGGAGGTGCCCCAGGGATTGTACAGGTCAAGTAGGTAAATAAGGATGAGCCGAACACCCTCCTGTTTGGTTCGCAGCAGAACATGCGAACAGACAAAAAATTTGGCAGAACACACGGATACCGTTAAAGTCTATGTGACACAAACATGAATAATCAAAAGTGCTAATTTTAAAGGCATATATGTAAGTTATTGTCATAAAAAGTGTCATTTAAAACTGATCGCAGCTGTAATGAATTGTCGGGTCTCGGCAATATAGATACAGATAATTGAAAAAAAGAGCATGGGATCAACCCGTCCATTACCAGGCCCTTTGGGTCTGGTATAAATAATAAGGAGAACCCCGAATCAAAAAAATAAAAATAAATTGTGTGGGGATCCCTAAAATCCATACCAGGCCCTTCAGGTCTGATATAGAAATTAAGGGGAACCCTGCACAAAAAAAAAGGCGTGAGGTCGTCCCCAAAATCCATACCAGATCATTCAGGTCTGGTATGGATTTTAAGGGGAACCCTACACCACAATTGAAAAAAAAATGGCGTTGGGGCCCCCCAAAATCCATACCAGACCCTTATCCGAGCACGCAACCTGACAGGCTACAGGAAAAGAGGGAGGGATGAGAGAGCGCCCCCCTTCCTGAACCATACCAAGCCAGATGCCTTCAACATGGGGAGAGTGCTTTGGGATAGCTTCCCAAAGCACCTTGTCCCCATGTTGATGGGGACAAGGACCTCATCACCACAACCCTTGCCCGGTGGTTGTGGGGGTCTGTGGGTGGGGGGCTTATCGGAATCTGGAAACCCCCAGATTCCGGCCTCCACCATTTCACAAAAAAGTGTCAAAAAATGTCCCACAGTGTAAGTTAAAAAAAAAGCTGCAATCGACCTGCCTCCATGGGAGGCTCTCACTGGCTGATGCATTTTCGCTGTGACAGCTCTTATATAACTGAGGGCAAGGCCCCCCTCTGATGCACGGGGGCTTCCCCATGGCTTCCCCATAGCATCAGAGGGGGGCAAGGTCACCCATTTACGTCACGCTCTCTTTCTTTGTAGTCACAAAGTTTGTGTTTTTTCTAAAGGCTCTCCTACATAGCCACCAATGTGGACCCCAGAGCTCCTATATTGTGCGATTGAGCAGGTCCAGAGATTTAAGCTCCTCCTACATGTGAATCCTAATGTGTACTATACTTTAGAAAAGACATAAACTTTGTGAGTACCATTTATTTACATTGCCTGTCATCATATGCCATGATATTTCACCTAATGTGATTTTATACTTATATACTCACCCGTGTATCATGTATTATTTTTGTTCTTTATTTTTTTTGTTATTAGAAAAAACAGCTCACTTCAATTCAGCCCTTGAAGAAGGAATTAAGTATTTACAACTATATTCCGAAACATTTTGGGATTGTTGTGATTACACACTCCACCTTATCTCGTTTTGAGATCACCTGTGTGTTCCAGGATCTAGCTGCTGCTTATTTGCAAAGACTAGTTAAATTCTAGTGGGGAAAAGGAGAGATTGCCCACATCCCTAATGATGCATAAAAAAAACCACAAAGAAACCCTGTGATGGGATTTTTTAGGGCAATGTCTCTAAAAAGGGTGTATGCAGACAAAAAATTATATTAATGCTTACTATTTATTAATTTATCTACAAGTATGGAATTGTCCCACTAATAGTCAATTTATTTTACAAGGTTTTATCTCTATATCCTTGCAGAGCAGTATGGACTGTTAAGCATACAGACACATATGGTCGTGACATGATCACCTGGTCTCCACCCAGCTGCTGTCCTTGACCCGGATGCGATTCGTCACCTCAGCCCCAGGGGAGATCGATGTTCCTGTCCTTTGCATCCCCTGGTCATAGGCTGGGCATCATTTTTGGGCCGGATTGTAAGTTGGCCTCCCTTTATTTGAGAGATAGTTCTCAATCTAAAGGTTATCACATATTTATAGATATCCTTGATTTAATTTCAGAGCATTTTTACTCCTGATGATTGGCATGAGCCATGAAACGTGCGTCGAGTATCAGAGGGTTTCTTTGTGATTTTTTTAGTTGCTGCTTATTGTTTTTTGGCGTTCATACATGTGTATCAAACTTTTTACCATTTGTACCCAATACATTTTGTACTTTTTTACACAATGTAACTTCTTTAAATCCTGGTTTACTTCCTTTGCCCGTACAATCCTTGGGGCACCTCTCTTTGCAATTTCTTCTGAAATTGGGATGTGGCAAAGGTTTCCAGTGTTACACTTATTGGCGGTTTCCCTCCATGTTATATTTCTTCTGGAAGCACAGCCTAGGATTTCTTCTGTCCTTCCCAGCACTGAGTATTGATAACCCTATGCACAAACCTATGCTCAACCCTATAAACAGCCCTACACATAGCCTAATTATCAACATCGGTATATGCTCAGCCCAGTACTTAGCCCCAAATGTTAAGCTTGGTGCTAAGCCCAATGCTCAAACCAATTCCAATCCAAATATTCTCCTATGCTTAGCCCAATGCTTAGCCATTTACTCAGTCTAAGGACCAGCCTATGGTCATCCCAATGCTCAGCCCTAAGCTCATCCCAATGTTTAGCCCTATGATTAGATAATTATCATCCCTATGCTCAAAATTCTAACCCTCACTTGCTCACATGCCCAGTGGTGCTAATATTTTGTAATGTACTTTGTTCATGTTTTCCAATCCAACCTTGATTGGCTGTGTAAGAGGCATCATAGTGATGGTGCCTGTCACAAATCTGTCACCTAAGGGTTAACAATAGTGCAGACTGATTTCAGTGATTGGCACCAGGCTGCCTTATTTAAACACCTCAGCAGCACTGTGTCTTTGTTGTCTGATCTGCAGGTCATACCTGTTCCCGTGAGTTCCTGAGAGCCGATCTGTTTCCTGTGTTTGGCCCGGCTTGTTTGACTACGATTGATCTCTGTTATCATGATCCCAGCTTGCCTTGTAACCACGTTTATCTCTACACTGCTTGATATCCTGTTGCCAGACTTTGCCTGAATCCTGACCATTCCCTGCCTGTGGTTTATACCTACATCTGATCGTCTGTTACCAAACCCAGCTTGCCTGATTACGTATTCAGTGTCTCCTCAGCACTGCACCTACCAGCCTGCTTCCTGTTTCCTGCTGCACTAGCTGAACTGACAACACCAAAGATGAACTAGGCACCCATACACTGCCAGGCTCTTCGCAGCCCTTGTTGACACACCGGTGGCCCTTGAGCCGGGGTTGTACGATAAAGCCTTCCCACTGCACGTTTCGCTCATCCGGCAGGTATGTAACAGTGCCCTTGCAGAATGAAGGGACCTGAGCAGCTGTTTAGTAGGTTTTAGACTGGTCACAGATATGATTTGAAATCTGGATCTTCCTACAGCCTCCCTCAGCTGTGAAGCTGTGAAGGATTCATTGTTTTCCTTGAGTTTAGCTTCACCCTTTAGAAGTCATTGTCCTAGGGTAATTGTATGCATGTTTATTGCTACTGGGATTCCCTTGGGAACTTATGTGAAGAACCATATAACATGGGCAGAGTAGCCATAGTCCAAAAGAGGTCTGACAGAGGTAAACTATTGCTAGTGCTTGGCCCAGAATTGAATGGACTAGACAGGACAGAAAAAGTCAAAGGAATGTTGGAGAGTAGTTGTTAAATAATATAACTATAATCAAGTTTTAAAGCAAGAGAAAACCCCAAATGCATAGTCAGAGATCACAGCGAGGGCAGTGCAGGTGGACACCATGAGATTAGGGCATGCAAGGTCATTAAAAAGTTCAAAAGTTCAAACTGAAGTGTCAAACTCTATAAAAGATAATTTTACAATGGAATAAATTGCCTTAAAATATATGGAATAAAAAGTGCCCTAAACAGTTAGGATGCACATTTTCTGATTTTACCTCCCTCTGGGGCAGATAGAGTGTCTGAGGGCATACAGGAAATGCTAGTTAAAAAAGAGGATAATATCCGTGCTTGGTAAAAAACAGTATGCAGCAGCTGAACACTATAACCCAGATATAAGGTATAAATAAATGTGTAGAAAAAGTGTAAAAATATATAAAGAAAGTTGTTGGGCACAACTTACAAAAAAGTGAAAATTAGTGGCCATATAATGTGAACAGTGTTACCATAAATCACATACAAAAAAAATGCTAAATACTAGACATGTGCATTCATTTTCGTCCGAATGCATTTTCATCCGAATTTCAGCTATTTTCGTTTTCGTTTTGACAAACGATAATGAAAGCACAGGATCCGAAAAGCGAAAGATCCGACATAAATAAATGCTTTATTTTCGTTTTCATTGTTACAACAGTTCGAAATAGAATAGGAGATTCGACGTGACTCTGACAATAACAATCTGTCTATAGAACCTGTGGTCGAATGTGCCTAACCTTACCTCTATTAGTCCAAGATTATATAGAGAAAATATTCGACAAAGAAAAAAGATTTGACAGAGAGAAAGGAATTTTTCAAAAGTGTGTTTGTCTTATTTAACTATTTTTTACACTTTCTTTATGAAATGGTAGGGGTACATTTGTACCCCCTTACCATTTCAAACAGCTGGGGCGGGATCTGGGGGTCCCCTTGTTAAAGGGGGCTTCCAGATTCTGATAAGCCCCCCACCCGCAGACCCCCACAACCACCGGCCAGGGTTGTGGGGATGAGGCCCTTGTCCTCATCAACATGGGGACAAGGTGCTTTGAGGGGTCACAGACCACCAAAGCATCCTCCCAATGTTGAGGGCATGTGGCCTGGTACGGTTCAGGAGGGAGGGGGGGGCGCTCTCTCGTCCCCCCCTCTTTTCCTGCGGCCTGCCAGGTTGCGTGCTCGGATAAAGGGTCTGGTATGGATTTTTAGGGGGACCCCCACGTAAAAAAAATTTAAAATTTGACGCGGGGTTCCCCTTAATATCCATGCCAGACCTGAAGGGTCTGGTTATGGATATTTAGGGGGAACCCCACGTCAAATTTTTTCTTAAATTTGAGGCAAGGTTCCCCTTAATATCCATACCAGACCTGAATGGCCTGGTAATTGAATTTGGGGGACCCCCACGCTTTTTTATTTTTATTTTTTATTTTATTTTTTATCATTGACTTTCAATGAGTGTTCTCTGTATTATGGAGCCGACAATTCATAATAGCAGCGAGTGATTTTAAAGGACTTTTTTTCCTGCATAAATGACACTTTGTGCAGGGACAGTTCTAAGCACCAGAAACATGCGCCCCTTCACAGGCATACTATAGACACCCCCCCCCCCCCCCCTACGAAATTTAAAGGAATATTACACTTTTATTGATTCACTTTAATCATTATTAAAATCACTGCTCCCGAAAAAACGGCCGTTTTTAAAACTTTTTTTTGCATTGATACATGTCCCCTGGGGCAGGACCCGGGTCCCCAAACACTTTTTAGGACAGTAACTTGCAAATTAGTCTTTAAAATTAGCACTTTAGATTTTGAACGTTGGAGTCCCATAGACTTTAATAGGGTTCTAAAGTATGCTATATACTAGCTCCGTCGAATCTTCTTTATACATTCGACAGACACCATAAGCCTTCAAAGACAGATTCGACCGTAATTCATGTGGATTTTCGGACGAATGCAATTTTTGAACGAAAAACAAAATAAATAAAAACTAATTTCGGGAGTAACTAAATAAATTAAGTTTTCGGACGAAAACAAAATTCCGAAACGAAATATTTTACTCTGCACATGTCTACTAAATACTGCAAAAAACTTAAAATCTCATAAATAGCATATAAAATCACATATAAACCAAGAAATTGCTGAATACTGCAAATAAATAAAACTTGCATAAATCAAGCCAAACTAAGGAATATACAAGACCAAAAGATATATGAAGAGTGCTGCAATAAAAGTGCAAAAAATATGATGAGAAAAATAAATAAATGCTAGTTCATACAAAATAATAAAGGAGTAGAATATGGATTCTGGTAAGAGGGATCTTATTAGCAGCAATACCCAGGAAGAAAATGATGAAGCGCTGCAGAGAAAGTCAGCACTAAGGAAGCAGACTACCAACTGCTAAGTGTCCAACCTAATGTAATTCAACATAGTACCTTTTTATGGGACTTAACAGGTTCTAGACATGATAATGATATATTGCTATAGTGAAGGCTCAGAAAGAGTTAGTATTTAAAACACTTCAAAAGTTTACAGATAATTTGTACTTGATGGGAAGAAATGTAGAGGAAAACAAGAAACTGGAGAAAAATAAATGTGAAAAGAGAAACAAACAATAGAGAGTATACCAAATGCTATAAACTCATAGCAGCATGTACAGTAGTAAAGACTAAAGGGACATAAAACATATACTGATAACTCCTAACACAAGTGAAAAGATAGGAGTATTGGTTGGTTATTGGTTGATAAATAATGAATGCATTTGACGTTGTGAATGTTTAAATTAGACAAATGACTGTGTACGTTGTCAGTGGCCACAGAGCCAAGCCAATATATTTAATTACGGTTACTTTAGAACATACGACAATGAGAACTTCTCCAACTCACTGATTGGATTATTATAGCAATGCTCCATCATACTGGGTGAATTGGCAGCTGATTTTGTAACAAAAATGAATAATCTCCTCTGACATTTAATGAAGCTTTATGGTTTAAGATTAGCAAATAGTAATAAACATAAAGGATAATTTTGCATTTTGAACTAGAACAGCAAGCCTGCGCTCCTTTTGGACATCTACTGAGGTTTAGGGAAATGTAATTTTATCTGATTAGATGTTGTTTGAAAACATGCTTAGTTACTTCCTTTAGTATACTGCTCCTATAAAATAATAGCTATATTATAAACACTGCACGCTTACTGTGTGGTGCAAATACTGAACACATATTGTATATACTGTATGTCACTATACAACACATTCAGTGAATGTGTTGTATTATTATTAGATTGATTATTTTATGATCAAAACAAAGTATTGCTTGTATTTCGAGTGATGTAAATTGTATTTTTATTGCTTGTCTAACCTAATACATGCCACAAAAATGTTAAACTGCACCTGCACAAAAAAGTATAATTGAAATAGTAAAATGCACAAAGTGACATAAGACTAAAGCTAATTTGTCAGGGTTAGCCCATATGCATTTTTAATTCAGCATATATACTCTATTTCTGCAGCTTTCAATCACCCTATGCTAACCTTTACTTTCATGGAACACTAGATTTCATCAGTTTGTGGATTGTGTGCCAGGGCAAATAATGACAGAATATCTATCTAAGGAAGGGGCACTTAATCAGCAATCAAGATTCAATTTGTTTTAATTTCAGCAGGTGTTTGTGAGGTACATTGATGGGAGAGATAATATGCAAGGCTTTCATTAGCTCTCTTGTTTTTCTGCTTGAACATTTAAGAGCCAGATGTTCGGAGGTGAGCTGATCAGAATATTAAATCTCCAGAGGTTGGTTTCCATAGTGTTTTACATTCCTTCCCTTATCTCTCTCAGTTCACCCTGAGCTATAAGGAGCAAATGCATGAAATGACAAACTGATGTACATCTCTGCACTTACGCAATGAGAGATTCAAATTGCCTTGCTGCTTCTTTTGTTCTTAAATGTACAGTGATTCCATCTTCAGGATTTCCATTTTTTTGGTCTGAAGCTCAGGTTTAGTATTGATATATAAATGCTTTAAATTAACAATTTTGTTTTCTAAAGGCCCTTCCATTTTTGTATTACTTTACAACAATACATTTCACAGAATTTGTGCAAGGGCATTTCATTTAGAGGTGTTAATTATTTGCAAACATGCAAATTAGGATCATATTTTTAGTTGCACTTAGAAATATGTACAGGCATGGAACATGATTATCATATTGTTAGAGCAGTCACCATGGTAAGAAATGTCTTTTATATAGTAGGGTGTTATCCATAAGCACTGTCTTATATCAAAGAGTAGGCACCATTTTAATGCTTTGCTAAACTTGAAACTTTACTGTACTAAATTTTATTTTCTGACCAGCCATGACATAACCAGGTAAAATACAGTATACTTTAGTGCGGAGGTGCTGCTATATGTTAAATACCCACTGATATTTTTTGTTCATTACAAAACATGTGTTGACATTAGCCAACAAGATGTGTTGGCTAATGCATCCTGCCTTGGTTATATTTACAGGTATCTGTATTTTATTGGTGTTATTTACCGTATTAAGGCCAGAATGAGGCCTAAAATGCTTTAAAATAGAGGTCTGGTCAGAATCTACTTCTGTTGGTCATGCTGTTGTTCCACAATGTTTCTGAGCAGGACTTCAACAACCTAAATGTAGGCACCAGATAGAGAGATAGCCTGGGAGCCATCACAGGGTGGCTTTCCATAAGAATTTAGTAAGCTCATTAAAAACAGCATAGGTGACCAAGACGGGTAGATTTGTTTTCCTGAATGGTTTCAGTTCCTTTTTATTGTTAGGATCATCTTGTACAAAAGCGTTGTTGGATAATGCAAGCAATTACATTGAAATTTAAATGGTGAAAGGCAGTTCTGAAAAGTACAGGAACAGTCAGGAACATCATGCCAGCTGTCAGGCTAATACGTGAGCACAAAAAAGTACACATTTTTGTGGGCATTGAAGCCTAACTACATGAGGGATGGTGCACATTCATACACATACAAGCACACATACATTACACTGCACAGGATCATTGCTGATTGGTCTTTCAGTCTTTTCCCCTTTGTACCTGATCCTGCAACATATACTGACCTTGTTATTGACCTGGCTTCCACCTGACCTGATTTTGTTCCCACCCCTGTCATTTCACTGTCTCCTGCTGCACCTCACATGTCAGAACCTATGCAACTGCGACTTCAGCATTCCAGACTATCTTCAGAGGATACGATGTATAGATGTCAGAACAATATTTGCCTGTACTGTGGAGGAATCAGCCATTACTCAACAGCTTGTAAGATAAGTAAAGCCTTGTTCTCCGCTGCAAGATGCTCATCCTCTCACCATGACCAAATCTTCTTGCAACACCCTTCCTGTTTTCTTATGGCTTCTATAAAGAACACTCCAGGTCCAGGCCATAATTGATTCTGGTGCTTGTAGTTGCATCATTGATCATGCATTCCCACAGCAACACTGTGCCTCCAACCCAAATGATAAAAACATTCTGTACAACTGGCTGATGGATTAATGATATAGACAGGACCCGTTACATATGAGACTTGACCCATGTTATTTTGTTATTTTGCCAGGACATCATGAACTGTTCTGTCTGGATTTTATATCTTCTATTTTGTTCCTTGTCATACTGGGCATGTCATGGCTATAAGTCCACAACCCGCAAATCAACTGGACTAACCATGGGATCATTTTACAGTCAGCATACTGCCTCAGTTTTTCAGGATATGCACCTTCACCCCTCTACTGCCTGAACATGGATTTCAATGCACACAAATTTGTTCTGCAAGTAAATCACGAGTTCCTGCACATTTTTGAAAGACAGAAAGCAGACTTTATTCTCTCTTTATGAACTTACGACTACCCCATTGAACTTTTCCCTGGGGAAGAAATTTCATTTGAGAGAATCTTCCCACAAACAAAAGCAATTATCCAGCGCTTAGGTAAAAAAATCTACAGTTTAAAAAACAGGCTGCTGCTATAATAACAAATACATATACATCATAAGTCTTAAAATTTCATCTCTAGTAATCCGTAAGACTAAAGCAGTGCTCTTCAGTGTATTATACACAGGAAATTAACACAGTTTATGGTAATGCACCCTGTGACAGGTAAATCAACATAGAACATGCTTGGTTGAATGTTCAAAAGGGGGTTTGAAGGATATGTAGTAATAATCACCTTAACCGCACCGCGTAATTCCACTCCCCTCAAAATTTACACTCACCAGATCAATGAGGGGTAAATGCTTATTGGGTATGTCTTTCTCATTAACAGGCAACTCCAGAGAAGCAACTTTATCAATATCCCAGTCAGATCTTCTGAATGGTTTATGTGTGTCCCTCAATTGTCTGATCATTCAAGCTCTGACACCACTGCCAGTCTCATTAGCTTGTAACACAGGGAAAACAGTCCTCATTGTGTGAACCTGTTTAAAAGTTGGAAATCGAAACAGCTGACAGATTCACAAGCCGTATGATCATGCTTAGACGCGTTTCGTCATTACGTCTTTGTCAATAGTTTTTTTTTATGGGAATAAACTTTTAAACAGGGTAGGAGAAGGGATGAAAGTGAAGACTAGTAGTGGAAGACATTGAGGTAATGAGTTTTAGATGGGAAGACACACAGGTAGACCCAGTGGTGGGTCAAACAAAATTCTGTCAAAACAAATAAGTGGAAGTAACATAAGTCAACAATCATAAATTGCACTTATGTCACAACCACAGAGACCAAGAGGAAACAAATTATTCATATGTTAGATTTTTAAATGCCAACAGTCTCTCCATTTCACATTGATGGTTAAGGTCACTTATATTATATTAGATATGTTAGGTAGAAAATGGGATTTCTAGATGAATAATAACAATGCTGGAATGGAGGGGGGGGGGGGGGGCTTCAATGCCTAAGTGAAGCTAAGCGAGGGCTGGGTCTGGTGATATATGTTCCAAAAATTTCAGAAGCTATAGGGAGAAGATCTGGTTCCAGTACAAGTGAATAGAATTACAATCCCATAATATATGAGAGAGGGATGCTATGTCTCCACATAATCTCCAGCAGTTTGCAGAGTTTGTAAGTGGAAGTAAATGCTTTTATCCACATAGATTCAGTATAGGCTTCTCCCAATTCTTTTTCCTATTTACACCTGACATTTACACATGGTGTTGGTTTTGAAAGCACAGGTGTTGTTATTTAGTAAACTGTAGAACAGGGAGATCCCTTTCAGATTTTGTTTGTCACTTGATAGGAATTAAGTTAATAGGTAAGGCTATATTAAAGTGGTTGTGTGAAGAAAGTGGTAAATCCAAAAATGGGAAAAATAATTACAGGGTGACAAGTTAAATTTAGTATTTAACCTATTGAAGGGTTTGAAGGTTTAAAAAAAGGTTGCTAAACTTGGTAAGCCAAGTCTAGGATCCGAGAGGGTGACAGGCTTCCAGACTAACTTTGGTCAAATGTCTATTCTAGGAAGGTGAAACATTACAGTCTAGCTTGGAAGGTGTGCAGAGCATCATACACCTTATTTACTAAGCATTTCAATGCCCCATCATAACCAGTCATGCAATAAACTGCAAAGCATCTTAAAGAATACACCTATCTATCACCTGCTGCCTATCAGTGCCACCTATCAGTGATCATCAATGCTGCCTATCAGTGCCCATCAGGGCCACCTATCAGTGCTCATCATTGCTGCCTATCAGTGCCACCTATCAGTGCTCATCAATGTGGCCTATCAGTGCCCACCAGGGCCCCCCTATAAGTGCTGCCTATAATTGCCTCCTCAGTAGAACTCTGAGCTGAGAGCCTGCCCTGACAGTTACCCCTCCCTCCTCCCTTGCACAGATGAGAGAGGAGAGAGATGCTCTCAGCCCAGAGCCTTGTGGCAAGCAACCCCGCTGGGGCCCCTCAACAGTAGCAGAAAGTCAGGGCCTGATCACATGTGGTTCATCCTATTTTGAATTAAGTTATATGTGAGCTTTTGTAAAGCTGGATGATTGTTTAAAGGCTTTGTCCAGTCCTTTCCATTTCTGGTGGGGACATGTCTCCTTTGTGACCCTGGCAGCCACTGACATAAACCCCATTGAAGTCAATGGAAAATGAATCTTGAAAATTATTTCTGGCCATTTTCAAAGGCAAGGGATTGTCAAACAAAAGGCAAGCAGAGCCGAGGAGGCCATGAAGACACATCCCGATGCAAAAAAAATTCAAAACAAACACTGTTCAACTTGTAGCATTTTTTTAAATGAAATCCAAAGCAGAAAAAAAAATATTTTAGGTCACATACTTGGAGATGCCTTAACCACTTAAGCCCCGGACCATTTCCAGCTAAAGGACCAAGTCCCTTTTTGCAATTCGGCAGTGCGTCGTTTTAACTGAAAATTGCGCAGTCATGCGACGTGGCTCTGACACAAAATTGACGTCCTTTTTTTTCCACAAATAAAGCTTTCTTTTGGTGGCATTTGATCACCTCTGGTTTTTATTTTTGCGCTATAAACAAAAAAACAAAATTTTTGAAAAATGTATTATTTTTTTTTATTTTTTACATTTTGCTATAATAAATGTCCCCCAAAAATATATAATTTTTTTCCTCAGTTTAGGCCAATACGTATTCTTCTACATATTTTTAGTAAAAAAATCGCAATAGGCATTTATTGATTGGTTTGCGCAAAAGATATAGCGTCTACAAAATAGGGGTAGTTTTATGGCATTTTTATTAATAATTTTTTTAAACTAGTAATGCCAGCGATCAGCGATTTTTATTGCGACTGCGACATTATGGCGGATACGTCGGACAATTTTGACACATTTGTGGGACCATTGGCATTAATACAGCAATCAGTGCAATTAAAAATGCACTGATTACTGTAAAAATCTCACTGACAGTGAAGGGGTTAACCACTAGGGGGCAGTGTAGGGGTTAAGTGTGTGTGTTTTTTTTTAACTGTAGGGAGGCGTGGCTTGGCGTCTGATGTCACTGATCGTCTTTCCCTATAACAGGGAACAGGCGATCAGTGACAGCCACACTAGGAAGCACGAGGAGAGGTTTGTTTACACTTACCTCTCCTCATTCTTCAGCTCTGTGACCGGATCGTGGGACACCAACAGTGATCGGGCCCGCGGGTCCCACGGCCACGGTCACGGAGCTCAGGACCAAGTCGCCAGTGTGCCAACGGCGGCGCGCTCGCGACCCATGGCTGGGCACTTAAAGGGAATGTACAGGTATGTGATTGTGCCCAGCCATGCCATTCTGCCGACATACATCGGCGTGAGACGGTCCTTAAGTGGTTAAACTTGCCCATAAAGTGGCTCACTTGTAAACAGAAAAAAATAGCCAGGGGATTCTGGGGGTAACATCATCAACCACATGTGGTCATTGGCATACTGTATATTGTCAATGACAACAGCCAAAACCAACCCCAAAAAAATGAATGGGGTCCAACCATAATCAATGCAATACCCTTATTTAAGAATGCAGCTGGCTGGCCAAGAAACAACGGCATAAAGTGCATGCTCCCCCCCTGAACTATATTAGGCCACATGATCTCAACACTGGCAGGGTACCCTTACCCATAATTCTAGTTGTGAGGGTTTGTGGGGGAGACTTATTGGAATCTAGAAGTCCAATTTAAAATAAGGAGGCCCCCAGATATATTTCCTCTCTATGAGTTAGAGGTACACAGTACCCCGTGTTAATTGTTCACAAAATAAATTGAAATGATAAACAATATACATACTATGATGCGTCAGATGTACATATTTTCACATTTGGTATCTAACAAATTGTAGTTTCAATCTACTAAATAATGCGCTTTTTGTCTTATTGTGAAACATTGCACATGGAAATATAAAGGTCCTGAGTGGAGTTGGCATTAAGCGTGTGTCCACTAAATGAAATAGAATACTCTCCATCACACCTACAACACACCCCTTGGACCCTTGAATTGGGTGGTTCTGCAACACTTTTTTCAGGCACAAGAAAAGCTGTTTTGGTAGCTTGAGTTCTTGTTTTTACAATAGGAACTACTAAGGAGCTCTGAGCTCTGCACTGTACCAAGACTCAAGCAGACTCAATTTAAGTATTTTTTTTTCAAGTTTAAGACCTTTTTATTGCACTGTTGTTTATGTCTGTTTGTAAAATCTTTTCTTTAAATATTTCATGCACTATTTGTATCAGCTATATCATAGTTGACACCCGCTGCTTTACAGAGGAGACTGGAGGGTGTGACAGTCAGACCCGTTGGGTCCACCCATGTGAAAGGGCTCCAAGGGGCCTAAATATATGTGAAAGCTAAATAACTTTTCTTTAATCGTATATCATGGGACACAAAGCCATAGTAATTACTATGTGGGTTATTGTCCACCTTCAGGTGCTGGACACACCCTAAACAGGAAGTTGTGCATGCCTTTTTCTGTCCATCGTTTGTTGGCAAAAGGTTTTTCGTATCTGGAGGATCACCCAGATAAGCATTGTTCTCCTCTCTAAAAGTTTTCACACTTTATCCTTTGGTAGAGAAAATTCACTAAGTAGGGTATACCGGCAATTGATGCTACTATATTCTTTGTGAATAAGTTTGACTTGTCCGGCAGACAATACTCAAATACTTAGGGTTCCAATGGATGAAAGGTTGGAATTCCTATTAAAAAATTTTTTTTGACAAAAGGTAATCCTCAGGGTTAACCCCAGGGACAAAAGAGGTCTTGGGGAGGAAGCCTACAAGATACTGTAGCCTCCTTATGAGGAGGTGCCCCCGCTTGCTCAATAGGGAGAATTCCTCTGCAGTTCTCAGGCATCTGACAAAAGGAGTGTCAAGATGAATGGGGGACTTCCTCAATAGCTCCATGGTACAAACTGGAGTTCCAAGAGTTTCTGTCTCCTCGTTTTCCTAAGGATTCAGAGAAGAAAAAAGTCTCTCTCAAGCATTGGACTATCTTTTGGCAAGATGTGTTCATGGTGGCCCCCATGTAAGAGCAGAGGTTGGGGTTTGGCCAAATCCTAATAGACATTCTGGATCTCAAAAATCTAAATTCAAATCCTGAATATAACCACTCTTTTTTTGCATGAAGTCAATCCAGTCAGTCTCCATCCTACAAGGAGGAGAACTTCTGGCGTTAATCGACGTCAAAGATGCATATCTCCATATGCCTATTACCTTGCTCACTAGTAATATCTACTTTTCAAAGTGGAAAATCGTAATTTTCAGTGTGTAACTCTGCTTCCGATCTAGCTACTGCACCTCAATTACAAAACGTATAGCCAGATTGAGGGCCCAAGGTATAACGATTATGGTTTACTTAGTCTATCTCTTCTTGATAGACCAGTCGGTAGCCCGCTTAGACCAAAGTATGGTGAGAACATTCGACTACTTGGAATATCTAGGTCGGATTCTCAATCTAGGACAAATCTTCTTTAAAACCATGAAGAAGGCTAAAATACTTTGGTCTTGTCATAGGTACACCCAGAAAAGGGTATTCGTACCCCAGGCAAAGATCAGTGCCATAAAGGAACTGATTTAGGTGGCCGAAGCAAGATTCATTTCTCCTATTTAATTTTGCATGAGGTTGTTGGGAAAGATGGTCGAGGCCATTCCTTATGCTCAGTGTCATCAAGACTGCTGCAAAACAGTATCCTATCAGCTTGAAGCAAAAGGGTTCAAGCTCTACATTCCCGCTGTGTCTGACTCCAAAGCCACATCACCCTGATAGTGCCCAATCTCGTCTGATCTTGGAGGCTAAGCAGGGTTGGGCCTGGTTAGTACCCAGATGAAAGATTACCTGGAAATACCAGGTGCTGTAGGCTGGGTGCGCCAGAGTCTCAGTTTATGGTTAATATCCAAAAATCCGCAAAGAGGAAAATCCTTCCTTCAGTTACCTGGGAAATAGTAACAATATATGCCAACCTTTTTTGTTTAGGTTGGGTAACAATTCTGAAAGAGGCAACTGTCCAAGAGAAGAGGCCCAGATCAGAAATGGCCTTGCCCATTAACATTTTAGAAATTCAGGCAGAGCACTTGGTCCTGAGGGCCTGAACATTCAGTTTACGGTATTGTCCAGCCAGAAATTCAATCCGTCAATACCCCAGCAATGGCCTATACTAATCACCAAGGGGGCACAAGAAGTTGTGCAGCCCAGAGAAAGATGAATCATATTGTATCTTGGGCAGAAAACAATGTACTTTGCCTATTGGCAGTCTTCATTCTAGAAATAGAAAAGTGTCACACGCACTGCTCGAGTCGCCAGCAGTTGTTCCCGGGAGAATGGTTCCTTCACCCCAATATCTTCCTGTCAGTCAATATGTCAAAGATGGGGGATCCCAGACATAGATCTGTTTGCGTCCAGGATTCAACAAAGAAATCAACAACTTTGTGTCAAGAACAAAGGATCCGCTAGCATGTGGAACAGATGCCTTGCTATTCCCGTGGAAATCGGCTCTCACTAATTTATGCATTCCCTCCTATTCTGCCTATGTCCACGACTTCTGCGCAGGATCAAGCGGGAAGGGAAGTCATTGATGCTTGTGACCCCCAGCAGGGTCCCAGGAAATCTTGGTATACCGAGATCGTAAAGATGGCAGTAGGGGACCCTACCATCCCGGCCAGATCTTCTCTGGCAAGGTCCAAAGTTCCATCCTACTTTATAAACACTTCTTCAATCCATAAATTTACCAGATTCTATCTGGTGGATGTAAAAAGACATGAGGATGTCGCATTTGGGCGCAGTGTACTGCAGGTAGCAGTATCAATCCGCTGATCTCATGGTGCCCTACTTTGGTTGTGTCTCCCTCCCCTCATTTGGCATTGCTCTGGGATATCCCACATAGCAATTACTATGGCTCTGTGCCCCATGATGTACGATTAAAGAAAATAGGATTTTTTATAACAGCTTACCTGTAAAATCCCTTTCTTTTGAAGTAAATCAGGGGACACAGAGGTCCCGCCCCTCTTTCTAGTATACACTTGTATTGCTTTGCTACAAAACTGGGATACTCCCGGTATGGGAAGGGTTAAATAGGGAGGCAACTTCCTGTTTAGGGTGTGCCAGTGTCCAGCAACTGAAGGTGGACTATAACCTACATAATAATTACTATGGCTCTGTGTCCCGTGATGTACATCAAAAGAAAAGGATTTTACAGGTAAGCTGTTATATTTTTCTCTGCAAAAAAAAATGTAAACTCCCATCTGAGTGTCTGAGTGTGGCTGCAATGATACACACATGTTTTCAGAATTGCAACAGTGGATGCAAATAACAGTGCACATTTCCATTACAAAACATGGTGGAAGGTACCATGTATGTGTAAAGATTAGCAGCTCATTTAAACTTCCTCAGTCATGATCACTCTCAGTTTGTTGGTGCTTAGATTGTTGTCCCACAAGCTGGAAAATCTCTGCACAGAAGGAAGACAGAGCTTAAATACAGTAATTCTACTTCTAAAACAAATAGTTCTACTTCATAAGCTAATTACTTAAATTGGTTCACTTGCACATAGGTAATCTTGACAGCTGACCATCAAAACTGAACATTCTGATCAAGTTGTTACTTTTATTATGACAATTAAGAAACAGTGTTTAATAAAAAGACTAAAACAGAAAAATACAGACTCATGCTATATTTTCTTCTTACATTTTGAAAGGGAGCATGAGGTCACAATAGGGTAGCAAGGAGAACTGTATGCCTTTACCAGTGCGCTTTGTACACTGTACAGTAGGCATTATAACAGTTACCTGTATCAAAACTGTTAACCAGAGGAACTGACTGAAAACACACTAGATGTCATTCACAGGGTATCATATTACTAATTTGCATACATTATCGCATGTGGTAAATTAAGTCTGATTCACAAAAAAAAAAAAGTTTATGCAGTATTTATTGGGAAAAAATGTGTCTGTAAATATTGCATAAAAAGCTCTTAAGTCTAAGGGCCGGTTCACACTGCGAGCCGCGGCGAGGCGTCTCCGACTTCCTCGCCGCGACTTGCAGGGGGGGTCAGCGGCGACTTGCAGAGGACTTCTGCATAGAAGTCAATGCAAGTCGCCCCCGAAGTCGCCCCGAAGTAGTACAGGAACCTTTTTTCTGAGTCGGAGCGACTCGAGTCGCTCCTCTCAGAACGGTTCCATTGTACTCAATGGGGACAACTTGCGGGAGCGAGGCGAGGCGAGCCGTGTCGCCTCGCCTCGCGCCGCAGTGTGAACCGGCCCTAATTCAAAAATGGACCAGAGATTAAAAAATCATGGCTTTTTTTTGAAAAATAGCTGATTGCTAAGCAGTGGGCCGGAAGTCAGCTGACGCATCCTTAACCACCTCAATACAGTGCACTTACACCCCCTTCCTGCCCGACCAATTTTCAGCTTTCAGTACTCTCACGGTTTGAATGACAATTACTCAGTCATGCAGCACTGTACCCATATGAAACATGCATGCTTTTTTTACACACAAATAGAGCTTTGTTTTGGTGGCATTTAACCACTTAAGGACCGCCGCATGGCAATGTACGTCGGTGCAATGGCACCGACAGGTACAAGCACGATCGGACCCCCTCCCGCTGGATGTGGCGGTCAGTTTCACTGCAGGAGCGATCCGGGATGAGGGGATGGCTGTTGGTTTCTGGCCATCCCCTCTCGATTGCTCCTGGTGAATGAGAAGCTTCCCCCGCCTGTGTATAGTAAACACAGGCAGGGAGGAAGTGATGTCATTCTCCTCGGGCGGTCTTTTTGACCGGACTGTGAGGAGAAGAGAGAAAGTAAGTGTGCACCAACACTACACTGACATGTAGGTACACATAGGCACACAAACCCCCCCGCCCAATCACCCCCCGATCCCCCTACCCACCCCCCCTCCCAGTCACAGTGTCACTGATTGCAGTGATCATTTATTTTCTGATCACTGCATTTGGTGTCAGTTGTGACAGTAAAAACTGTCAGGGCAGTTAGTGTTAGGTCCAGGATAGCCCCCTACCCCGCCCAATAAAGGTTTAACCCCCTGATTGCCCCTAGAGTTAACCCTTTCACCCCCTTTTGCCAGTGTCACTAAGCGATCGTTTTTCTGATCGCTGCATTAGTGTCACTGGTGCCGCTAAGTAGATAGTTATTTTTTTAGGTTCACCGCCAGGTTTTTATAGCGCTAGGTACCCCGATTTACTACCCAATAATGGTTTTAACCCCCTGATTGCCCCTAGTTAATCCTTTCACCCCCTTTTGCCAGTGTCACTAAGCGATAATTTTTCTGATCGCTGCATTAGTGTCACTGGTGCCGCTAAGTAGCTAGTTATTTTTTTAGGTTCACCGCCAGGTTTCTTATAGCACTAGGTACCCCGATATACTACCCAATAACGGTTTTAACCCCCTGATTGCCTCTAGTTAAACCTTTCACCCCCTTTTGCCAGTGTCACTAAACTATCATTTTTCTGATCGCTGCATTCGTGTCACTGGTGCCGCTAAGTAGCTAGTTATTTTTTTAGGTTCACCGCCAGGTTTCTTATAGCACTAGGTACCCCGATATACTACCCAATAACGGTTTTAACCCCCTGATTGCCTCTAGTTAAACCTTTCACCCCCTTTTGCCAGTGTCACTAAACTATCATTTTTCTGTGTCACTGGTGCCGCTAAGTAGCTAGTTATTTTTTTTAGGTTCACCGCCAGGTTCACCGCCAGGTTTTTATAGCACTAGGTACCCCGATATACTACCCAATTACGGTTTTAACCCCCTGATTGCCCCTAGTTAACCCTTTCACCCCCTTTTGCCAGTGTCACTAAGCGATCATTTTTTTGATTGCTGCATTAGTGTCACTAGTGCCGCTAGGTAGCTAGTTATTTTTTTAGGTTCACCGCCAGGTTTTTATAGTGCTAGGTACCCCCAAATACTACCCAATAATGGTTTTAACTTCCTGATTGCCCCTAGTTAACCCTTTCACCAGTGATCACCGTATATATGCCACTGGTGACGCTGGTTAGCCAGTTAGTTATTTAGGTTCCCCGTCAGGTTTTTATATAGCGCCAGGGACCCCCATATACTACCTAATAAAGATTTTAACCCCCTGATTGCCCCTAGTTAACCCTTTCACCAGTGATCACCGTATAAGTGTTACGGGTGACTCTGGTTAGTTAGTTTGCTTTTTATAGCATCAGGGCACCCACCATTTATTACCCAATAAAGGTTTAACCCCCTGATCACCCGGCGGGTGATATCAATTAGGTTTTAGGGTCAGGGTCTGCGTTGCCCCAGGCAGCGTTAGGTTAGTGCCAGTACCGCTAACACCCACGCACAAAGCATACACCTCCCATAGTGGTATAGAATCTGAACAGATCAATATCTGATCTGATCAGATCTATACTAGCGTCCCCAGCAGTTTAGGGTTCCAAAAAAACGCATTGTTAGCGGGATCAGCCCCGATACCTGCTAGCACCTGCGTTTTGCCCCTCTGCCCAGCCCACCCAAGTGCAGTATCGATCGATCACTGTCACTTACAAAACACTAAACACATAACTGCAGTGTTCGCAGAGTCAGGCCTGATCCCTGCCATCGCTAACAGTTTTTTTTGGTAGCATTTTATATTTAAATCCGGAAGGCAGTGCTTGGATTTCGGGGTCCCGTACGTGGCTAGGCTCCAAAAAAGTCCCCACATGTGGTATCCCCGTACTCGGGAGAAGCAGCAGAATTTATTTTGGGGTGTAATTTCACTTATGCCCATAGCATGTGTGAGCAATATATCATTTAGTGACAACTTTGTGCAAAAAAAAAAATTGTAATATTCCTGCAACTTGTGGCAAAATATAAAATATTTAATGGACTCAACATGCCTCTCAGTAAATAGCTTGGGGTGTCTACTTTCCAAAATGGGGTCATTTGAGGGGGTTTTGTGTTATTTTGGCATTTTATGGCCTTCGAAACTGTGATAGGTAGTGAGGAGTGAAATCAAAAATTTGCACCCTTAGAAATCCTAAAGGCAGTGATTGGATTTCGGGGTGCCGTACGCGGCTAGACTCCCAAAAAGTCCCACATATGTGGTATCCCCGTACTCAGGAGAAGCAGCAGAATATATTTTGGGGTGCAATTCCACATATAACTATGGCATGTGTGAGCAATATATCATTTAGTGACAACTTTTTGTAAACTTTTGTTTTGTGTCATTATTCAATCACTTGGGACAAAAAAAAAATATTCAATGGGCTCAACGTGCCCCTCAGCAATTTTCTTGGGGTGTCTACTTTCCAAAATGGGGTCATTTGGGGGGGTTTGTGTTATTTTGGCATTTTATGGCCTTCGAAACTGTGATAGGTAGTGAGGAGTGAAATCAAAAATTTGCTCCCTTAGAAATCCTGAAGGCAGTGATTGGTTTTCAGGGTGCCGTACGCGGCTAGACTCCCAAAAAGTCCCACATATTTAGTATCTCCGTACTCAGGAGAAGCAGCAGAATATATTTTGGGGTGCAATTCCATATATAACTATGGCATATGTGAGCAATATATCATTTAGTAATAGCTTTTTGTAAACATTTTTTTTGTCATTATTCAATCACTTGGGACAAAAAAAAATATTCAATGGGCTCAACATGCTTCTCAGCAATTTCCTTGGGGTGTCTACTTTCCAAAATGGGGTCATTTGGGGGGGGGGTTGTACTGCCCTGCCATTTTAGCACCTCAAGAAATGACATAGGCAGTCATAAATTAAAAGCTGTGTAAATTCCAGAAAATGTACTCTAGTTTGTAGACGCTATAACTTTTGCGCAAACCAATAAATATACGCTTATTGAGATTTTTCTTACTAAAGACATGTGGCTGAATAAATTTTGCCCTAAATGTATGACTAAAATTGAGTTTATCGATTTTTCTTATAGCAAAAAGTAGAAAATATCTTTTTTCCTCCAAATTTTCGGTCTTTTTCCATTTATATCGCAAAAAGTAAAAATCACAGAGGCAATCAAATACCATCAAAAGAAAGCTCTATTTGTGGGAAGAAAAGGACGCAAATTTTGTTTGCATACAACATTGCATGACCGCGCAATTACCAGTTAAAGCAGTGCAGTGTGAAATTGTAAAAAGACCTCTGGTCCTTAGGCTGACAATTGGTCCGGGGCTAAAGTGGTTAATCACTAGCGTTTTTTTTATTTTTTGTGCTATAAATAAAAAAAGACATTTTGTGAAAATAATGCATTTTCTTTGTTTCTGTCTTAAAATTTTGCAAAGCAGTCATTTTTCTTCATGAATTTTGGCCAAAATTTATACTGCTACATATCTTTTGTAAAAATAACCCAAATCAGTATATATTATTTGGTCTTTGTGAAAGTTATAGTCTACAAACTATGGTGTGAATCACTGAAAATTGATAACATCTGATCAGGCTTTCAGTACATCAGGTGAATCTCATTTCTTGAGACACTAACAAGTCAGGAAAGCAGACTTTCCAAGGTATTAACTAAGTAGCATGGTAAGTTTTTTCAAGTTGTAATTGTTTCCCACAATTCTTTGCAAAATGCAGATTTCTTCTTTTTTTTTTACAAAATTGTCAAATTATGAAAATTATTTCTCACACACAACATATGCATACAACAACTTACACACCAAAAAACATTCTGCTACTCTTCCTGAGTATGGTGATACCACATGTGTGAGACTTTTACACAGCCTGGCCACATACAAAGGACCAACATTGAAGTAGCATCTTCAGGTGTTCTACGAGCATGAATGGCACATCTCATTTCTCAACCACCTATTACACTTTTGAAGGCCCTGAAGCACCATGGAATTGCCCCATTTTGGAAAGCAAACACCCCAACGTATAATCTATGAGGCATAATGAGTTATTTGAATGGTTCATTTTTTTTCCAGAAGTTTTTGGAAAATGTTGGAAAAAAAATTAAAACGCATTTTTTTTACCCAAAGTTGTCAATTTATAAGATATTTCTAACACATAGCATGTATATAGCAAAAATTACACCCCAAAATACATTCTGCTACTCTTCCTGAGTATGGCGATATCACATGTGTGAGACTTTTACACAGCCTGGCCACATACAGAGGCCCAACATTTAAGTAGTACATTCAGGGGTTCTAGGTGCATAAATTACACATTTCATTTCATTCCTACCTATCACAATTTTAAAGGTCCTTGAGCACCAGGACAATGGAATTACATGCAAAATTACCCCATTTTGGAAAGCAAACACCCCAACGTATATTCTATGAGGCATGGGCTGCAAATAGGTACTCTGATGGGCTAGAGACAGGTACTCGGGTACTCTGATGGGCTGGTGACAGGTACTCGGGTACTCTGATGGGCTGGCGACGGGTACCTTGGTACTCCGATGGCCTGGTGACAGGTACTTGGGTACTCTGATGGCCTGGTGACGGGTACCTTGGTACTCCGATGGCCTGGTGACAGGTACTTGGGTACTCTGATGGCCTGGTGACGGGTACTTGGGTACTCTGATGGGATACAGATAGGTACTCGGGTACTCTGATGGGCTAGTGACTTATATTCGTGTACTCTGGAGGGCAGTAACAGGTACTCAGGTACTTGGTACTCATATGGACTGTGACAGGTACTCAGGTACTCGGGTACTCAGATGAACTGTGACAGGTACTCAGGTACTCATATGGACTGTGACAGATGATCAGGTACTCAGATGAACTGTGACAGGTACTAGGGTACTCAGATGAACTGTGACAGGTACTCAGGTACTCATATGGACTGTGACAGGTACTCAGGTATTCGGGTACTCAGACAGACTGTGACAGGTACTCGGTACTCAGATGGACTGTGACAGGTACTCGGGTACTCTGATGGACTGTGGCAGGTACTCATATGGACTGACAAGTACTCAGATGAACTGTGACAGGTACTTTGATGGGTGGTGACTAGGGATGAGCTTCGAGTTCGAGTTGAACTCATGTTCAACTCGAACATTGCCTGTTCGCTGGACAGCGAACAATTTGGGGTGTTCGCGGAAAATTTGAAAAGCTGCAGAACACCCTGTAAAAGTCTATGGGAGAAATCTAAAGTGCTAATTTTAAAGGCTTATATGCAAGTTATTGTCATAAAAAGTTTTTGGGGACCTGGGTATCAATGCAAAAAAAACTGCAGTTTTTTCAGGAGCAATGATTCTAATAATGCTTAAAGTGAAATAATAAAAGTGTAATATTCCTTTAAATTTTGTACCTGGGGTGTGTGTATAGTATGCCTGTAAAGGGGCTCATGTTTCCCGTTGTTTGAACTGTCCCTGCACAAGGTGTCATTTCTGCAGGAAAAAAGTCATTTAAAAGCACTCGCGGCTATAATGAATTGTCGGCTCCCCGTAATACAGAGAACAGTCATTGAAAGTCATTGATAAAAAAAAAAGCGCGGGGTTCCCCCAAATTCAATTACCAGGCTCTTCAGGTCTGGTATGGATATTAAGGGGAACCCCGCATCAAACTAAAAAAAATGACGTGGGGTTCCCCCAAATATCCATACCAGACCTGAAGGTCTGGTATGGATTTTAAGGGGAACTCCACGCCAAATTAGAAAAAAAATGAGGAGTTCCCCCCAAAAATCCATGCCAGTCGGGCTTCCCCAGTGACATGTGGGGGACCCCGCCTCCCTCTGATGTAACGGAAACCTGCCTTACATCAGAGGGGGCGGAGTTACCCATACATCACTGGGGAAGCCCGGCTTTCCCCTTGTGTCAGAGGGGGCGGGGTCAGGTGATGGGTGGCCCCATCCTCCTCAGCTAAGACGTGTCATGCTGCCGGGATTCCCACAGTGTCTCCGGTGAAGACAGGATGGATGCGCTGTGCTGGACCATCGGGATAGATCACCCATCACTGGACCCCGGAGAAGAGATCACCCATCGCTGGATAGCAAGAGTGGATTACCACCGCTGGAATGTTTTTTTATTCATTTTTATTTTTAATAAAGACCTTTTCCCAACGGTGTATGTGTGTTTTTTTAGCAATTTTTTACACTTTCTTTGTGAAATGGTAGGGGTACTTTTGTACCCCCTTACCATTTCAAACAGGGGGGGCAGGATCTGGGGGTCCCCTCGTTAAAGGGGGCTTCCAGATTCCGATAAGCCCCCCCACCCGCAGACCCCCACAACCACTGGCCAGGGTTGTGGGGATGAGGCCCTTGTTCCCATCAAGATGGGGACATGGTGCTTTGAGGGGTCACAGACCCCCAAAGCATCCTCCCAATGTTGAGGGAATGTGGCCTAGCACAGTTCAGGAGGGGGGCGCTCTCTCATCCCCCCCTATTTTCCTGCAGCCTGCCAAGTTGCATGCTCGAATAAAGGGTCTGGTATGGATTTTTGGGGGGAACTCCACAACATTTTTTTTTTTTAATTTGACGTGGGATTCCCCTTAATATCCATACCAGACCTGAAGGGCCTGGTAATTGAATTTGGGGGATCCCCACACTTTTTTTTTTATCAATGACTTTCAATGACTGTTCTCTGTATTACGGGGAGCCGACAATTCATTACAGCCTTTTAGTCATAGTACTTTTAAATTACCTTTTTTCCTGCAGAAATGACACTTTGTGCAAGGACAGTTCTAACCACCGGAAACATGCGCCCCTTTACAGGCATACTATACACACCCCCAGGTAGGAAATTTAAAGGAATATCACACTTTTATTGTTTCACTTTAAGCATTATTAAAATCACTGCTCCTGAAAAAAATGCAGTTTTTAAAACTTATTTTTGCATTGATACATGTCCCCTGGGACAGGACCCAGGTCCCCAAACACTTTTTAGGATAATAACTTGCATATAAGCCTTTAAAATTAACACTTTTGATTTTGAACGTTCGAGTCACATAGATTTTAATAGGGTTCTAAAGTTCACATGAAGTTTAGGTCTGTTCGCAGGCTCTGGTACAAACCGAACCGGGGGGTGTTCGGCTCATCCTTAGTGGTGACAGATCCTCTTTATTGGGGGGGACGGGGGGCAATCAGTGTGATTGGTGGACACTGTAAGCGGTAACGAGATGTTACCGCAATCTCCTTCTCACTCATGCTCTGTGTTTGAGGAGGAGAACCCGGTAATATCTCATTACCATGGTTTACTGACATTTAGTGATTGGCTCTGAAAGGATCACAGCCGATAACATGGTAAACAGCTGCCGGCCATAGGCTGTTTACCAGTGTCGGTGATGAGCAGTGTTCCCGGGAACACTTCCCACTGACGTGCATGCGCAGGGCGCTCGAGATCGCATGCATGCGCTATGCAAAGTGGGGTGGTACCACCTTCATCACAGCCAATCACATTGTAAACAGCCATGCCTAATGGCTATTCACCCCCCTCAGTGGCGAGCGATGACACCCCACCACTGAAGGAACAGGGATGGGTGCACATGATCGTGCTCATTCCCTGTTTAAATGGAGGGCTGTCATATGATGCCCTCCCAGAACGAGAGCTGTGCTGCCTGGCCATCATATGACAGCCGACAGGCAGCAAGTGATTAACAACCGATGACTCATCAGTTCGCAGCTGATTGTACAAAAAAAGCTGGCAATTAAAAAATATGAAAAAAACAGCATGGGTTCCCCTTATCCAGGCATGCAGCCCGGCAGGTCAAAAAAGGGGGGGATGAGAGAGAGCGAACCATACCAGGCCACATGACCTCAAGATGAGGGGGTGGGTGCTTTGGGGCAGGAGGGCTCTGCCCCCACCCCAAAGCACCTTGTCCCCATGTTGATGGGGACAAGGGCCTCATCCCCACAACCATGATTGGTGGTTGTGGGGGTCTGTGGGCAGGGGCTAATCGGAATCTGGAAGCCCTTTTTAAGAAGGGACACCCAGATCCCACCCCCCTGTGTGAATGAGCCCCTACCGATTCACCAAAAAAGTGTCACAAAGTAAAAAAAAAACACACACAGTTTTTGACAATTCTTTGTTTAAAAAATAAAAATAGTATCCCCCAATGTAAATCCACTGTCAATCACGCCTCCTGCCTGACCCAAAAAAGAAAACAAAAAAAATAGGCTTCCACCGTCGGTGAAGGCTGGCAGGCACCACTAGGTGACATAGCCAGTGGCCCGCCCCTTAACTATATAAAAATGTCAGACCTGCTGACAGTTGATGAGTCATCAGTTGTTAAGGACGCGGCAGCTGACTTCCAGTCCGGCTCCTTAGCATCGAACATATACCACATTCGGTATTTAACAGTAAATTTTTAGTGAATTGAACTTTTACAACTGATTTAATGCATGTAGTATTTTATTTGCCGTTATTTAACTCTTAGTGAATTGACCCTATTATCTTCTACACTTGGCTTACTCTCTGATTGTTGTCTGCTAATTTTTGTGTTGAACTTGGACCTCTGTTGTGTAATGACTTTCTTTATTTTTGACTGTCCTAACTGCCAAAGGCTTGGAGAAGTTTCTGCACACTGGTTAGATGACTATAGTGGCTCCGGTCATATGTCAAGAACATACAACAAAAGCTATCATTAAAGAAAATGTATAGTGGTTATGTACTTTTTAATTTTCTATAGTAGATCTGAAATAAGTCAGCGTAGCAAGTTTTAATCTCATCTGTTATTCTTGTTTCTGGCATATAGAAAATATAATAGCTTACATGGTACTATGGTCCCTCAGCTATGATCTGTGCTTAAGATGACAAGTACGGTAAGTTGCACACAAAGTATGGCATGTCAAAAAATGGGGGCCTGTTAAAAGAGGGTATAGTTCAATTGACAGTGTGCAACTGCCCACGAAAATGTGAGATTGCCTTGGAGAGTAATTTAGATTTGCTACTAGCACATGAGAGTGAGAAACTAAATTAACATGTGGGAGAATGGAAAAATAAATAGATTAGAGTTAGAAACTGCCAATTGCAGAATTAAAAAGTGTGCAGGAGACTGTGGAAATTGCTTAGAGAAAGTGTGAGACAATTCATCAAAGTGTATGATATTGCCTGAGATAGTATGAGACTTGTTGGTAGTTGGTAAAACCACTCAGGAGAGAGAATGAAAGTGCTGTGGAAAGTGTGAGACTGACCATGAAATTAGGCAACATTGTTAGACTGTTCAGGAAAATGACAGACTCAACAGAAAAATGTCTGAAATTGAGACTACTCAAAGAATGTGAGACTGTCCAGAAGCCCTAGTGGGATCCAGTAGATATCCTGCTTTTAAGGCGACTGGGGCTTATTGGGTGAGACATTCCATTCACCTCTGTCAGTCTGCATCATCAATAATGAACTGGTAGGTCCAAATAAGTGAATATTTACCTAGAAGCATAAATTATGGTGTCAACTTCACTAAACCATCAGAAAACAGGTTTTCTATCATTGTATCATCTTGATTGCAGATCAAACTCTGAAAGGAATCCTAACAGAACTGCCTAAATCCAAAAATTGAACATTTATATGAATCTGTGTCTTTTGTTTTCTTGTTTTATGTGGGGGGAACCCATCTCTGTAGCATCTCACAGCAACCTAAGCTGAAGGTTTCACATTATTATTTTTTTCATCAAAAAAAGCCATCTTGTTATTAAACAAGATAAATCATACATGTAGATGAGAGCATACAAGTTATGTTGCTAGCAACGTGCATGTTACATGCTTGCATAGGAACATAGTCATAAAAACAGTAAACAAAGACATAATAGCTACTGACCAAAACAAACAACTTTAACCTTGGTGGGTGCTGTATAGTTGTACATAGAAACATCACCATGTTGCAACATGTTAGCTTCCTGCTATAGTTTTGAGAGCCTTTAGTCACCTCTCCCATATTTTATCATATTTGGAGGGACACCCCCTATGGGAGTAGACAAGCTTCTTGTATGTCAATGTGTTGTTCACTTCCACTATCCAATGTGAGAACTCAGGTGGGCTGGGTCTCATCCATGTCCTTTCTATAACTTTCCTAGCCGAGAAGAGAGCCTCATGCAAGAATATTTTGGTGAATTTGTTCAGTTCTGGTTCTGAAAAAAATCCTAGCAGGCAGACCTTAGGCTGTACTGTTATTGGGGAGCCCATGGTGTCGTACAAAAATTGTACTATCTGTGTCCAGTACGCCTGTATTTTTGGGCATTGCAAGAGAAGGTGATAAAATGAGCCCATAGCTTGATTACACATTGGGCAGCTAGTAGGCTGGTTGGACTTGTATCTGGCTATCCTAAGGGGTGTGAGATATGATTTATGAATTATAAAAATCTCAGTAAGATGGTCTGAAAGATTAGAAGAGACCAATTTGCATGTGTCAAGGGCCTCACTCCACTCTTCATCCTCTATGGGTCCCAGCTCTCCCTCCCATCTAGTTTTTAACATAAGCTGGTACGATAGCACGTGGAAGCATCAGCAAGCTATAGAAATGTGAGATCAGTTTCCTGGGATCTGGGTATTTTATTGCCTCCATTAGGGGATTTTTAGCTAGGGGTGTATTGTTGACTGAAAATTGGGCATGATATGCATGGCCTAGTTGTAGATACCTAAAATACATTTGATTTGATAGTTCAAAGTCGGCCCTCAACTTATCAAAGGATTTAAGTGTTCCATCAGTAACAATGTGAGAAAGATAAAAATATACATAGTTACATAGTTAGTAAGGTTGAATAAAGACACCAGTCCATCCAGTTCAACCTGAGTGTGTGTCTACAATAGTCCCTATCCCTGTACACTGCACACTCACATCAGTCCCTACCCTCAAGGAGCCCACAATCCAAGGTATACCCCATTCATATACTAGGGCCAATTTTGTACACAAGCCAATTAACCTACCTGCATGTCTTTGGAGTGTGGGAGGAAACCGGAGTACCCGGAGGAACCCCACGCAGGCACAGGGAGAACATGCAAACTCCAGGCAGGTAGTGTCGTGGTTGGGATTTGAACCAGCAACCCTTTTTACTGCTAGGTGAGAGTGCTAACCACTACACCACTGTACCTTTGGAACTCCAAATATTACAGTCCAGGATTGAATTAAATTCTGGTAGGGCTGTATTGTGCTATAGGGGGGTGAATTCCTGGAATGCTGGTATGTTAAGCCTAGTTGAGGCTATCTCCCATATCTTTTTATACTGATATAACAGAGACTTGCGTTCTCCCATTCTGCCCATTCTTCCCATTTTACCTGAAACTGCCGTGACGGGGTCTTTGGTGGATTGTATTCATCCCGGTTAGAGGAGACACAAAAATCTATCTCTATCAACCTTATCTATATGAAAGAGTTGGGAGAGCTGGGCTGCCAGGTAGTATTGGTTGAAAACAGGTAAGGCCGTTCCCGCAAGATCTGTGGGATTTTTGAGTCTACAGTATGCCAGGGTAATTTGTGTCTATTTTTACCCCAGACAAAGGGTTTCAGAATGGCCTCCATAAATCTGAAATGCCTGAGTATTAGGTAGCCCGGTAAATGCCACAGTATATAGAGACCATCTTTATGAGATTTATTTGACCCATAACCCTCAAAGGGAGACGGGCCCAGGTTTTAGTTTTTTCCTTAAGCATTTCATAGAGTGGTGTGACATTCAATGTTATAGTCACTCGGGTCTCTAGTGGTCCAGATACCAAGGTATTTTATACTGTCAACTCTTTTTAAAGGAAGTTCAGCTGTGTCTCTAGGGGGCGGGTAACTGTCAAGTGGGAGTATTTGGGACTTATCCCAATTAATGCAGAGTCCGGAGAAGGTTCCAGAGCGCTTTATCAAGGACAGGACAGTGGGGAGGGAGACCTCAGACTCATCTAGATATAATAGCGTATCATCTGCATAGGTACTGATAGTTTCAGTCATTTCTCCCTTGCTGAGTCCCACTATCTCTGGATGTGTGCGTATTGCCACTGCCAGGTTTCACATTATTTAATTTTAATGTAATACAGACATTGCAAATATGTAAAACTTGTGAAATATTACCATGCCATAACTTTCTAAGTACCTTGCAAAAAGTAATTTCAGCTTCATACAAATACTTTTATCACTCTGCTCTTGCTTCCAATTGATTAGACTCTGTTTACTCTAATTCTAGAGGACTCACATGTTTAACAAGTATAATTCATTAATGGTGTCACCGGGTATTATATGTGAGTCAAAGGGAGCATTTGCATGTGATTACAAAAAGACCTTTGTGTCACTAAATGTATCAAGTACGTACCCTTATACAATATAATTGTGGTCTTTTAATATGCGACCATTGACCCAAGCTTGTTATTATCTATTATAGTTTATAATAATGTATCTCTTTATGATTAAATGATGATGCCCGGCAGAACACTATGATTAGCATTTCAGTTATTTATAGATTGTGTCAGAGCAGTAATAAACATAAAATGCTGTTAATGTGTGGCTAATGAAATCTGGACATGAACAAGTTTATGAATTGATATAATTCATTTGAGTGTTCTAACTGAGCTGCTGGTTCTCGTCATAATTCATAAGTCTTAGCAGGGTTCACCGATTAGGTGGTAGACTAATTTGCTACAAAAAAAGTCATTGGTTTTTTCATTGTCTTGGGCTGAGATATGTGGTGTGGCTGATTTCCTAAAGAGGATGCAAAACGATTTTCATAAATATATTTATTAAGCTTAACACGCTTTTGCAGGGGGAAAATTAATTTTCTGTTGTGTAACACGTGAAACAAAACCATGATGGCAATTAGATCACAAAATATATGTTAGTCGCACTTACAGGCAAAATTGAAGAGAGCAGTCAACAGAAATTGTTTCACAATTCATTCCAGATACTTTAACAGGTACAGGAAAGAGTGCAAAAAAAACCCCCCAAAAAAACCAAAACCTAGTTTTCTCACTTAATGCCAAAATGGCAAAGAGCAATTTGCAAAGTGTAGTATATCATAATAGCCACTTAATCTTAATCTGTTATTGATCTGTAAGTAAACTAATATGTACAGTAATTGAGTTTTGCATTTTACTTTTTTCGTTTTTGTTTTGTTTTTGCTGATTGATGTACTGTACAGTATGTTGTAGTTTCTGAATGTCCTGAGTAACTTTTAATTGTTAATAGAGACACAAAATTGAACATTAATTTGCAAAGGGGGTAATCTTTTTCTTGTGCCTGTGCTTTGCTTTCAGAAGGGTTATTTTGAAAGAATATAAGATACCACAGATTCTTCAGTAGGAACTTTTACCTGTCTCCTTCAGTACCAGGGATAACTGAAATTAGGTGCTATCAGCTTACAGAAATTAGATCAAAAATGTAAACATTTTTAGGAAGTTTGCCTTTTTTGCAAAAAGCAAAGGGTGTCTATAAGGAAGACAAAATTAAAATTGTATCTGCGTTATTAAGAGTGTATTATGTTTTTACTGGCTTCTGAAGATTCTGGATGATCCTTTCAATTGTGTACTAAGACCTGTTCTTGTGCCAAAAAATGCTAACCATGACACAAACCCTAAATCTACTGCTAAAATGAATGCTAATTCTAACCCCAACAGTTATGCCCTGTACACAACGTCGGACATTCCGACCACAAAATCCGTCAGATTTTTTCAGACGGATTTTGCCAGAAACTGGTGTTGCATACACACGGTCGGACAAAGTTCTCAGAGAATACAATCATGGTGATGTTCGTTGCATACAACGGGACTACATAGATACTAGTAGCCAATAGCTTTGGTCTTGTAATTTGATCTGAGCATGCGTGGCACTTTGCCCATCAGAATTCTCTACAAACAATTGAAAAAAGTCAGATCAGATTTTTTTGTTGGAAAGTTTTAGATCCTGTTCTCAAATTTTTTCCGTCTGAATTTCTGACGGAAAAAGTCCGATAGAGCCCACACACGATTGGATTTTCCGACAATATAATCCGATTGGATCTTTCCCCTCGGAATTTTCGACCATGTGTACAGGGCATAAGTCTAAGGCCCCTTTCACATGGTGTCGAATATATCCAAGTGGATCTGACAGCTCAGCAGAGGATCTCTCAGCTCTTCCCCGCTGAGCAGGGGGATGACAGGTCCATACCTGCTCCACTATGCAGAGTGGACATAGACATAGCCTGCTACTCTCTATGGGGCAGTTGGATAGAAATGTACTGCATGTCCATTTCCATCTGATTGTTATCCACTCCGATATGATGGCAAGCGTATCCCCTTCCATCTGTTTTTGGCAGACCGGGTCATATGCTGGGGGGTGACAGTGGACACATGTCGCTGACATCAGCCACCCCATAGAGAACAATGAGTGAAAAATAGACGGGTCCAATCAATCCACTGGAGTGAAAGGGGACTTACTAAAGCTGGCCATGCAGATAAATATTTCTCCTAATGGGAGAATTGGAGAAATCCACAGATTACATTAATCTACATTATTTAGTGTAGATGGGGTAGACAAATTTCCCTCTGCTTGCTGTTCTGGCAGGCTGCACCTTTGACTGTTAAAATACTTAAACAATGACTGCAGTCACAACGTTTTTCAAGCTGAGTGGAGTCAGCAGAGCCACCCACAGCTCGAATTTCAACCAATTCACAGAAATCAGCTGAAATTCAAGCCATGTATGGCCAGCTTAACCCGAACTCTAATGCTGACTTTAACAACAACCCAAATTCCTTGTTTATTAACAAAGTCATATAATCAACATGTCAGCATTGTCATTGGGATCACATGGCTTTGGTAGCCATGTCATAAAACCATATCACACGGTGATAGGTTAAAAAAAAAGCCATTGCACACTGTAATTGGGTCTGACATTGCTTTGTTGAACAAGGCACAGGGGTATCAAAGTTAGGGAAACAGGGCACTCACAGCTTTAAATGGGCCTTCATTGTCAACAATGAAAGCTACTCTACAGGTTGCTGCCAAACTGCTAACCCATTCCCCACTCACTAATCTAGCACAGAAAAAAAGAAAAACCCTATGCCCCTTTTACTAATCTGTAGTTGCATGACATTCTGGTCCTAAGTCCTCTCACTTCTTCTATGTACAGAAAGCAGGGTCCTTCTTCAGGTATCCTTTTCAATGCCTGAATGTCATGCACACTTACCATTCACTGTTCATCATGGCTGGATTATCAGTCCCCTGCACCCAGAAAAGGTGTTGGTGAGGGACTAAGTGGGAGAAAAAAAGGTGATGGGGGGTTAAGTTTTACTTTAAATACTTACTCAAAGCTCTGAAAAGCCACTTTTTAAAATGTCACTAATCATATCAAGACAAAGCTGCAGCTCACAATCCTTCGTTCCTAGAAAAAAACATAAAATATGCTATGCACTTTTAGAGTATTTATGATTACTGAATTCAGTATGGCTTTGGATAGCTGAGGAATAATTAATGCACTGAAACACAAGGATCCTTTTTAAATTCAAACTATGGATACAAGTAAATATTTACTTATAATGAATCACTGGTGACAAAAATGGCTGGATTTCTGTGTCTTTATTTTCAAACTGTGATTGTTTGTATGTGTTTCCTCTACCTATTGCAATCAAGGATTGTTATTCTTTTTTTCTCCTTTCTAGATAATTGTCTCTCCTTCTTGGCCTTCTTGTCTCTTCTTCCTACCACAAGTAACAACATCAGGACACAAGCAATGCCAGGTCATTTCCTAGCAAAGGGCACAGGGTAATAATACAATTTTCCCCAAACTTCCCAGTCTGTGCAAAAAAAATACTCAAATCAAGCTGCTCTAATAATAGCTAGGTAGTATTGTAAATAACCAAACAAGCATACAGTGATCCCCAAATTCAACAATACATTTTATATGCTCATCCTTGTGCAAAATACATGTGTGATGACTAATAATTATTATTGTAATTATTAGTTTTACTATGGAAACAGGAGTACACCAATTAAATGTAAAACTCCTTCAATCCAACCAAATTCTCACACAATCCTGCATAAGTAAATCAAAACATAATATAAAACAATAATGCAACAACATTCAAATACTATTTAAAAGTTCTTCAAAATGTTCTTAACCACTACAATACAGGGCACTTTCGCCCCCTTCCTTCCCAGCCCAATTTTCAGCTTACATCGTTCTCACAATTTCAATGACAATTGCGCAGTCATGCTACGCTGTACCCAAATTAAATTGTTATCATTTTTTTTGCACAAATAGAGCTTTATTTTGGTGTTATTTATTAACGACTCTGTTTTTTATTTTTTGTGATACAAGCGAAAAAAGAGCGGAAATTTGGAAAAAAACAATATTTTCTTCTTTCTATTTTAAAAGAAATCCAATAAAATCTAATTTTGTCATAAATTTAAGCCAAAATGTATTCTGCTACATGTCTTTGGTAAAAAAAATGTGGTTAAGTGTATAATAATTGGTTTGTGTGATCACGGACATATGTACGCAGATGATCATGTACATATGTGTGCAGGTGATCACGGACATATGTGTACAGATAATCATTGGGACATGTGATTTTAGTGGGACATATGTGGGGGACATGTTTTTATTATTAGGGACATGTTTTTATTATTTGGGGACATGTATGTTTTGGGGACATGTGTGTTTTGGGGACACATGTGGGGACATTGTGTTTATACTGTGTGGTGTGTTGTGTGTTTACACTAGGCTGGTGATCAGTGAGTAAAAAGCTGTAAAAAACAGCTCATACTCACTGATCATCAGCCGGCTGCTAGGCAATTGGCTCCTCCTCTCCTCACACAGAAGTCATCGCTGAGGAGAGGAGGAGCCAATTGCCTAGCAACCGGCTGTTTGTTTACATCACATGACGGTCGTGATTGGACACGTCCGTCATGTGATCAGGAGGGCCAATCACAGAGCCCTCCTGCCGATCCGAGATGCGCCGTGTCCGGGTGACACGAGTGCATCGGGATCGCGCCGCTGCATGGGCACGCACGCGCGCAATCCCCCTCCTTCTGAAGGACATTCAGGAACGTCCACTCAGAAGTAGAGAGCTCCCACCCGGCCGTATATGTACATTGGCTGGGTGGGAAGTGGTTAATAAACATTGTGCAAATAATGTGAATAAATGCATTCTTTAAAGGCACCAAAGTGTTTCTTCTCTGCAGGCCTCTGTGCTAATCCCCCTACTACAAACAAACTCACCAAATAACATTGATCTCATCTATATATAGAAGTAATAGTGTTCTTCCTCCATTGTTACTTCCCCGCACAGGCAAAACAAGATAATCCCTTAGTGTATTTTTTTTATTAAGAGTATAGAAAAACACACAAATGCCACTCATGGAAAACTGTGTAAGGCCGGCCATACATGGTTTAAATCACTACCGGTTCAGCAGCAACCGGCTAAGATGTGAACCATCAATGGGCAGGCTGAAAGTACCAAGTTGATCGATCAATCATCTTGGGTACAACCAGCCTGCTGGATTCTCTTACGACTATCGCTAGCTGCTGCTACAGCCACTAGCGATAATCACTGTCTTCTCCAAGCAGGGACAGCTTCCCTTGCCTAAGCCCCCCCTCCATGGAAGCAGACAATTGTTCAGCGGGAGGGATTTGCCTGTGTTTGTGTTGATGGGGGGCGACTGTGCACATTTTGCACCATGTATGGCTTCGCTAAGTTTTAGGCTCAGAAACAATGTAAATGGTTTAATGTTCTTTCTCTAGTGGAATTCAAGTATTTTCCTTTATGCCTCTAGATGCCTGCCCTAATTTGGCAACAGGTGAACACAACCTTACTCAGATGACAGATCTTCACACACACTCCAACTCCAGACAGCAGAAAGGAAGTAACATTTGAGGAAGAACATCATAACTCCTGCATATTGATGTGATATAAATGATCACTATTTGGCTTTCTAATTGCATAGGAGGTTGATGTTTGTTTGGGCGGCCTGTCCATTAAAGGCACATGGCGCTGCCCACCATCTCTGCATCCTGCCCCTTTCAGGATGCTGAATGCATGAATTCCAATGCAGGGTGGGTGTTTTTTTTTAAGCACCGATTAGAGGAAGAGGCTCAATAGGCTTCAAAATTGGATGGGCTCTGGTGCAGTGAATGTGAACGTAGCCCACCCAGGTGTGTGAGAATAGCGAAAGATTATTCACTAATCTCACACTGAATCTCCTCTCTGCCAATCAGCAAGCGGGTCTGAGAACCATTTCCTGATTGGCCGAAAGAAAAAGCATTCTGTTTGGCCACCGAGGAGGGAGGAGACAGTAGCCGCCAAGCAGGGGAAGGAGAAGCTGCTTGTGATGCCTGCTGCCATGATGCCCATGGCTGCCTGTGATGTCTGCCATAGATGGGGTAAGTGCATTTACTGACCAACCCAACCGGGGGGGCAGCTGCGGGTGCACTGTTAGCCGCCCCCAAATAAAAGTATCACCAGCCGCCACTGGGTTGTGGTAGGGAAATTAGCACTGTAGTGCCCAGAGAAGAAACACTTTTGAAAAGGGAATCAATTCACTTTTGTTTGCACGGGGGTTATGAATGTGAACATTTTGATTATCCGCATAATTTCAAGGACTTTAAAATAATAGTTGAATTTTGTTGCATTCTTATTTTGTATTATGTTGTCAACCTCCTGCTGTATTCTTTACTGACAAAAAATGGAACAGTTACTGATGGAGCACATTTTTTACTGACAACCTGAAAAATTACATTAAAAACTAAGACAATCAATATTTAAACAGTATAAACACATAATGGAAACAGTGACAATATCTATAACAAATAGTTTGCCTGGTTTACACTTACAAAAGTCAACACAGCATGACAAATTATCAGCCCCTGATATTTAGAGATAGTTGTAAAAATCACACTTTTTTCCAAACTGTACGTAAGTTTACTGACAGATTTATTTATAAAACACAATTGGTATGCTATCCCTCAAGGTCAATAATAAATCAGTGACATTAAATATGCATGAATAAATATATTTAAATTAAAAGTTTTTATTTAAAATCACATTAAAAAAAATTTGTGAAAATAAGCAGTTCTTATTCACATAATGTGAATTGCCAAATGCCAAAACACACTACACGCCAGTACTTGCTTGTTTGTATCACACCACCATGTGCTCAGGCTCCTTACCAGATATAAATGAACTCTCTGTTAGCCCTTGCACACACGGTCGGAGAATCCGTCGGAATGTGTCCTATCAGACCGTGTTGTCGGATAATCCGACTGTGTGTGGTATGCATCGGACTGATTCCGTCGGAATATAAGTCGGACCCAATTTTCCAACTTGTTGGAAATATTTTCCGACAAACTGGTCCGATCAGACCTACTCCGATCATGTGTAGAGAATTCCGATCGGACAAAGTGCCACGCATGCTCAGATCAAATTCCTACACTAAAGCTATTGGCTACTAGCCTGAATGTAGTCCCATCGTAACGAAATAACGTCATCACATTCTGAACGATCGTTCTTTCCGACAACTTGGTCCGACCGTGTGTATGCAACAGTTTCGGACACAATCCGTCGGACACAATCCGTCGGACAAAATCCAACGGATTTGGTTGGCAGAATGTCCGACTGTGTTTACAGGGGCTAAGAAGAGATCAGCATCACTTTGGAATAGTGAACTTCACAGCTGTAGTCAGAAAAACTTGTTCAACAGCATCATGAACAACTTCAGAGCCAGCATAGAGGAAGAACAAAGGCAAGCCACATTGTGTGATATTGCTTTAAAAAAAAAGTTATTTTATTCAAGGAATCTAAGATTCCTTCCCCTGATAATGTCCTCCTTGTGATGAAATGAAAAATCTGAGATGCGTTCCCCTGGGGACGTCCTCCTTGTGATGAAATGGATGGGACCTAGAGTGTGAAGTCATTATATCTGCCAGCTAGATTGCAGCGGTTCTTTTCAAGCTTTCTCTCTTCTAACACTAAGTGAGCAATTTTCTCTATATTACAATATATTCAAAACTCAAAAGAAAAAAAGGCAAAAGTTGTTTTTTCCATTTTGAACAGAGTAAGGGAGGGGTATAATCCTTGTTTTTTTTTTGCCATCTGTGTCCCATTGGGGAGATTCACTTCACTTCTTTCTTATAGCTAAAACCAGAAGGCATAGGAAATCCCTCTCAAGTGAGGGAATCCTTGGTTGTCATTAAAGTGATTGTAAAGTCTTGTTTTTATTTTAATAACAAACATACTTACCTCCTCTGTGCATTTGGTTTTGCAGAGAGCAGCCTGGATCCTCCTCTTCTTGGGTCCCTCTCCAATGCTCCTGGCTGTTGAGTGCCCCCACAGCAAGCAGCTTGCTATGGGGGCACCTGAGCAAAGTCATAGCTCTGTGTGTCCATTCAGACACAGAGCCACGACCCCATCCCTCTCTCTTCTAATTGGCTAACTGACTTTAATTGACAGCCACTGGAGCCATTGGCACCGCTGCTGTGTCTCAGCCAATCAGTAGGAGAGTCCCGGGTGGCTAAGACATTTGTGGACATCGATGGAGAGAAATGGGGCTCAGATAAGTAATTAGGAGGTGCTGAGTAGGCTGCTACACAAGGAAAATTGTTTTATCCCAATGCATAGAATGCATTAAGACAAAAAAACCTTCTGCCTTTACAACTCCTTTAAGGTCACCTGAACTAGTGTCCCCATTGGAACATTTTGCCACTTTTAGTGTTCTGGGAGCAACCAACATTTGGTATTTTCTTTAACGTTTAATGATAATAGTAAACATGAAAAATAGAGAGGGTAAATCTCCTTAACCACTTCAGCCCCAGAAGATTTGGCTGCTCAATGACCAGGCCATATTTTGCAATACAGCATTGAGCCAATTTAACTGACAATTGCTTGGTCGTGCGAAGTTGTACCCAAACAAAATTGACATAATTTTTTCCACACAAATGGAGCTTTATTTTGGTGGTATTTGATCATCTCTGTGGTTTTTATTTTTTGCGCTATAAACAAAAAAAGAGTGACAATTTTGAAAAAAAATATATTTTGTACTTTTTGTTATAATAAATAGCCACATTTTTTTTTTAAAAAGCGTTATTTCCACAGTTTAGGCCGATATGTACTCTTCTACATATTTTTGGTAATAAAAATTGCAAAAAGCAAATATTGATTGGTTTGCGCAAAAGTTATAGCATCTGCAAAATAGGGGGTAGATTTATGGCATTTTTATTATTATTTTGTTTTACTTGTAATGACGGCAATCTGTCAGGACTGTGACATTATGGTAGACATGCCGGACACTTTTGACACATTTTTGGGACATTTGGCATTTAGACAGCGATCTGATCAGTACTATAAAAATGCACTGATTTCTGTGTAAATGTCACTGGCAGGGAAGAGATTAACACTAGGGGTAATCAAGGGGTTAACTGTGTTCTCTATGTGTGTGTTCTAACTGTGGAGGATGGGACTGACTCAGGGGCGGACTGACAACTCATGGGGCCCCCGGGCAATAGGAGATTATGGGGCCCCCAGGCAATCAGAGATTATGGGGCCACAGTCGGGCACGCCGATCGCGCTGTAAATGGCTGCTGTGATTGGCCGTTTACAGAGATCTGTGACTGGCTGTGTCCGGGGGACATGGCCAGTACAGAACTTCCCCGATGCGCGCTCCCGGGAGCTCGCATTGTGTAAGTAAACAGGAGGACATCCAGGGACGGCCTCCCGGCAATTGGCGTCCGCTCTGCAGCCGTCTTTCGGCTATAGAGCGGATGCCTAGTAGTTAAAATGTAACCACCCCTCTGTATGAGGGTCTGTTTTGTTATAAATATCAACTTTTAAATCAATTGTGTGTATGCTTTTGATTTCATAGCTGAAATGCATCAGCATATACTCTGTACCTGTATTCATGTAGCGAATAAAATACTTTTAATTAAGGGCACACTGAGTTGACTTTATGTGTTAAAAAGTTGCCTTCATTGTCATATAATACCTTTTTTTTCACCTATTTTTCCAAATTGTTCACATCTCAATGCTACTGATCTCCTCCTGCCTAATTTATGTTGTACCTGTCTGCAAGCACTTTCTTCCGCCTTGGCCACCTAACATTGCTCCTAATGGTTGGTTTGGTAAGGCTTGAATCTTAAATCAATTTTAACATTACACCACTATAATGTGTTAAAGAGGAAGTAAAACCCTGATGGGTTTTACTTCCTCTTTATTTCCCTGCAAAAGTAAAGCATAATGGGTTACTATGAATCGCATAGTAGCCCATTATGTGTCACTTACCCGAAACCGAAACCCGCAATGTCTCAGTTGTCCCCACTAGCAGGGAGTATCCATCTTCTCCCTTCTCCCTTCCTCGGCTGCAAACTCCGGCTCTGTGTCCGGCAGGAGTCTTGTGACGTCACTCCTTTGCATGCGCGCAGGAGCCACCAGTCATGGCACGACCCCTATTAGAAACGGCACAATGTGCCCTTTTTAAAGTGCACATGCGCCGATGACATTGGCGCATGCCGTAGTCATCGGCACTTGGCTTTTTAGTAAGTATCTCCTAAACTGTGGAGATTTAGGAGATATTTAAAGAACCCATGGGTAAGCCTTAATATAGGGTGTATAATACAATGTGTACAACAACCTTAATAAGCTGTATTTCAGAATAATATAATTTTGTATTCTTAATATATTAGCAATTTTTTTTTATTACAGCATTATTGCTTTGTCACAGTATGGCAATACACTGCGATCTTGCTATGCACCTAATGTTTTACTTTTTTATATGTCTATGTGTAAACATAGGCAACATTCTTAATTTGCACCATGATAATAACCTGTGTTTTCGCTGTGATAGTAATCAGCATTTTCTTTGTGGTTTCAGTCTGCATTTTCACTCTAAATGCATTATCATTGTCCATGACCTACATTGTCATAGACAGTGGTAATAATTTGAACATTCACTTTGTTAATAACTTGCATTTTCACAGAAACATTTATCTGAATTTTCATTTTATTAATAACCTAAATTATTACTGTTATATTAATTTAACATTTCTGTATGATAATAATCCATGTCCTCACTGTTGTATTAATTTCAATATTAATTTTTGCATTCATTTGAATTTTCCCTTTTTTTGTGCTACTTTCTTAGTATACCCTTTATAAAAGGCCTCTTGTCCTGTCTCTAATTTATTTTCATTGCTTTTTTTGCTGTATTTTATCATACATTGCTATATTTGGTATACCCAAAAGAGTTTTTCTTAGTGTTGAATTGGGCATAAAGCAACTACATCAATGCTGACAAAGACATGCACCTATGTTGTCCATATTCAGTCAAAAGAATAGATAAGACAAAGGGGGTGATTTACTAAAACTGGAGCACTCAGAATCTGGTGCAGCTCTGCATAGTAGCCAATCAGCTTCTAACTTCAACTTGTTCAATTAAGCTTTGACAATAAAATCTGGAAGCCGATTGGCTACCTAGCATAACTACACCAGATTTCATAGACTCCAGTTTTAGTAAATCAACTCCAAAGTCTCTGCAATAAAGCATACACAGAAGGAATGTACATAGTCAATGGGCAACTTATCAAATTACATTAAATTAAATCAAATTTAATTTGAGATCCAATCACCGACTGTTCACAGGAATAAGTGCAAAATAATATAGCAAGAGGGAGTAGGTGGAGTCATCAAACGCATCTACACAAAAAAAACAACGTGAAAATAGTGCTATTAAACATAAAAGTCCAATCATAAATAAAGTCCAAAAAAATGCAATAAGGTACATAAAATCTGTGCAATCCTGAAAAGGGATATATATAAATGTCCTCTGTACAGATTCCAATCCGAGCTGTTTGTGATCATGCGCAGAAATTACTTCCACTGTGCAGATGAAACCACCTTCACCAACTGTAATGCCGCGTACACACAACCAGACTTTTCAACATCAAAATTCAGACGGAATGATTCCGGCAGACCATTCGATCGTGTGTGGGCTGCAGCGGACTTTTGATTTGCAAAAGTCTGACAGACTTTAGAAATAGAACATGTTTCAAATTTTTCCGATAGAACTCCGCCGGACCCAGTTCCTACAGAGAAATCCGCTCGTGTGTGTGCTAGTCCGATGGACAAAAACCGACGCGAGGGCAGCTATTGGCTACTGGCTATGAACTTCCTTATTCTAGTCCAGTCGTACGTCATCACGTTCGAATCCATCGGACTTTGGTGTGATTGTGTGTGGCCAAGTCCGTTCATTCGGAAAGTCCGTCAGAACTCTGTCAGAACTCCATCAGAACTCCGTCGAAAGTCTGTCGGACCTAAGTCCGGTCGTGTGTACGCGGCATAACACACACCCAAATGTGATAAAAGTATGGATATCTCCTTACCAGCAGGTGTTGACCTCAATGGTTTGAAAAAGGTCAAATGCACTTTCTGCAAGTGTTACTTGCTGTCTCAACCAAGCATTGTCCTATGCAGAATTTATGCACCTCCTTTCCACCAGTATATGCCAGCCGGAGTATTTATGCAAAGAAATCAGGCAGCAACATAGTGTAATCCCATTTTAATAAAACATATGATAAAAACAAGATGCTAAATGGCCGCTTACTTTTGATGGTGTCAGCCCCCCTCCCGGCACTGGGGCTAATGAGCACATACAATAATGGAGAAACCGCCCTGTATCTGTATACTGCTACAGCGTATGTTCCAGCGCTGACAGCCAGAGGGGCCGCAAGAACAAAGATAGACTTGCGTCATCTTGCGACGCAAGTCTATCTTTATCTTCCCTTTTAAACCTTGATATTTTTTTATCAGAATCTGTAGATAAAATGTTATGTAAGTCTAAACATAAAATGTTATCTTAAAACGAATAAACCAGACACTCTTTTAGCCTGAGTACTTAAAAAATTAAATCGACACTTTAAACCAATTCGACTGAAATTATCTCATGATATAGTTACTAGTAATCCAGTAAAGATCCTTTAAAAAAAACATGCTTTGTCAAAACACTTCTACAGTGTGGGACGCATCAACCTACCTGCATTTCCCCTGCCTGTACCCATCTAGTGTTTTCATTATATGTATGCTTCAATAAAGACTTTCTACTTTACTTTCTGTGTGGGTGTGCTGTCAATCCAAAGTTTCTCTTGTAGCGGTGGCTCCTGAAGAGCATGCGCTATGCGTTTTTTTTTTCAAAGTTAAAATTGCCTTAACTGCAGTTTGGTTTGGGCACAATTGTCTAAATTAGACTTCAGCATTAGTCTGACTGGACTGTGAAATGTTCAGCCTGGCCACAGGGGGCGCTGTCTCTTCTGGCAGGCGTGGAACTATGGTCTGGTTCGATGCTTAAGTTACTCGCTGTGCTTTCTGGGAGAGGGTATTTAAGAAGCGAACGCCACGTGGTTCGGGGTTTCCGGTCCAGAATGAGGTGCTGACTTCATGGTCCTGGTCCCCCTGACCAGCCCCCAGGAGGGCTATGGCCTGGGGTGCAGATCCACCCAAATTTGATGTCTCGGGGCTGGCTAGCCTGAGGCAAGGAAACGAAAGAAGGATTCTGAGGTGGTTGGGTGCCGTCTCCGGTTTGGGAGAGACCCAATGACTTCAAGGATCCAGGGGAGGACTCTTCAGAAGAAGACCATGTATGCGTTGGTTTCTTAGTAAGAGCCTGGAAGGGCTGAAGTACCCAAGAGAATCCGGTCTTGTGGATATTGCCAAGATGGCTGAAAGATCCAAGTATCCTACAAGTGTTTTCAAGCTTATGTTTCCCTACGCATTCTACAACAACGTCTGTGGCAGAGACATTATCTCGTACGCTCTTGTTCCCGAGTAAGCACCTTGTTGGCTGCTAGGCCTTGTGAGAGAGGGACTGTCCAACTTGAGTGATCATTTAGTTGCGAATGGCTATTCTCTGGATGCAGTCAAAGTAAGCAAGTTCTTCAACATTTTGACTTTGACACTAAGAGTACCTGAATTTCCTTTCCAACCCTCTGATCCCAATTTAAGAGACTGTTCATTGTCTACGTTTTGCAAAAAAAATCCATTCAAGTGGATCTGTTGTCGGTCTCTCAAGTTACTGGGCCATTACCACGGGACACCCCTAGACGTGCAACGAGGAAAACAGAAGGTAACAGTAAGCCCAAATCTAACCAGCAGCTCCTTCGGGGGTTAGTGCTACACTCTGTTCCATGATTTTTGCTGCAGGGGCAGAGTGTGCACCCCACCTCACAGAAGCAACCTTGGAGTGTTACCAATTGTCTGTGAGTAGCAGCCTTTTTCCTCTACTTTTAGTTTATGTTGGAACTACAACTCAATATTATTACCATATATGTGATCTTTTCTTTTGCTGCCACCATATGTACTTATGTATACTAATTGTTAAAATTCAATAAACAAATTTGGCAAGTAAAAAAGTATATTAAAGCCCATATAATAAGACTAGAATCTGTTGAGAAACTATAAAAACATACACCAAAAGTGTTGTGTGCCATCTCAAATACAGGGATTTTTGGAATTTAGTAGTAGCCTTAGTTACATAGTTAGTAAGGTTGAGAAAAGACTCAAGTTATCCAGTTCAACCAATGGTAATGATAAAATAAATAAAGAAACAGAAAACTTCTATATACAGAATCCTATACCTACGGTTGATCTAGAAGAAGGCTAAAAAGCATAGTTCAATTTCCTCCAGCAGAGGAGAAATACATTATTTCTTAATTCCCCAGAAGGCAATCAGATATTCCCTGGATCAAAAATCCCTGGTGTTATTTCCTATAATGTTAATGTCAAGTTATATTTTGTGCATTTATGAATACATGCAGATTTTTTTGACAGGGCATGGTCCAAATTTTCACAGCTCTTATGCTGGATTCACACCTATGCAGTTTTAATGCTTTTTGCATTTTGAAGATTTGCACTACAGTCCATTTAACATGATTTCCTATGGAATACGTTCTGTAGTGCAAATCTGCAAAAAGAACTAAAAATGCATAGGTATGAATCCAGCCTTACTGTGAAAAAGCCTTTCCATATGTGGAGGTTACATGTCTTTTCCTCCAGTTGTATACAGTGACCCCTTGCCCATTGTGTTGAGCTTAAAGTAATACCTTCACACCAAGATCACCATATTAGGGACTTATGTTCTTATACATAGTTACTATATCCCCCCCACCTATTCTCATGGCTGAGGTCCTCCAAGCCTCTTGCCAGCTTGTCTGTCCTTCTCTGCAGTTTTAAAGTTCCATAATTTCCTTTTTGTGAACTATTATCTAAAACTGAATGGTGTAATCCAGATGAGGTCTTACTAACACTTTGTACAGGGACAAAATCATCTCTCTCTCTCTCTCTCTCTCTCGAAACTGCAGCTTGGCATTGTATGATCTGATTAGGTCTATGATCTACCAGAAAATCCAGATCGTTCTCGACTCAGTTGTACTCCTCCTAGAATGCATGATGAAAGCCCGCAAGTACATAACGTTACACTTATCAACATTGATCCTCACTTGTCACATACAGTAGTTGTCCAATTAAACAGTAGACATGTGCATTCGTTTTCGTCCGAATGCATTTTCGTCCGAATTTCAGCTATTTTCGTTTTCGTTTTGACAAACGATAACGAAAGCACAAAATCCGAAAAACGAAAGATCCGACATAAATAAATGCTTTATTTTCATTTTCATTGTTACAACAGTTCGATATAGAATAGGAGATTCGACATGACTCTGACAACAATCTGTGTCTATAGAACCTGTGTTCGAATGTGCCTAACCTTACCTCTATTAGTCCAAGATTATATAGAGAAAATATTCGACAGAGAAAAAAGATTTGACAGAGAGAAAAGATTCTGCAAGATACTGTCCTAAAAAGTGTTTGGGGACCCGGGTCCTGCCCCAGGGGACATGGATCAATGCAAAAAAAAGTTTTAAAAACGGCCGTTTTTTCGGGAGCAGTGATTTTAATAATGATTAAAGTGAAACAATAAAAGTGTAATATTCCTTTAAATTTCGTAGGGGGGGGTTGTCTATAGTATGCTTGTGAAGGGGCGCATGTTTCCCGTGCTTAGAATTGTCCCTGCACAAAGTGTCATTTATGCAGGAAAAAAAGTCCTTTAAAATCACTCGCAGCTATTATGAATTGTCGGCTCCCGTAATACAGAGAACACTCATTGAAAGTCATTGATAAAAAAATAAAAAAATAAATAAATAAAAAAAGCGTGGGGGTCCCCCAAATTCAATTACCAGGCCCTTCAGGTCTGGTATGGATATTAAGGGGAGCCCTGCCTCAAATTTAAGAAAAAATTTGACGTGGGGTTCCCCCTAAATATCCATAACCAGACCCTTCAGGTCTGGTATGGATATTAAGGGGAACCCCGCGTCAAATTAAAAAAAAAATTGACGTGGGGTTCCCCCTAAAAATCCATACCAGACCCTTTATCCGAGCACGCAACCTGGCAGGCCGCAGGAAAAGAGGGGGGGACGAGAGAGCGGCCCCCCCTCCCTCCTGAACCGTACCAGGCCACATGCCCTCAACATTGGGAGGATGCTTTGGGGGTCTGTGACCCCTCAAAGCACCTTGTCCCCATGTTGATGAGGACAAGGGCCTCATCCCCACAACCCTGGCCGGTGGTTGTGGAGGTCTGCGGGCGGGGGGCTTATCAGAATCTGGAAACCCCCTTTAACAAGGAGACCCCCAGATCCCCCCCCCCCCCTGTTTGAAATGGTAAGGGGGTACAAAAGTACCCCTACCATTTCACAAAGAAAGTGTAAAAAATTGTTAAATAAAACAAACACACTTTTGAAAAATTCCTTTATTAAAAATAAAAAAATAAAAAAAAGATTCCAGCGGCGGTAATCCACTCTTGCTATCCAGCGACGGACGGTCATCTCTCCAGCGATGTCTCATCTCATCCAGCGCAGCGAATCCATCCTTCTTCTGTCTCCGTGTAGGAGACACTGCAGGCATTCCGGCGGCTGACGTTTCTTATATACGGAGGGCGGGGCCACCCGTCACCTGACCCCGCCCCCCTCTGACGCAAGGGGAAACCCGGGGTTCCCTGTGACGTATGGGTGACCCCGCACCCCTCTGATGTAACACAGGCAGGTTTCCGTTACATCAGAGGGGGGCGGGGTCACCTATACGTCACGGGGAACCCCGGGTTTCCCCTTGCGTCAGAGGGGGGCGGGGTCAGGTGACGGGTGGCCCCGCCCTCCGTATATAAGAAACGTCAGCCGCCGGAATCCTTGCAGTGTCTCCTCCACGGAGACAGAAGAAGGATGGATCGCTGCGCTGGATGAGATGAGACATCGCTGGAGAGATGATCGTCCGTCGCTGGATAGCAAGAGTGGATTACCGCCGCTGGAATCTTTTTTTTATTTTTAATAAAGGAATTTTTCAAAAGTGTGTTTGTTTTATTTAACCATTTTTTACACTTTCTTTGTGAAATGGTAGGGGTACTTTTGTACCCCCTTACCATTTCAAACAGGGGGGGGCGGGATCTGGGGGTCCCCTTGTTAAAGGGGGCTTCCAGATTCTGATAAGCCCCCCGCCCGCAGACCTCCACAACCACCGGCCAGGGTTGTGGGGATGAGGCCCTTGTCCTCATCAACATGGGGACAAGGTGCTTTGAGGGGTCACAGACCCCCAAAGCATCCTCCCAATGTTGAGGGCATGTGGCCTGGTACGGTTCAGGAGGGAGGGGGGGCCGCTCTCTCGTCCCCCCTCTTTTCCTGCGGCCTGCCAGGTTGCGTGCTCGGATAAAGGGTCTGGTATGGATTTTTAGGGGGAACCCCACGTCAATTTTTTTTTTAATTTGACGCGGGGTTCCCCTTAATATCCATACCAGACCTGAAGGGTCTGGTTATGGATATTTAGGGGGAACCCCACGTCAAATTTTTTCTTAAATTTGAGGCAGGGTTCCCCTTAATATCCATACCAGACCTGAAGGGCCTGGTAATTGAATTTGGGGGACCCCCACGCTTTTTTTTTAAATTTATTTATTTATTTTTTTATCAATGACTTTCAAGGAGTGTTCTCTGTATTACGGGAGCCGACAATTCATAATAGCTGCGAGTGATAGACATGTGCAGAGTAAAATATTTCGTTTCGGAATTTCGTTTTCGTCTGAAAACTTAATTTATTTAGTTACTCCCGAAATTCGTTATTTATTTCGTTTTTCGTTCAAAAATTGCATTCGTCCGAAAATCCACATGAATCACGGTCGAATCTGTCTTTGAAGGCTTATGGTGTCTGTCGAATGTATAAAGAAGATTCGACGGAGCTAGTATATAGCATACTTTAGAACCCTATTAAAGTCTATGGGACTCCAACGTTCAAAATCTAAAGTGCTCATTTTAAAGGCTAATTTGCAAGTTACTGTCCTAAAAAGTGTTTGGGGACCTGGGTCCTGCCCCAGGGGACATGGATCAATGCAAAAATAAGTTTTAAAAACGGCCGTTTTTTTCGGGAGCAGTGATTTTAATAATGATTAAAGTGAAACAATAAAAGTGTAATATTCCTTTAAATTTCGTAGGGGGGGGGGGTTGTCTATAGTATGCCTGTGAAGGGGCGCATGTTTCCCGTGCTTAGAACTGTCCCTGCACAAAGTGTCATTTATGCAGGAAAAAAAGTCCTTTAAAATCACTCGCAGCTATTATGAATTGTCGGCTCCGTAATACAGAGAACACTCATTGAAAGTCATTGATAAAAAAAAAAAAAATAAATAAAAAAAGCGTGGGGGTCCCCCAAATTCAATTACCAGGCCCTTCAGGTCTGGTATGGATATTAAGGGGAACCCTGCCTCAAATTTAAAAAAAAATTTGACGTGGGGTTCCCCCTAAATATCCATAACCAGACCCTTCAGGTCTGGTATGGATATTAAGGGGAACCCCGCGTCAAATTTAAAAAAAAATTGACGTGGGGTTCCCCCTAAAAATCCATACCAGACCCTTTATCCGATACCAGTCTCACTTTAATCATTATTAAAATCACTGCTCCCGAAAAAACGGCCGTTTTTAAAACTTTTTTTTGCATTGATCCATGTCCCCTGGGGCAGGACCCGGGTCCCCAAACACTTTTTAGGACAGTATCTTGCAGAATCTTTTCTCTCTGTCAAATCTTTTTTCTCTGTCGAATATTTTCTCTATATAATCTTGGACTAATAGAGGTAAGGTTAGGCACATTCGAACACAGGTTCTATAGACACAGATTGTTGTCAGAGTCATGTCGAATCTCCTATTCTATATCGAACTGTTGTAACAATGAAAACGAAAATAAAGCATTTATTTATGTCGGATCTTTCGTTTTTCGGATTTTGTGCTTTCGTTATCGTTTGTCAAAACGAAAACGAAAATAGCTGAAATTCGGACGAAAATGCATTCGGACGAAAACGAATGCACATGTCTAGCGAGTGATTTTAAAGGACTTTTTTTCCTGCATAAATGACACTTTGTGCAGGGACAGCACGGGAAACATGCGCCCCTTCACAGGCATACTATAGACAACCCCCCCCCCCCTACGAAATTTAAAGGAATATTACACTTTTATTGTTTCACTTTAATCATTATTAAAATCACTGCTCCCGAAAAAACGGCCGTTTTTAAAACTTTTTTTTGCATTGATCCATGTCCCCTGGGGCAGGACCCAGGTCCCCAAACACTTTTTAGGACAGTAACTTGCAAATTAGCCTTTAAAATGAGCACTTTAGATTTTGAACGTTGGAGTCCCATAGACTTTAATAGGGTTCTAAAGTATGCTATATACTAGCTCCGTCGAATCTTCTTTATACATTCGACAGACACCATAAGCCTTCAAAGACAGATTCGACCGTGATTCATGTGGATTTTCGGACGAATGCAATTTTTTGAACGAAAAACGAAATAAATAAAAAAACGAATTTCGGGAGTAACTAAATAAAGACGAAAACGAAATTCCGAAACGAAATATTTTACTCTGCACATGTCTATTAAACAGTCCATTAAGATGTGCTTCTAAGTTGAAGATATCTTGTAAGAATGTTAATTGACTACATAGATTGGTGTCATCTGCAAACACAAAAATGGTACTGTTAATTCCACACGCAATAATATTTATAAATAGGTTTTATACGAAGGGTGTTGGCCTAAACTTGTCTTGCATACACAGGGCACACAATTGTTGGCCAACAATCACAAACATAGTGACGTACTACATGTTCTTTCAGCTCTTTAGCGCAACCCTTTGGGCTCCTTCTGCCAATTTCATGTTAGTAGAAGTTTGGTGAGTGTTGATTCACACTTTTCATTTTGCGCTTTTCATTTTACGCTTTTCATTTCGTGCTTTTCAGTTTATTTTTGAACGGCCGTTCGTCAACCAGACATGTTGCCGAATCGGAGAGATAACGTGTAATTTATTATTGGCCTTGGAGTTATTGTTTTGACATTATTTTTTTGGTTGAATAATGATTCCATTTGATATATTTTCTATATTTTTAGATGCATAGAATGCACTTTTTGGTTAAGTTCTATTGGCAGATAGCATGTCTAATATTTGTTTTCTTTTTTAATGCACAATAAAAAAATTGTGTAGAATAATACTTGACTATGTGTTTTATTTCAAATGACAGTTTGGGCTTAGACAGTTACATTTAAAAAAATACAATGTAAAATTGACAAGGGACACCAACATAGTTGTACCTTTAATCTTAAAAACTATGGGATCATGGTGTTGTAGTAACTTGACCCCCCCCCCCGCCCCTCCCAAAAAATATATATATATATTATTCTTGATATCACTAGAAAAAAAAAGCCTTTGAAAATGAGTTTGCAATCAGTATAAACAGCAAAGCAGCTTCATTATTATCCCATTAAAGAAGAAGAGAATGTGCGCTGCATTTCGAGATTTCATAATTTGCCACATCACAAATGCTAATTCTCCATTACGAACGCTAGTTTACAAGACTGACCTCTTCCAGCTTGTCCTTGCTTCCAAGCATGCATGTTTGTACTTTGGACTTTTGTCCGATAGACTTGTGTACACACCCTTGGAAAATCCGACAACAGACATTTGTCTGCGGAAAATTTTAAACCTGTTATCCAACATTTATCCGTGGAAAATCCAACAACAATTTTCCAATGGAGCATAAACACGATCGTATTTTCTGCCAACAGCCTGTCATCATGCATTTCCCAACAGAAAATCTGATCATGTGTACAAGGCTTTAGACCATTCAGAGTATACATTATTAATCAAATATGGTGTATTAGGCAGTTTTCTATACATTTACAAACTGAATTTTCTAAGCCTGAACTTGAGCTTTCATGTCTGTAGTTACTTGGTAAAGACTTTGATCCCTTTTTAACCCTTTGCCGACTGCCCCACGTCCATTTACTGAGGGGCAGGGGCTCCTGTGTGCAGAATCACGTACAGGTACATAATTCTGCACTTCCATGTCTGGGTCGCGCATGCATGTCGGTAGCGACCCAGACTTGCTGTGATTGGACAAGCAGGAGCCAAACAGTTGGTCCGCTGATCATTCCTGAGAGAGGCAGAATGGCAGTCTGTCTATGTAAACAATGCAGATTGCCATTCTGTTAGTAAGGAAGATAGAGACCTTTATGTTAAAAAAAAGGAAGATAGAGATTCTGCTATGCAGGAACACAGATCTCTGTCTTCCCGCAGTTAAAACTTCCCACACACAGTTAGCAAGCACTCCCTAGGGACACATTTAACCCTTTGATCGCCCCTGATGTTAACACCTTCCCTGCCAGTGTCATTTGTACAGTGACAGTGCATATTTTTTTAGCACTGATCACTGTATTAGTGACACTGGTCCCCAAAAAAGTGCCAAGTGTCACTTAGTGTCTTACTTGTCCACTTAAATTGTCGCAGTCCCACTATAAGTCTCTGATTGCTGCCATAACTAGTAAAAAAAAAAAAATTCCATAAAAATATCCCATAGTTTGTAGACGCTATAACTTTTGTGCAAACAAATTAATATACACTTATTGGAATCGTTTACCAAAAACATGTAGCAGAATACATACTGGCTTAAATTGATGGTGAAATTATATTTTTTTATATTTTTTTATTGGATGTGTTTTATAGCAGAAAGTAACAAATATTGTTTTTTCTTCACAATTGAAGGTCTTCTTTTATTTATAAAGCCAAGAATAAAAACCACAGAGGTTATCAAATACCGTCAAAAGAAATCTCTGTTTGTGGGAAAAAAGGACTTACATTTTATTTGGGTACAGCATCGCACGACTTTGCAAGTGTCAGCTAAATGAACATAGTGCCCTATCACAAAAAATTGCCTGGTCATGAAGGGGAGTAAACCTTCCAGAGCTGAAGAGGTTAAATATAGGCACAACATTGGTTTTGCACCAATCTAGTGGTATTGAGCCATTAAAGAGTCTCTAAAGATTAGAAGTAATGACTTTAAAACAACAGAGCTCAACTCTTTGAGAACACATAAGTGTAAGCCACCTATCCCTATTTTGGACTTCAACTCCCTCATTTTCATTTTTTATACAAGAAGGTATCTAATACATGTATTTAAAAAAATCAACAACCCCTACTCTAAAGCATTAATGTGTTATTCCAGTGCCGCTGCGATAAACCCCAAGTGGAAAAATAAAAAAGTAATGAAGTAATCACAATAATAATAAGTTACTTACAGCACTGTGTAGTAACTTATTATTATTGGTTACTTTTTTATTTAATAAATGTGCCTTCTTTTTGTTCCAAGTCACAAACTTAAAAATATTTTGGAAAGGGCCTACATGCTCAGACCTGACTTTTTACTATTAATATATTTGAAGAATTTTGGGGCTTGTCCCACTCTTTTTTGCAACTTGTTGTTTACTTTGAATTTTTTCGGCCCTGATTTCAATTTGAATTTGTCATATTCTTTGTTATTTTGATTTTGTTCCTTCATTTTCCTTTTTTTTTAATGCACTTTTCTATTTCTTATATCATTTTTAACTTTGAATGTGAGTCACATAGGTTTTATTTTAGCCTTTGGGTATGTATTTTGTAGTGTGTTTGTATATAGTCGAATTGAAACATTCCTGTTTCTGTCCTATATTCTTCCATAGCAATAATCCCTCCCAGTCTATGTCTTGAGCCTACCATTAGACATAACAGATCACAAGTAAGTATATACAGTATATATATATAAATATATAAAGAAATCATAAATATATGCAAAACATTAGTCCATGAATAATAATGTGTAATCCTTCCGGTGTCTTCTAATCACCATTACTCAAACAGGTAATGTGTACTTATAAAAATTCATTTCAATAGTGCTCCACCACCGTGAGGGTAAAAATTCTCACTCACCAGCTTCAAATGGCCATGAAAGGCCTCTCTCGCTTTTATTATATATTCCAGAGAGGTCTCCTTTCGTCACTCTCGCACAGAGTTGGATCTCACATACACAAGTAGTCCTTCCACTCCCTAAGAGCTGGCTATACAATAGTAGATTTATGAATAAAATACCCTTTGTTTTTAACATTCGATTTTAGAATGAATGAATATTCAAGAGTGCTCCTAGGAGAGGCAGAGAGGTGACAGTATAGGACTGTCCATGTGGTACTTGTACTGATCCCCGAACCTCATGTGATCCTCCTTCCTTCTGGGCTCTCACAACTTCTGATCAGCCCCCAGGAAAAGCATGATCTGACCACTGACTACAAGAAAGACACGAAATGTCCCAACAAATGGCTGCCACCTAAATACTCCCCCTTCAAACACGTTACCCAATCACCTGACCAAACTGTGATTGGATAAAGTGTTTGAAGGGGGAATGTTTATAAGTGCATATATATGGTGCTGCAGCTTCGGTACACCGGAACTAAAAACATAAAAAGTGTTAAAAATCAACTTGGTGTTGTGTCTAATGGACAAGAATGTAGAAGATTCAGTCTGCCACGGACACCTCATTTTCTGAAATGTTTTTTCAGGCAGCTTCTGAAATCATAGATCATTTCTCATTTTATTAATCTCCGCATTTTATTGTTATAAGGTATAAGGTAAGGAAACTTATGAGACAATGACTATTAAAGTACAAATGTCTCTATCCCTGTTACTTGTAAAAAGAGGAGAATAGGGGAAAATGGGGGTAAATTGGGACTTAAATTGGGACTTTATATGAAACACACCACTAGAATATAATGAATCAATTAATTAAAGATAACATTTATTGATAGAAATGGACATACTAGGCAATAAAAAATCGGTAACATACAGAATTTAAGTAAACATGATTAGTAAATGATTGGGCCTGGTATGAATTGGGGGAGACCTCCATGCAGTTTTTTTTAACCAGCATTTGTTTTATTTACATTCTGCTGTCAAGGAGGAATCCTGCTGACAGCAGATAACTCATGGTTGATAAGAACACCAGCATCTGCCCACTCCCTAACAACCAGCTATTCGAATTTCTGACTATACAATAGGAATGTCAAAAATACCATAACCGCAAAATAACGAATTCCAAAATTCTGAAAACAAATTGGTCCAATATTGCATCAATGGACCAATTTGTTTTCTGAATTTCTGGAATTTGTTTTGCATTTTTAGCATTGTTTATTCAGAATAGCATACAAAATGTTTTAAAAAACAGTGTGGGGTCACTCCCCCATTCCTTACCAGGCCCCTCATATCTGGTATGAATTTTAAGGGTAACCCCACAGCAAAATTAAAAAAATTTTTTTATTTTTCATTGCCGACATTCTTTTGTTTACATTTCAGCTGTCAGTGGGGCAGCCCGCTGACAGCTGATGAGTCATCGGTTTTTAAGAATGCAGCGGATGGCTTCCTGGCCCACTCCTTAACAACAGATGACTCATTAGCTGGCAGTGGGTGGCTTACTGGCCCACTCCTTAACCACTTTCAGAACGGACCATTTTGCTGGCTTAAGACCAGACCACTTTTTGCGATTCGACACAGTGTCGCTTTAACTGACAATTGCGTGGTCGTGCGACGTGGCTCCAAAACAAAATTGGCGTCCTTTTTTTCCCCACAAATAGAGCTTTTTTTTGGTATTATTTGATCACCCCTGCGGTTTTTATTTTTTGCGCTATAAACAAAAATAGAGCGACAATTTTGAAAAAAACGCATTCTTTTTTACTTTTTGCTATAATAAATATACCCCAAAAATATATAAAAAAAAAATTTCCTCAGTTTAGGCCGATATGTATTCTTCTACATATCTTTGGTAAAAAAAATCGCAATAAGCGATTATTGATTGGTTTGCGCAAAATTTATAGCGTTTACAAAATAGGGGATAGTTTTATGGCTTTTTTATTAATTATTTATTTTTTTACTAGTAATGGCGGCGATCCATAGATGGAGGATACTCCACTGCCAGTTATTGTATTCTGCAGCTGTACTGCCTGCCTGAATAAAGTGACCCTGCCTGAATACTGTGGCTTATAATTTTATTCCCTGCTCACCAATTTTTCTAGTTGACTTTGCTTGCATTGCCACCCATAGATTGAAATAGTTTTGGCCGAAATTAGCCAAAATTTTAAGTGTTTATGGCCTGCCCTAATCTGTATGATTTGGACTTCGTGAGGAAACCCAACCGCCAAAATGAGATTTTATAGACACTATGCAGTATTTTATGGGAATAAAAAGTAGGACTCTATTAAGCTATTAAGTTAAATGGAAACCGCTTATAGTAGCTGCTTGTGTTGTAGTGCTATTGCATATTACTAAAATGATCCAATGTTCACCCTTGCATATATTTTATATGGCTGCCTGTTGCCAAACCCTCACATATATTAGAACCTATAATTATTCAGAATGGGCCTGACACCACTATGTTCCCAGGTTTTGTAGACTGTCCTTTATCAAAGTTGCAATGTTGCCTAGATATCAAGCATATCTAATCCAAATGAAACTCTTCAAAAGGTCACGTAAGATCTTCTGAGGGGCACACTTACCAAATTTGCAATTATAATTATTAGTACTGTTATTATTCAAAATCATTTTCTGAAGTACACAACTGCAAAATTAGGCAGTTGGGCAATTTTGGGCTAAAGAATAGGCTGTGCCTCATTCATTGACATTCTAAAATTGGCCAATATCCAAAGAGGTGGCTAGAGGATTTCATTATTACTATTATTTAGGGTTGTAACTAGAACCTTCAGGGCCCCGGTGCAAGAAACCATGGAGGGCCCCCCTGACTTCCGGCCAGGGCCCTTCCTACTGATCCCGGGGGCAGCAGGACCTGAATAGGAGGGGGAACAAATCCCCCTTCCATTTTTCTCCTGTTTATCAGAGGGAGAGGAGGAGAAGCAGACCTTTAGTGGCTTCAGGAGAAAAATGGAGGGGATTTGTTCCTCTAAATGCCCCCCCATCCAGGTGTTCAGGGGCAACATGTGTGCTATTGCAATTGTGACCCATGTAGTTAAACCCCTGGGATGAGTGGCAGCAGTGGTGGTGGGGGATGGGATCAGTGGAAGTTGGGGAGGGATAGGATCATTGGTATTGGTGGCGGGGGATGGGATGAGTGGCAGCGGTGAGGGAGAGATGAGATGAGTGGTAGCAGTGGTGGTTGGGTGTGGATCCGATCAGTGGCAGCGGTGAGGGGGGATGGGATTAGTGGCAGCGGTGAGGGGGGATGGGGTCAGTGGCAAGGGCTGTGGTTAGGGAGGTGGGATCAGTGGAGGGGGGGTTGAATGGGATGAGTAGCAGAGGTGGTGGAGGAAAGGGGATCAGTGGCAAGGGTGATGTGTGGAGGGGGGTGGGATGGGATGAGTGGTAGTGGAAGGGGGTTTGGAAGTGGTGGGGGCATTGGATGAAATGAGTGGCAGCAGTGGTGGAAGGATGGGATCCGCGGTGAGGGTGGTGGTTGCGGGGAATGGTATGAGTGGTGAGGAGGGGAATGGTATCAGTGGCAAGGATGGTGGTTGCAAGATGGGATCAGTGGCAGTGGGGGTCATGGTGGGGTGGATCAGTGGCAGCATGAGGGGTATCAGTGGTGGTGGTGTGGGGGGAGGGGGGAATCAGTGGCAGTAGTGGTGGTATGAGGGGGTATCAGGGTATCAGTGGCATGGGGGTATCAGTGGCAGTGTTGATATTGAGGGATGGGTACCACTCACTTGCAGATCATTTGGTCCCCCCTTCTTACTAGGATGAGCAGAGAGGATGGGCAGGGCCTGTGAGTGCAGGCGGAGCCAGAGAAGATGGGCGGAGCGGGCGGGGACTGTGCCCGTGAGTGTGGGAGTAGAGGATGGGCCGAGCGGGCAGAGAGGATGGGCGAAGCGGATGGGGGCTGTGCCAGTGAGTGCGGGAGGAGAGGATGGGTGGAGAGGATGGGGAGAGTGGGGGGACTGTGCAGTGTGCCCATGAGTGTGGGTGGGGAGGATGAGCAGAGCAGCTGGAGAGGATGGGCAGAGCGGACAGGGACACCCGTGAATGACCAGTGTAGTAGTGTACTATCTCCCAGGCGGTGGCAGCCTCCCCACAGTGGTGGAACTCAAGGGCCCAGTCGCTAATGCGACTGTTGCGAACCTGGTAATTCCACCACTTCTATTATTAGCTACTTATATAGTACCGTACATTTTTTGCAGCCCTTCCCATATATATTGCACATTCACATCAGTCCCTGCCCTCAAGGAGCTTACAATCTAAGGTCCCTATCTCACGCTCATAAATACACGGGGACCAATTTAGACAGGATCCAATTACCCTACCAGCATTTAGGTGCTCCTGACAAGTAGCATTGTGGCTGGGATTCAATCTGCTGAACCTAGCGATGCTAAGTGGAAGTTCTAAACACTTATGCCACGTACACACGACTGGACTGGACAGCAAAGATCAGACGGAACGAATCCGTCGGACAATTTGATCGTGTGTGGGCTCCATCGGACCTTTGCTTGACAAAAATCAGATGGACTTTAGAAATAGAACATGTTTTAAATTTTCCCGCCGGAACTCCGCCAGACCCAGTTCCTAGCGGGAAACCCGTTCGTCTGTATGCTGGTGCGATGGACCAAATACGACGCAACAGCACCTGCCCGCGAGAATGTTTCACGATAAGATAGGATCGCTCTGGTTCTCGGCGACAGGGTACTGTACATCTTGCGCTGGCTGCAATAGCAAAAGCACATTTTCCTATTGCAGCGAGTGTGAGAGGGAATGCCCCTCCAAGGGCATACCAGGCCCTCAGGCCTGGTATGGATTTTAAGGGGAAGCCCCTATGCCGAAAAAACGGCATGGGGTCCCCCCAAAATCCATACCACACCCTTATCCGAGCACGCAACCCGGCCGGTCAGGAAAGGGGGTGTGGCACCCCCTCCTGAACCGTACCAGGCTGTTTGCCCTCAACATGGGGGGTGCTTTGGGGAAGGGGGCACCCTGCACCATCGTACCCTTACCCATTCACCTGGGGGAAAGAAAGTAAAAAAATAAAATAAACTAAACAGCTTTTAAGAGTAGTTTATTAGGCAGCTCCGGGGGTCTTCTTCTGACTTCGGGGGTTCTGCCGACTTCTCTGCACTTTCCGGTTCTTCTGCTGACCTCTTCTTCCGCTCTTCTGCCAGGCTCCTCTGCTATCTTCTGTTCTTTTGCCGCTCCTTTGCTCAGGGGGACCTAGCCTTCTCCTTCATCTGCGTCGCCTTCTTCTTCTTCCTTCTTCTTTTTCTTTTTCACATAGGGTGGGGTGCTGGGATCTGGGGGCCCCCTTATTAAAGGTGGCTCCTAGATTCCGATAAGCCCCCCGCCCACAGACCCTGACAACCAACAGCCAGGGTTGTCGGGAAGAGGCCCTTGTCCTCATCAAAATGGGGACAAGGTGCCTTGGGGTGGGGGGCGGCAGGGCACCCCCCTTCCCCAAAGCATCCACCCCCCCATGTTGAGGGCATGCGGCTTGCTACGGTTCAGGAGGGGGGGCGCTCGCTCTTCCCCATCCCCTTTCCTGACCGGCCGAGCTGCGTGCTTGGATAAGGGTCTGGTATGGATATTGGGGGGGGAACCCCACATCTTTTTTTGGCATAGGTGCTACCCCTTAAAATCAATACCAGGCGATGTGGCTCGTGAGGTGTCAATCTCTCCGATAAAAGACGCGAGATTGACTTCCTTTTCTAGTCCCGTCGTAACTCATCACGTTCAAAATTAACAGACTTTAGTCCGTGTTTGGGCAAGTCCGTTCATTTGGAAGTCCGTTGGAACTCCGGAAGACCGGCGGACCTAGTCTGCCAAAAAGTCCGGTCATGTGTGGGCAAGTCCGTTCAATCGGAAACTCTAGAAGCTAGAATTCAGGCGGGAAGTCCATCAGACCTAGTCTGCTGGAAAGTCTGGTTGTGTGTACAGGGCATAAGTCTCATGTAGCCAAAAAAAAAACACCAGTTTGACATGTCTGCTCAATAATCATTCACTAAATGGTTTTAATTGTTAAAGCTACACTTTAAGTTTAATAAAATGAGATATTGCATTATCCTGTATCAATTTCATTTCCAAAATTGTGTTTGTTATACAGTATGGAACAGCGTCTGCTGGAAGGTAATAATTGATTTCTAAATGTACAATTTTAAATGTTTCTTTTGCAATGATCAACGTTTTAATTAATTAATTATTTTAAATAATTAACAATATATTAGATATACTGTATATTTATAGAATTTTTTAATATTATTTTTGTGGTGGCTTCACTTTAGGTATGCATGTTATTTTAAGTATAATCTTTTTTCCACAGCTATAAGTACATTTGTTTATTTAAAGACGGAATTCAGTACATTGAACAGAATGTAACATTGTTCTTGTCATCTCAAGAAATCACAAATGAAGCCTTCCTGAAATTAAATTTTTATTTAAATAAACGTGTTATGTTTGTATTTGAGCTGACAGCTAAATCTGATAATTAGTGTGCATGAAGTTGGCTTTGATTGGCATTGTAATTGGGTTGTCATTGGGCTGAAAACCTATTATCTTTGGATCATGCCCCATGAAATCTGTTGAAGAAACTTTGCTGCCAGTCATTAAATCCACCATCTTGTCTTACAAATTAGGTTTGAACAGCATCTTACCACTGGGAACATAATTTCAGCAACTGCAGTTGCACTTCAATTAATAAAAATTATTTTAAAATCATTATTCATTTTTTAAACATTTGTATACCACTTGGTGCTTAAGAGATTATTTTGTGGGGCCACCAAATGCACATCTAATAAGGGACACCATTGCCATAACAGATGCTATTTCATATCAGTGGGACTATTAACAGGTTAAATAGCATCTATGTGTACAACCACATGTTTTTTTATTGCGTTGTCATATGGTCACATAGCACATTTTTATTCTCCCACGCTCAAGTTGGCATATTTAATTAATGAGTTATTCAATATGGTAAAAACAATGGGAAAATCTGTGGCTATGACTATTTTTAATGCACTGGTAGTCATGTTAGGCTGTAGCATACTTTGAAAATGTTTATGGAACGTCTGTTTAATAATGTAATAATTAAGGTAAAACAAAATACAACAAATAATTAATAATGTTTCTAATCTATGGTATTAGTAACAGGACCAAATGTTGGATGTAACACTTTGCACATGATGTTCACAGGATGATTGTTTCTGTCATTTGTGAAAATTGCATTTTTTGGTTATACAGAGAGCTAGTCACTAAAGCACGAGACTAATATATTAGTATTCCTTAAAGCTTAACCGAAATATGTTTATATTTTATAATTTTCTTTCCTGGTTGTCCAAACCATCCCCCAACATGCCAATTAAATTGTTAGGTAAAACCTTTCAGTTTTTATCAGGGGCGGCCATTGCGGCGGTCTATTAGGGTCGCCTGGACGCTGCCCCCTCTCTCCAGGCCACCCCCTATATGCAATGGATAGATTAATGTATAGCATGAATCTATCCATGGCCGCCGCCTATTAATGTGTCCAGCCCCTTTCAGGGCACCGGGCACATGAATTACATCGGTGTTTTTTTTTAAGCACTTGATTAGAGCAAGAGGCTCCAATAGTGACTGGAGCCCACCCCGGTGTGTTGCAACAGCAAATTAATATTCACTGTTGCAATACAGATCCTCCTCCTGGCCAATCGGGAAGCGCATCTGATACCTGTCACCTGATTGGCTGAAAGGAGAGACAATCCTATTGGACATCTAGGAGGGGAGGAGGAGGCACACAGTGGAAGCAAGGAAGAGAAGAGCCACTTGCCAATGGATGCCCAGTCCCTGCCGATGCCTGGATGCCCGGTCCCCTCCAATGCATGGATGCCTGATCCCCACGATGCATGGATGCCTGATCCCGCCAATTCCTGGGTGCCCAATCCCCGCTGCTCCTCGGATGCCCGATCCTCACTGTTGCTCCTCGGATGCCCGTTGATGCCCTCTGCCTAGATGGGGTAAGTGCCAGTGGACCGACCGGCAGACAGAAGGGGCGGGTGGAGGTTTGAGTTGCCATGGGGAGAGGGGTTTGTTTGTTTGCCTCCAAGCAAAATATCACCAGTCATCACTGGTTTTTAGTACATACCTAATTTTAAACACAGTGTTACCATCACTGGTCCTCTGTGAGTCTGTTTGCAATGCAGACAAATAATAGCTAGCAGAAGAGGTCAGCAGGCTGACTCTTGGTAGGAGTTATGCAATCTCAAAATGTTTTTATGGGCGGAGGTTAGTCTATGAGAGAGTCTATGGGAGTAAAGGGTGAGATAATGCTGATTTTCCTCAAGCCATGAAAAGAGGCAGGCTCTAAGGCACACTATGAAAAGCTTATAATGTGCAGTGAAATGAAAGCAATTGATTTCAGTACAGAAGAGGCATTCTGTTTTAAAGTGCAACTCTAGTTTTATCTGAAAAAAAAGAAAAAAGAATATGCAGTGTGATACATACAGTGCCTTGAATAAGTATTCACACCCCTTGACATTTTCCACATTTTGTCATGTTACAAACAAAAATATACATTTTTGGGGATTTTATGTGATAGATCAACACAAAGTGGCACATAATTGTGAAGGGGAAGGAAAATGATACATTGTTTTCAAAATAGTTTTCAGACAAATATGTGAAAAGTGTGGCATTCATTTGTATTCAGCTCCTAACTAAAATCTAGCAGAACCAATTGCCTTCAGAAGTCACCTATTAGTAAATAGAGTCCACCTGTGTGTAATTTAATCTCAGTATAAATACAGCTGTTCTGTGAAACCCTCAGAGGTTTGTTGGATAACGCTAGTGAACAAACAGCATCACGAAGGCCAAGGAACATACCAGACAGGTCAGGGATAAAGTTGTGGAGAAGTTTAAAGCAGGATCAGGTTCTAAAAAATATCCCAATCTTTGAACATCTCACGGAGCACTGTTCAATCCATCATCCAAAAATGAAAAGAGTATAGCGCAACTGAAAACCTACCAAGACATGGCCGTCCACTGAAACTCACAGGAGAGGCAAGGAGAGCATTAATCAGAAAAGCAGCCAAGAGGCCCATGGGAACTCTAGAGGAGCTGCAGAGATCCACAGCTCAGGTGGGAGAATCTGTCTACAGGACAACTATTAGTAGTGCACTCCACAAATCAAAGCCATTGTTGAAAGAAAGCCATAAGAAGTCCCGTTTGCAGTTTGCGAGAAGCCATGTGGGGGACACAGAAAACATGTGGAACAAGGTGCTCTGGTCAGATGAGACCAAAATTGAAAATTTTGGCCTAAAAGCAAAACGCTATGTGTGGTGGAAAACTAACACTGCACATCACCCTGAACACACCATCTCCACCGTGAAACATGGTAGTGCCACCATCATGTTGTGGGGATGCTTTTTTTCAGCGGGGGCAGGGAAGCTGCTCAGAGTTGATAGGAAGATGGATGGAGCCAAATACAGGGCAATCTTAGAAGAAAACCTGTCAGAGTCTGCAAAAGACTTGAGACTGGGGCAGAGGTTCACCTTCCAGCAGGACAACGAACCTAAACATACAGCCCGAGCTACAAAGGAATGGTTTAGATTAGGGGTGCCCAACCTTTTTAAGAGTGAGGGCCACTTAAGCAACTTGGTAACCAATCGCGGGCCACAATGAGTGGAGCTGGAGGATGATAGGTCACGGCTACGCTATAGGCCCTCTGATCCGATCCACCCAGATGGAAGGGGCGAACTCCCTTCTATTTTTTTTATCAGATTTTTAGGACTGGATTGGAGGCAGATGAGAGTAAACTGAAAAAAGTCTGTTTACATCTGCCACTCTGTAGAGGTGAATTGAGGGTCCAATTGGGTAGGGCCAATTGTGTGAAAAGGGTCTAAACTGCTTTCACACTGATGACTACCCACACTGCGGATGCAGCATAGCACAACGGTGTCTATCCTGTGGGTTAACTGAACCTGTGGCAAAATCCGGTGCTGTACATTGGCTTATGGGCTCTGCTCTGCAGCCGTTATCTTCCTCTACCACCAGCTTTATTCACAACACTGATGCTTTTGTATGACAGGTCGGCAACCTGCGATCTGGGCTTGCTAACCTGCCATTCCAGAGCAGGAGGTCGTGGGCCACATCAAAGGGCTCCGTGGGCCACATGTGGCTCCCAGGCCACTGGTTGGCTACCCCTGGTTTCGATCAAAGCATATTCATGTGTTAGAATGGCCCAATTAAAGTCCAGACCTAAATCCAATTGAGAATCTGTGGCAAGACTTGAAAATTGCTGTTCACAAATGCTCTCCATCAAATCTGCCAGAGCTTGAGCTATTTTACAAGAAAGAATGGGCAAAAAAATAAAATCCCAATAAAATACATTTACATTTTTGGTTGTAACATGACAAAATGTGGAACATTTCAAGTAGTATAAATACTTTTTCAAGGCACTGTATGCATTTCCCCATGTTTGTCTCCTAAAAAATGCTGCAAGCACAACTTAACCTATACTGCACTGAAAACCATTGTTATCAGCCCTCTCTGAGTTCTACCCTGGTAGACAAGTGATCACCCACTTCATTTTCTCAGGATAAGGAAGGGAGGGGAGGTATTCTGTAGGTTAGCAGGGCATATTTCTGGGAGGGTTAATAATAGCTCAAACATGAAGTTATGGGAACAATTTATTTCTGTCAGATCAACATATACTTTGATGTAAAGTGTTTTTAACCACTTGCTTACTGGGCACTTAAACCCCCCTCAGTCCCAGACCAATTTTCAGCTTTCAGCGCTGATGCACTTTGAGTGACAATTACGCGGTCATACAACACTGTACCCAAATGAAATTTTTATCATTTTTTTCCCACAAATAGAGCTTTCTTTTGGTGGTATTTAGTTACAGCTCGGAGTTTTATTTTTTGCTAAACAAACAAAAAAAGATGCAAAAAAATAAATAAATAAATCATGTTTTAATAGTTTGTTATAAAATTTTGCAAACGGGTCATTTTTCTCCTTCATTGAAGTGCGCTGATTAGGCGGCACTGATAGGCTGCATTGGTGGGCACTGATGGGCTGCATTGGTGGGCACTGATGGGCTGCATTGGTGGGCACTGATAGGCTGCACTGGTGGGCACTGATAGGCATAGTTAAGGCGGCACTAATAGGCACAGATAAGGCGGCACCGATAGGCACAGATAAGGCGGCACTGATGGGCAAAGATGGGCACAGATAAGATGGCACGGATGGGTGGCACGGATAAGTGGCACGGATGGGTGGCACGGATGGGCACTGATAGGTACCACAGATAGATGGGACTGATGGGCACTGATAGGTGGCACTGATAGGTGGCTCTGATAGGTGGCACTGCTGGGCACTGATGGGCGGCACTGCTGGGCACTGATGGGCGGCACTGCTGGGCACTGATGGGCGGCACTGGGGTGCAGCACCTTTGAGGCAGATTTTGGGTGGCACTGTGGGTGGCACTGCTGGGTGGCACTGTGGGTGGCACTGTGGGCACTGCTGGGTGGCACTGTGGGCACTGCTGGGTGGCACTGTGGGCACTATGGGCACTGCTGGGTGGCACTGACAGGGGGGCACTTACTTTATTTCAGGATGGCACTGCGGGTGGCAGGTGGGCACTGGCAGGGGGCAGGTGTCCGTTTAAATTGCTGGCCGTGATCGGGACTGATGTCCCGAACACGGCCGCCGGCGATCGGCTTTTTTTTTTTCTCCTCGCGCTGTCAGCGTGAGGAGGAATACTAGCCGATTACCGGCTCCGTTTTATCACATGATCAGCTGTCATTGGCTGACAGCTGATCACGTGATAAGGGGTCGGGATCGACCCCTTACACGGATCGGTGATCAGGCGAGTCTCACGGACTCGCCGATCAAGGCCGCTCGTAACCGGGACTACGTCAATAGACGTAGTCCCGAAAATGTGGGTCCGCGCTATTGCCGTCATTTTGCAATAGCGCGGATCCCAAGTGGTTAAAAGAGATAAAAAAGAAGTAGAGAACGATATTTGTCTGGAGATAAACTTATGTTTTGTCAGACACTCTCATGTCAAAACATGGTAACCATGTAAAACAGCCACTAAATGGGTCATTTACCTTTATCCTGTTAATGTTTCATACTTAAAAAATAAAGCTAAAGAAGAAGCTGAGACTACCTTGGCCTTCTATGTGACATGCTCATATTGGAACTAAATTTTAGATAACAGTAAGCCCAGAGACCTATATGAGCCACAAGGTGATTAAACTGAGATGGAGCCTGGTCCTTATTAGCATAGATACACTTTCCCAGATATAGTTTCCAGTTAGTGGGCAAGTGCCGATTGTGTGCATTCACCACTTAACCAGTACCCGACCAGCGGACGCCGATGTACGTTGGCAGAATGGCACGGGCAGGCATATTGGCGTACAGGTACGTCCAATCTTTAATGCTGCCCTGCCATCGCGAGCACGCCGCCAGCGGCGTGCTCGTGTGCTGGTCGGGACCCCCGTGAGTCCGGTCCCGTGGACTCGATCGCCGTGGGCATACCCGCGATCGTCTCACGGGCGGCTGAACGGAGAGATGCCGTTGTAAACAGCATCTCCTCAGTCTGCCTAGCAACAAGTGATGCTGATCTCTGCTCCATGTGATTGGAGCAGAGATCAGTGTTCACTAAATGAAAGCCCAGCCCCCAACAGTTAGTAACACACCCCTAGGAACACTTAACCCCTACACTACCACCCACTGGTTAACCCCTTCACTGCCTGTGTCATTTACACAGGAATCACTGCATTTGTATAGCAGTGATTGCTGTGTGAAAGACAATGGTCCCAAAATGTGTTATAATTGTCCAATGTGTCCGCCATAATGTCGCAGTCACAATAAAAATCGCTGATTGCCGCCATTACTAGTAAAAAAAAAATATTAATAAAAATGCCATAAAACTATCCCCTATTTTGTAAACGCTATAACTTTTGCGCAAACCAATCAATAATCAGTTATTGTGATTTTTTTTTTACCAAAAATATGTAGAAGAATACGCATCGGCCTAAACTGAGGGAAAAAAATGTTTTTTTATATATTTTTGGGGGATATTTATTATAACAAAAAGTAAAAAATAATGTGTTCTATTTTTGTTTATAGCGCAAAAAATAAAAACCGCAGGGGTAATCAAATACCACCAAAAGAAAGCTCTATTTGTGAGAAAAAAAGGACGTCAATTTTGTTTGGGAGCCATGTCGCATGACCGCGCAATTGTCAGCGACGCAGTGCCGAATCGCAAAAAGTGGTCTGGTCTTTGGCCAGCAAAATGGTCTGGGGCTGAAGTGGTTAAGGACCTAGCCTCTTTCTGAGATTTGTTGTTTACACGTTAAAAACAGTATTTTTTGCTAGAAAATTACTTAGAACCACCAAACATTCTACTTCTTTTTTTTCTAGCACCCTAGAGAATAAAATGGCGGTAGTTGCAATACTTTCTGTCACACCGTATTTGCGTAGCGGTCTTACAAGTGCACTTTTTTGGGAAAAATACATGTTTTTGAATTAAAAAATAAGACAACAGTAAAGTTAGCCCAATTTCTTTTTATATTGTGAAAGATAATATTACGTTGAGTAAATTGATACCCAACATGTCACGCTTCAAAATTCACTCGTGGAATGGCGACAAACTTTTACCCTAAAAAATATCCATAGGCGACATTTAAAAAATTCTACAGGTTACATGTTTTAAGTTACAGAGGAGGTCTAGGGCTAGAATTATTGCTCTCGCTCTACCAATTGCGGCGATGCCTCACATGTGTGGTTTGAACACCATTTTCATATGTGGTCACGTATGTGGTTGTTTCTGCATGCAAGCTCGTTGGGACAGGGCACGTTAAAAAAAAAACATTTTTATTATTTATTTTACCTTTTTTTTTCAATTTTTACACTTTTAAAAAAAAAAAATTGTGTCACTTTTATTCCTATTACAAGGAATGTAAACAACCCTTGTAATAGAAAAAAAAGCATGACAGGACCCCTTAATAATGAGATCTGGAGTCAAAAAGACTTCAGATCTCATATTTACATTAAAATAAAATAAAAATGTGTTATTTAAAAAAAATGGCCTTTAAGAGCTATGGGCGGAAGTGACGTTTTGATGTCACTTCTGCCCTGCAGTGATGTGGAGACGGGTGGGGGCCATCTTCCCCTCACTCCATACTCAGGCAGGGGACAGACGCGAATGCCTCCACCGCTGCCGATGGCTCTGGTACGCGGTGGAGGGCACTGAATCATGGCGGGAAGGGGGGCCCCTCTCTCGCTGCCGATAAAAGTGATTGTGGCGAATCCGGACACTTTTATCTTGTAGCGGACCACCCTCTAAAGAAGAGGATACCGGGGTTATGGCAGCTAGCTGCTGCCATAACAAAGATATCATCCTTCAAAATACCAATGTATAACACCGGTGGGCGGTCCAGAAGTGGTTAAGGCTAAACTTCAGGCAAAAAACCCTTGTACAAATATGTCAATAGCCATAAAAGAATATAAAGCAACTTTGTGTGCACCAAAATCCCTTTGGAAACCCAATTATTACCCTGAAAAAGTAGTGACATCATTACTCTGCTGCATATAGCCTGTGCAGAGGGCAGGGTTATGGGAGGGATCCAGCAGGCTCCACCCACTACAGGCTTCCTGCAGAAAACTACAGGAGGGGTGAATACAGTAACACTGCACAAGAGAGAGCAACAGTGATTGGTCTTGAAGTTCCTGCACATAGACAAATGTCCACACCAAATTACTGCACAGATCTTTAGGAAATACTGTACACAAAGCACACCAAGATTCAAATAAGTGTAGCATTGGCTCCTGATGAGCAGGCGCTATGTTTTTTGAAAAGTTAATTTGCCTGAAACCACAGTTGGGTTTCAAGTTTATTTCTCTAAATTTCTGGTTTCAGTACCAGTCGAGCTGGGTTGCACTGGGTTCTCCTTGACCACAGGTGTCACTGTAATCGACGGCAAGAGTAGAAACACAGTGTAACTGGATGCCATTATTCTCTCGGAACCAGCTCAATGGGAGTGTTCACCTGCTGTGCATTCTCAGAGGTGATATGTAAGGTATGGACGCCATGTGGTTCGGGGTTCCATCTTTTATTTTCTGGCTGTTCGGTTCTGGTGGTCCTCCTGACCGAGCCCCGTGGCCCTCCTGGCCTAGGGTGCGGAACCATGCATCCTGAGTCTCAGGGCCGGCTGGCCCGAGGCGACGCAACTGCAGGGACAGGCCTGACTGGATTTCAGGGCCTACTGATCCAAGGGTGGTCCAGTGCCATCTAATTTTAAGGGAGAGGCCCAGCAACTGAAGAACTCCAGGGGAGGACTCTTCAGGAGAAGGCCATGCCCAAAGCTGGCTTCTCTGAAGGAGCCTGGAGGCTTATTTGAAGGACGCAGCCTGGAACAACACACATACGGTATCGCCGGATCGGCTGAGAGAACCTGGTACCATATGTTAGCTCTTTAAATGTATCTACATCCCTCAGTAATGCTCAACCATTGTCTGCTGTCAATCACAGCCAGTGAGCCAATGTGGAGAGGGGTCAGGGCTGAGCTGTGGCTCTCTGTGTGAATGGACAAGCAGAGCAGTGGCTTGGGAATGAGCCTGCTTGGGTGCCCTAATTACAAGCTGCTTGCTCTGGGGGCACTCGGCAGGATGGAGGGGCCAAGAGCATGGGCTAGGGACCTGAGAAGCAGAGGATCAGGGCTGCTCTGTGCAAAACCACTGCACAGAGTAGGTAAGTATTTGTTTGTTAAAAAAAGAAAAAAAGAAAGCCTTTACTATCACTTTATCTATTTGGGCATGGCACTGCCCTAAAAAGTCACATTTACTAAATGAAATATATAAAAAAAAAATAATAATAATAATTCTGATTCAAAACTATATCAACTTTAAAATTCGTAAACAGACACTTTACAATCAGCTGTTATAATTAAACAGCTGGTCTTCACACTTATTGTTCAAAGTGCACGTATCTATACGTCCTCTCAAAAAATAATTTCTGTATTAGTGTGTGCATACAGTCCTATGCTTACAATGTAATTGGGCAGTGCAGATTACAGGGAAAAGATACAGGGAGTTACCGTATATACTCGAGTATAAGCCGAGATTTTCAGCCTCTTTTTTGAGGCTGAAAGTGCCCCCCTCGGCTTATACTCGAGTCATCGCTGTCTGCCCGCTCGATCAGCGTGTCGAGCAGACAGACAGCGGCCATTCTATTCAAAAGCCGCGCCTCCGGCTCCGCCTTCGCCTGTGATAGGCGGAACACTGAATTTCCCAGCAGCCTGTGTTCCGCCTATCACGGACATCGTATCATCCTCGTACTACGGACGAGGATGATACGACGTCTGTGATAGGCGGAACACAGGCTGCTGGGAAATTCAGTGTTCCGCCTATCACAGGCGAAGGCGGCGGCGCAGCTTTTGAATTTTACAATGGCCGCCGACGAAGAGGGCACGGGACGGAGGCAAGGCAAGGCACGGCACGGCACGGGACGGGACGGGGGCAAGGCAAGGCACGACACGGGACGGATGCAAGGCAAGGCACGGCACGGGACGGAGGCAAGGAGGCAAGGCACGGGACGGAGGCTCGGGACAAAGGTAGGCTGGACACACACACACACACACACACACACACACACACACACACACACACACACACACGGATGGATGGAGACACACACAGGGATGGATGGATGGATGGATGGAGACACACACACACAGGGATGGATGGATGGATGGATGGAGACACACACACACAGGGATGGATGGATGGATGGATGGAGACACACACACACAGGGATGGATGGATGGATGGACACACACACACACAGGGATGGATGGACGGACACACAGGGATGGACGGACACACAGGGATGGACGGACACACAGGGATGGACGGACACACAGGGATGGACGGACACACACACAGGGATGGACAGGCATGTCTCACCCTCGGCTTATACACGAGTCAATAAGTTTGCCAGTTTTTTTGGGGGTAAATTGGGGGCCTCGGCTTATATTCGGGTCGGCCTATACTCGAGTATATACGGTATTTACAAAAGGCAAATTCATTTAGTACTACAAGTGCAAAGTGCACTTGAAATTGCACTGTAAGATCACTTGGAAGTGCATTCGCTCTGGATCAGAGGGGCACATGCAAGGAAATAAAAAAAAAAAAAGCATTTTAGCTTACACATGATTGGATGATAAAATCAGCAGAGCTTCCCCTCATTTCAGATCTTCCCCTCGGATTTACAATAACTTCACTTCCAAGTGCACTTGCAGTGCAATTTCAAGTGCACTTGCAGATGTAGTTAGTACTTGTATTGCAAAATGAATTTGCCTTTTGTAAATAACCCCCACAGAATCAATGAAAGTGGTTCTGTACAATGTGATTGCTTTGACTAGTTATAGCAAGCACAACTATAAATAATGCCTGTGATCATACTTGTCAATGGGCAGCTGCTAATCACAGGCAGAATGTACAGAACCATTAAGAGTGGCTCTGTACCTTGTGATCAAAAGCCTGTGTACCTGTGATGGACAGCCAGAATTCCCCTTTTTGTTACACACAGAGCTATTGTGTTAAGGGGAGAGGGGAGACTGCTCATCAAAGCCAGTGTTCTAGTGTTTATATCGTAGTGCCCTGCTTGACCACAGTGCCCCTACCTGATTACAGCCAGTGCAGTACAACTAGCATCTAGTTACAGCCAGCACTTGATTACAGCCAGTACAAAATTACAGTCAATACAGATTACAGCCAGTGCCAGATTAGGGGCACAAATATCATAGGTAGCCAGGAAATCAGATACATCATTTATACTGTTGGAAAGCTTGAACAAGCTTAGATTTTGGACAGCTCTATGTGGCAAGGCAGTGGCAAAGTCTCACATGTAGTATCCCTATCCTTATGAGGAATAGCGGAATGGATTTTGCAGTTTAATTGTATGTATGCCAAAGGAGTAGGGTTAACACATCAACCACTTTAATCCAGGACACATATGAATTACACAGGTTCTGTGGCTGATTTAATGCAGATAAGGCACCAAGTGAGTTTAATTACCATCTTAACCAGCCACAGAACCTGCGTGTGTCCTGGATTAAAGGGATGATGTGGCAACTCTAGTCAGGAGAGGTATATTAATAATGCCAAGCTGACCTCCTTTTCAAAGAATGTGTGATTGCTAGCATGTCATGATGACAGTTTTTCCTAAATAAATAACCTGAAAAAAATATGCAGATAAGAACATGGGACTAAAGGCAGCAGGGCATAAAAATACATTAAAGTGTTACTAAACCCACAACAGTAAAATCAGTCTGTATATGCGGTAAAGAATGCTTGTTATATTCACTGTGGAACCTAAGATGTTAATCCTCTGCACTGTGTAAAAAGATAGTTTGATCCTGTCTCTCTGGTCCTCCCCTTCTTCCTCTGTCCCCAATCCACCTCTGGATAAGACAGAGCCTTTGAAGTCACTCTGCACATGCTCAGTTTGGTGTGTATTGCTAGAGTTTTTTTCTTGGAAGGGTGCATGAGATCAGCCCAGGGCCAATCAGCATTGTCCAGACAGAGGGTCAGGGATCCTGCAGCCTCATAGGACAGTCAGAGTAGAATGAAAACTCCTCCTACAAGCTTTAACCAGACCCTGATAGAAGTCACAAGACTGCTCTAACTACTGATGAAAAAAGGTATTTAGCAGTTTAACCACTTCCATACCGGGCCAATTCTGGCACTCCTCCTACAAGTTAAAATCATATTTTGTTGCTAGAAAATTACTCAGAACCCTCAAACATTATATATATTTTTTATCAGAAACTGTGGAGGATAAAATGGGGGTTGTTGCAACTTTTTATGTAACATGGTATTTGCACAGCATTTTTTATTTTTTTTTGGAAAAAAAAATGTTTTTAAAAAAAGTTAGCCCAATTTTTTTGTATAATGTGAAAGATGATATTACGCCAAGTGAAAAGAAATAGATATCTAACATGTCACGCTTTAAAATTGCACACACTTGTGGATTGGCGCCAAACTTTGATACTTAAAATTCTCCATATAAAAATATATAAAATTCTCCCTTTAAAAATGCTTACAGGTTACCTGTTTAGAGTTACAGAGGAGGTTTTAGGATAGAATTGTGGCGATAAATTTGTGTTAAATTTGGTGTTATTGCTCTTACTCTCTCATACTGATCACTGGAAGTTCAACAAAGCACCTCATGGCAAATAACCCTCTGAGGATCTGAAAAACTGAACTGTTGCTCTACATAAATATGGCCTAGGCTATAAGAAGATTGCCAAGACCCTGTCACTGAGCTGCAGCACAGTGACCAAGACCATACAAAGGTTTAACAGGACAGGTTCCACTCAGAACAGGCCTCACCATGGTCGACCAAAGAAGTTGAGTGCATGTTCTCATATCCAGAGGTTGTCTTTGGGAAATAGATGTATGAGTGCTGCCAGCATTGCTGCAGAGATTGAAGGGGTGGAGGGTCAGCTTGTCAGTACTCAGACCATACACTGCACACTGCATCAAATTGGTCAGCATGGCTGTCATCCCAGAAGGAAGCCTCTTCTAAATATATTGCACAAGAAAGCCCGCAAACAGTTTGCTGAAGACAAGCAGAATAAGGACATGGATTACTGGATGTCTGATGAGACCAAGATAAACATATTTGGTTCAGATGGTGTCAAGCATGTATGGCTGCAACCAGGTGAGGAATACAAAGACAAGTGTGTCTTGCATAAAGTTAAGCATGGTGGTGGGAGTATCATGGTCTGGGGCTGCATGAGTGCTGCCAGCACTGGGGAACTACAATTCATGGAAGCAGAGCATGTTCCCATCCCTTCAGAAACTGAGCTGCAGGGCAGTATTCCAACATGATAACGACCCCAAACTCATCTCCAAGACAACCACTGCCTTGCTAAAGAAGCTGAAGGTAACGGTGATGGACTGGCCAAGCGTGTCTCCAGACCCAAAACAAACCCATTGAGCATCTGTGGGGCATCCTCATATTCACAAGCTCTGTGATGTCGTCATGGAGGAGTGGAAGAGAAATCCAGTGGCAACATGTAAAGCTCTGGTGAACTCCATGCCCAAGAGGGTTAGGGAAGTGCTGAAAAATAATGGTGACCACACAAAATATTGACAATTTGGGCCCATTTTGGACATTTTCCCTTAGGAGTGTATTTACTTTTGTTGCCAGTGGTTTAGACATTAATGGCTGTGTGTTAAGTTATTTTGAGGGGAAAGCTAATTTACACTGTTATACAAGCTGTACGCTCACTTCTTTATATTGTAGCAAAGTGTAATTTCTTCAGTGTTGTCACATGAAAATATATAATAAAATATTTACAAAAATGTGAGGGGTGTACTCACTTTTGTGAGATGCTGTATGAGAAATCACTTGATAAAACATTTCATTTCGTTTTAAAAACAAACTAGAACTTGAAAAACGTAGGTTCCAATGTCAGGATCCTGACTTTTTTTATTGGTGCAGGAAGGGTTGGTCATTAGCATAGAGAATCCAGTTGAAGGAGATTTAAGTATGCAAACACATGTTTGTATTGATATTAAGGAGGGTAAGTGTAAGATCTGAGGTTAAGAAGTATAATAATAGGGAGGGTTAGCCTAATGGTCAGTGTTATTATATGGGCTACAGGAAGAGTAGATGTGATTTAGATGGTAGAGTAGGCCATTGCTCCTTGTTCTGTAAACTCTGAACCAAATACTACCAACACCAAGCTCCAGTGCTGAAATTTAATGGACTGGGGGATTGTATGCATAGAATAAAGTAGGTTTATACAGCTTGGGGGTGGACGTTTTGTTTTCTGGGTTCCTGCACTTAGTTGGAGGTAGGTATTTACTTATAGCACAATATTATTTTTTTTTACTTTAATTCCATTGCTGTGAAAAAAATAAAACTTGTTTCAATTACAGTATATACATTGCAAGATTTTTTATCACTATTGCAAATCTTTACCTGTATCCCAGTTAACTGACCCTTACCTGCAACCCAATAACCAGAAAAGTTGATGGTGAAAGCAGTAGGCCAATCACACTGGCAGGAAATTACTTATCAGGAAGCATAATCACTAGGTTTCCATGATAACACAGACACAACTTTAGAATTTTTTGGCATAGATCATAGAAATTTTTTTTATAGATAAATACAGAATGTAATGGAGACTTTGTTTAGTGTTTAATAGCAACAGGTTTAATGTACAAAATAATACAATTTTTTTTCAGACATAAAGTGTCCCCTTAAATCCTGACCAATATGGACATTGGTATGTGGGTGTATAGCACAGATAGACAGAGTGAGATTATTTTAATATAACGGAGGGTATTGTAGTACTTTTTCCTTAGAAGTCATAGCCTACTGTGATGTTACTGATTTTCAGTTTTCACAACTTATTAAGTTACCTACTAAGAAGAAAAAAAAAAAACGTTCCTTCAAAAACAGAGTGAAGTAAAGTTAAATGGTCCTCTTTAACTGATACACAGAATCTAAAATAAATGTAGCCTGAATTATCACAGGCTACCTTATGCCTTGCCTCTCTTTTATTAAAAGCAGTTTGAAAATAAGTTAAATAAGCTGCTTTACAAAATGCTAGTGTTGGTTATATAAAATGTTTTTTTTTTTTAATATTTGTTTCATTGCTTATTTCTCTATTTCAAGGTCAAGTAAACCTAACTGTCTACCAATTTCATCAGATATTAACAAGAATTTCATTGCCCGAGGCAAAGTTTCATCACTTCATAAATAACACATAAAAGATGCAACAGAATTTCCGTTTCTTTCTCTCCCTTTGGATACCTCCACCCCGCATTCATTATCTTGTTTCCAACATTTCAGAAATTTCCTCCAACCGTTATCGTTACTCTCCCCTCAGCATCCTAATTTATTTCTAGACATTTCTCTCATCAGTCGCTGTATCTGTATATTATCACCTCAGTGATAACCCCCGGAAGAAACTCATCCATCCACAATCTTTTCCAATATAATCTGCAGCTCCATTACATTTATTATGCTGCACAAACCATGCCAACATTACCAAAAGGTAACTCAGGTAAATGTCTGAGGCCTTGAACTCTTGCTGGGTAGAGAACACTGACTAAATATGTCAGAGTCTGTTTTTAAGAACAATTCAATATTCAAAATTTTTATGGAATTTATACATTCAATAGTTATGTCTATTTATGTATCTGATCAGTGCTGATCAATTGCTGCTTTTATTTTACAACGACTAGACAGCAGTTTTAAGTGGAATGCCATAAATCAAGTAAACACATAGCGGTCTTTAATTAAAAAAAAAAACTATTTGGGAGGAGAGCCTGGTCATATGACCTGTCAGAGAGAACTTTGTGGGGCTTCTCCAACTATATACTATGGCCCAAAGTTTTATAACTGAGATGGGCTGAGGGGTGAATAGTGCAGCATAACAATATCTGCTCTCTATTTGCTGTAAATTAGCCCTATAGTTTAAATAGGTTTGACCACGTGTATATTTTCTGGTTTATTGTCTCTTGGTTCATTTTTGCTGATTCCTGGATCCCTACTCATTAGAATTAGGATAATGCTTATTGATTGTCCAATGAGAAGGCAGTAGGAAGAGGGGTTGACATAGAAAGCAGCATTTCTGAAACAAGAAATAATAGTGCCATCTGTCTGGCTGTACAGTGTGGCAGAGATGTACAAACCACAGGGTTGCCTCAACAGTATTGCAAAACATTTATCAGTAAAGAAGTGAACATATGTGTTTCAACTTTGCTTTTGGCTCTTTATCCCAGAGCTCGGGTGTACCTAAGCCAGTTAAGTAGGATAAAATTAAACTGTACTGTAAGCTGACTGTACTGTAAGAAATAAAGTGGTTCTAAATGCAGAAGATTTTTAACTTTAAGGCATGCTATGCCTTAAAGTGATTGTAAAGCCTAAACATTTTTTACCTTAATCCATTCCTTGCATTAAGGTAGAAAATGTTTAGGTGTCTGCATTCCCCCTTACCTGCCCTTTTTCTTACCTGAGCCCTCATTTGATACAGTGCTGCGCAGCTCTTCTGTCCCCTAACTTCTGGGTCTTGCTGACTATTGGCTCCCAGTGCTGTCAATCAAAGCCAGTAACCACAAACACACTTTATGAGTTTGTGTCTGCAGCACCAAAATTTTATAAAGGTCTTGGTCCAAAGAACAGGTCATTTTATACTTTTCATACTTTTCACATAATTCAGAGAGTGAATGCCCTTCAGAGAGTGAATTCCCCTTGAATTTTAGGCAGGCCCCTACTCATTCTCTCCATATTATAACCCCCCAATCTTCTTAATGTCTCCATTTGGCCTGGTTCCTAAGAAGAAACCAGGTAAATTCAACTACATACATCACGTTTCATATCCATTGGGTTATCTGTTAATGGTGAGAAACATAGAGAAGATCACAGTACAGTATGCTTACCTAAATATTATGTTTTTCAAAACAAAGGAAGTCAGTTTTCTTCTTTCTTCCAGTCCACCCTTAATATTTCCATCTCCTTAGATACAGACAAAAGATACGTATAGATATGGGCTAATGGTCTAGTTGCATTTTTTAGTCAAAGAGTGCCACGTCCCAATGAAAATTATACAAAGAAGGGGGATGAGAAACAAGAGGGACTGGAGGGCAACCAACCCCCGGGACTTTTATGACGGCACTAAATATACTTAAACCATATATAAAATCATTGAAATTTTTATTCGATGTACAAAAGACATTTTATGAACAAAATAGACAATTACATCCATTAAACATACAAAATGACAGAGTGCATAAAAAAAGAGTTGGTATGTGGGCTTATATATCTCCATCCATTACCACATTCTTATGTGATTTAAACTGCATTGTTTCTTTCCTACATGTTTCGCTCTTCAGAGCTTCCTCAGGACAATTGCAGCAAACAAAAATACTGAAATTATATAAGAAAATTTATTTTAATACACATATACAACATTTTTGTACATACAGTAAGCCCGGAACACAGGCATAGGAAATGTCCACCTATATGGTTTGACATATCATAATTACATTAGTCTAGTGATGGTTTCACTCCAGTCTAACAAGAACGGCCCTAACTGCAGCGAAACCATCACCAGAGAAATATTTTTTAAACACAAGGACATAGTCTACATATCAATAGTAAATCCACAAATTGATTGTCAAAAAAGGGGGGGCAACTAAACCATTTCCAAGAATGGCGTCCCCAAATTTATTAGCATATTTAGTGCTACTACACCACCATAAATGGTGTAATTCTCCTACCAAGGAGAATGCAGATTGGGTTGTAGAGCAAAAAAAAAAAAAAAAAAAAAAAAACAGCAACTGGACTATAAGGTATATATACTTTTCAACAAAAAAATTAAACTAAAATTAAAAAAATATGTAAATAAATATATAAAGATATATATAGAACTAAAGTCTTACCCCATATAATCAGGCAAGTTGCTTGTATTATTTATCGTTAATATCGTATATTGGATATATCAATTAACATTGAAACGAGGACAGATAATCTCTTCCTCCTTTACTTGTCAAGCCAGCGGACCGCGGCAAAAGCCCCCATTTAGGGATCCCCCATTTCTGTCCCCAAAAGGATCTGCAGAGGCACGAGAAATATGTGTAAAATATATCTTAGCCATTGGATTATATTTATCAAATGGCGCAGTCCAAATTTCTAACATACCTGGTAGTAATATGACAATGAAGAAATGAAACCAGTTCACACAGCCCGGTATCCACGTGTACCATATATTGTCAGATAAAAGTTGGATAAGATATGTTTCTGAACACGAGAAAATTCTCTATATTGATCTCTGAAACAGGAAAAATAAACGAAGAGACCAAGTCTTCATTATAGCCATCCCAAAAATGAGAGTAAAAAATGCATGGCCCTAAAATTAGGACTGCAGGCATGTCCAATTAGTCTAGTAAAGACATATTTGTCTTACCTGTTAAATGAAGCAACGTGGTCTATTCGGTAAAGTTTTAGGAGTTTCCTCCATCCGTTTGGTGGCTCCGCGTGTCCGCTCCCAATGCTAGCTTGGATAGCACTGACCGGGAGCCGCGAATTTAAACTCGTGTCTCCAGCCCAGCAGCGTCTGACGTCATTGCTGGGCTGCGGGCACACCTAATGGGAGGATCCCCTTCGTGCGCACGCGCGCACGACGTATTTTCTTCGTGCGCACGTAGGTGTCTAGTGCGCATGCGTAACGAACGTGTTACACGTCCATACAACGCGTCGGCCATTTTAGATTCTGGCCGAAGTGAAAGGTTTTGCCAGTAGTGACCCCTAGAAGCCTGTGCTGTGGCCAGGATCCACCATTTGGCCAGAGACAGGTAACCTATACGGTTTAGGGGCTGTCAGCCCTGATTTTAAATTCAAATGAGTCATAATTCAAGCAAATGGGGACAAAGGTATCCCGACATAAGTGCCGGTTGCCATATGTCCCTGGTTTCAAATGATGGAAATGGAAACTGAATTGCTTGAGACCGGCAAACCCGAAGAAGGGGATTAACCCATATTTGAAACGGGGCGGGCTGACTAAACCCTCAACTGGTTGAGGAAGGTTGTAGGTCAGATCCGCCCCGGGGTGCCCGTACAGACCAAAGGGGGCAAAAAATAAAGCTAATAGGAGGATCCCTTTTGTATCATAGAGTGCCTACCTCAGTTCGCTGGCTTGAAAACACCTCATTGTTTATGGCATTTCGAATAGCCATGGCCCGTGCTATAGGGAAAAAAAAAAAAAATATATATGTTTGGAACCATTTTCCACCTCACATTTCTATCCTCCCTGCCTATGTAAGGAAAGATTTAAAACTGATTGAATCATTGAGTCCCGGAGATCGAGTGGCCCCTAAATTGTGTATCCATCTAGTCTCCCGCTGTAAGAGTGTATTATTGTAATCTCCCCCCCTTTCTCCCGGAGGGACATGTTCCAGGGGGAAGAAATGCATAAGACTATCATTAAACTGATGATATAAGCCAAAATGTCGGCTGATTGGGGTTTCCATCTTCCTTCCCCGCACCAGGGACACATGGTCCCTGATGCGGTGGAAGAAGGGACGCTTCGTCTTCCCAACGTAAAAAGCATTGCATTGACAGATCATAATATATACCACTCCCACTGACTGACATGTTACAGCGAATTTAGGCTTGAAAATGTGGCCATTGGGCAGGCATATGGATTTTGACGCATGAAGATATCGACAGAAGCCACATTTGTGGCAAGGGGTACATCCCACCTTTAAGCCCACCCTCAAGGGAGGGGAAAAATGGCTTTGTACCAAAGAGTCCTTCAGAGATCGTGATCTCCTGTATGTAATACCCGGATAATCCGGGAGATGTTTGGCTAGGGTGGGATCTCCCTTTAAGAGATACCAGTATCTCTGAAGGGTCCCCTTAATTTGCTGATGTTGTTCATTGAACGTGGTGATAAATCTCACCCCTTCAATGTTTCTAGGCCATTTAGGACTGTGTATTAAAGAAGCCCTATTTTGTTTTTTGGCTCGTATATAGGCCCTTTTGAGGCTCTTGTTGCTGTAGCCTCTTTGCCGGAGGCGTAGTCTCAGTTCCCTGGCTTCTAAATTAAAATCCTCATGACTGCTGCAATTCCGCTTGAGTCGGAGATATTGTCCGTATGGGATACTCGCTATCAGAGGGGACGGGTGTGAGCTCGATACATGCAAAAGTGAGTTTGCCGCAGTTGCCTTACGGTGAAGAGTTGATTGAATTCCCCCTCCCAAATCAGTGAAGATTTGCACATCAAGGAATGTTATCCTGGACAAACTCTTTTCCATGGTAAATTTTAAATTAAAGGAATTTGTGCCCAATAGATCTATAAAGGTATTCAGGTCCTTCTCATCACCCGTCCAGACAAAAAAAATGTCGTCAATGAATCTTCGCCACATTGGTATTAGATCGAAGAATCGTTGAAGATTCTCCTGGCGGAAGATTTGGCGCTCCCACCCCCCCAGGTAGAGGTTGGCATAGGAGGGGGCACATTTGGTCCCCATGGCAACCCCCTGTACCTGGAGGTAGTGGGAGCGCCCAAACATAAAGATGTTGTTGGTGAGAATAAAGTATAAGAGGTCCAAAATAAATCTCCTGTAGTTGGGAGGGATGCGTCCATCCTCCACAATTTTTTTGCTCTACAACCCAATCTGCATTCTCCTTGGTAGGAGAATTACACCATTTATGGTGGTGTAGTAGCACTAAATATGCTAATAAATTTGGGGACGCCATTCTTGGAAATGGTTTAGTTGCCCCCCCCTTTTTTGACAATCAATTTGTGGATTTACTATTGATATGTAGACTATGTCCTTGTGTTTAAAAAATATTTCTCTGGTGATGGTTTCGCTGCAGTTAGGGCCGTTCTTGTTAGACTGGAGTGAAACCATCACTAGACTAATGTAATTATGATATGTCAAACCATATAGGTGGACATTTCCTATGCCTGTGTTCCGGGCTTACTGTATGTACAAAAATGTTGTATATGTGTATTAAAATAAATTTTCTTATATAATTTCAGTATTTTTGTTTGCTGCAATTGTCCTGAGGAAGCTCTGAAGAGCGAAACATGTAGGAAAGAAACAATGCAGTTTAAATCACATAAGAATGTGGTAATGGATGGAGCTATATAAGCCCACATACCAACTCTTTTTTTATGCACTCTGTCATTTTGTATGTTTAATGGATGTAATTGTCTATTTTGTTCATAAAATGTCTTTTGTACATCAAATAAAAATTTCAATGATTTTATATATGGTTTAAGTATATTTAGTGCCGTCATAAAAGTCCCGGGGGTTGGTTGCCCTCCAGTCCCTCTTGTTTCTCATTCCCCTTCTTTGTATAATCTCCTTAGATACAATTTAAAAGGAGATTTTTTTTTGGCACGCTTACCCATTAGCAGCCGTACAATTATTTGCAACTTTATTAAAAACCCAGCAGTTTTCTCGAATGCGTAGTTCAATAAACTTTACTGTTACTTGTCTCCCCATTATTGCCTAGATGATTTGTTGGCCCACTAAGGTGTACTATCTGCTGTGATCAGTTAACTATATTTTTAACAGTTTGTTTAGAATTTGTCATGGAAGGGCCACTACCAATCGTGTCTGTTTTAGACATTGAGATAGCTATGATTACTGTGTTTTTTGTCCCCAAAAGCCAGGCTGTCCCATTTGTAGTCATGGCTCAGGCTGGCCATTGGTTGGAAATGCTCATATTAGTGCAATAACAATCACTGTTAATCCATTTATTTTTTTACCTGTGGAGTTATGCTCAAGACATGAGCCTTTTGCAGATGAATGGCCTGAACAATGAAAGATGTTAAAGTGCCACATCACTATGTATGAATTACCAGATCCATGCTGGATGACTTTTTGAAATATGCTTATCCTTTGTTGTGGAATACAATGCCAACCATTTTCGCAAGATGAGAAAGTACCTAATGCCACCCTTGAGTTATTTGCAGATACTGCAGGTTCTTGCAGGTTTGACGCCTTCATCCAGGGTTATTGATTTGCAGAACCATGGCTGGCCTCATGGGCGCAGTTGGAATTCATTTGCACCCTATCCCTGGTGGAACTCTTCCCAATAATAGTTGCCACTGATTAATTATGGAGAAATAAGCTGCAAAACAAGCATTACTTTTTAAAAAAAATATTTATATTCATATATTTTTATATTTATATAATATTTTAGACTTCCCTAATGTAAGCCTAACAGATATAACAAAATGCTTTTAGTGCTATATTTTACACACCAAAGGGAACACAAGTTAATTGTTAGGATGTAGATACTCTTTATTTCTGAAATATTTTATCTATCTTTGTTGTATAATGCATATTTCAGAGCTACTTCCATTCTAGCCCATTGCTGTAAGAAGGATTGGTGTTATATTTCCTGTTTGGGAGGCTATACCAGCATTTGATGATTTATGTACCAATGCTTTAAAGCAGAACTTCAATCATTTTTTCAACTTTTCATCTAGTAAATCATCTGCCCTTGTTGTTTTAACTTTGGATAGTATATTTTTTTTCTGCCAGTAAGTACCTTATACAGCCCACTTCCTGTTTCTTGTCTGTAAAAAAGCCTAGACTTATGACATCATGCACAGCTCTCTCTCACTCTTGTGAGAGTTTGCCAGGAAGGCAGGGGTGGGGGGGGGTGAGTCATAGAAGGGCCAATGAGAGCTGCAGAGCTGTAGGTGTGTTTCTGTGTAAATCCAGGAAGTAAAAAGACAGCAGTTTCAGCTGCCCACAGTTAAAATGATTGTAGCCAGACTTAGTGGAGAGAGATTTCTGCAGCATATTTGGCAAGTATAGACTCGCAGTATATATAAAATAGTATGCAAAGTGGTTGGAGGGAAGCTTCAGAATGGCAAAGATGTTTTTATTAGACTGCGGTTTCTCTTTAGCTCTTGATGGGAGAAGCACTAGCATAGTTCACCTCCAGTTATAGCGTTCAGTGTATTGTTTTATGCTAAGAAATAACTTTGCCTTAAAAGTCAACATGAGTGTGTGTGAGATCAACACTTCCAACTAGGGATGGGCCGAATGGACCCCTGTTCAGTTTGCACCAGAACTTTCGACCACTGCGAAAGTTTGGACCTGAATATTGAACCCCATTAAAGTCAATGGGACCCAAATGTCAAAATCAAAAGTGCCCATTTTGGAGGCTTATATGAAAATAATTGGGCATACAATGGTTATAGGGGTCCAGGTCCTGCTCTGGAGGAAATATATCAATAAAAAAAAAAGTTTGTAAAAAACTTCACTTTTAAATGAGCAGTGATTGTTTTATTTTTAAAGTGAAAGCATAAAAATGAAAATTCCTTCCAATATAGTGCCTGGGGTGTCCTTTTAGTCTACCTGTAAAGTGACAGATCTGTACCATGTCTAGAATCTGCTGCAGCAATAATTGCATTTATAAAGCCAAAAAAATGACATTTTCCCTGCAAGCTGCCTTTATTTTGTTCAGCATCAGCTGGGGAGCCAGTGTGTATGATGAGGCCACAATGCAGTACAGTGGGAACAAGATTAGAGATTTTTTGGATACATTCTGGTGTCACTTTGACTTTGGATAGAAGTAACAGGTGCGTAAAAATTGGTCTTTGGGTGTCGTGGTGCCTTCCCACCATAACCCTTTAGAGGTAATCTTGATAAAAGCAAGAATTGGCCTTGCTGTAAAAAAATTGCAATGATAGCACCTTCCCACTGTATGCCTATAGAGGTACTCTTGAGGAAGGCAAAAAATTGCAATGATATGCACCTGTCAAACAGGTGTATAAAAATGTGTCTTTGGGTGTCGGTGGCACCTTCCCCCATAACCCTATAGAGGTATTCTTGATGAAAGCAAGAACTGGCCTTGCTGTAAAAAATTGCAATTATGGCGCCATCCCACTGTATGCCTATAGAGGTACTCTTGATGAAGGCAAAACATTGCAATGATATGCACCTGTCAAATAGGTGCTGAAAAATTGGTCTTTGGGTGTTAATTGTGCCCATAAAAACCTATACCAAAAATATTCTTATAGATGAAATGATTGAACACCCTCAAAGCTAGGCAGCCTCGAAGTCCTGTAGAGATTCCACATCCCAAAAAGACTTAATCAGTGACATCAGCAACAGAGGCTTCATAGCTGGTAATCTAGGACTGATTCATTTTTTATAAAAGTCAGATGACCACGGAGTGTTGGAAGGCAACATGTTTTAGTTCATGATACAAGAGGTTTGAAATATGAACGGTGGCTATACCAGACATTTGCATTCTTGGGGGCTATCTGGGATGTAACAAGTTGCACATCAAAGCTTTATAACATATCAGATTATGCAAGGCTGAACAAAAGCTTGGCTCTTCGTCGTCTGTTGTGATATTGCTCAGCAAGCAAGCTTCAAAGAGGACCATGGCGGCCAAGATGATTGATGAAGGTAGGTTACAAAGATCAAAGGATCAACAGGCACTGAAGATTGACCCAAGACATATAGACATGATATATGGACAATGCTGCCCCTAGAGGCCAATAGGGGTATGCATCTTCAATGGCCTCATGATTACATTTGCTTACGATTATCCTGTCCACAATTCGATTTGATTGCGCGATGCATCATGATGCATCACGATTACTGCGCACAGTTTTCATCTAAAAAACTTCAAGCAGTCAGAAGAAGTTTTTTTCATATTATCTGTTAAAAACTCTCTGCATGTAGCAAAGTGTAAACACACTTTGCTACATGGTATGTATGGACCATGTAACATCTGCTTATAATAATTCCGGCATATATGTTATAATGTGTTTGGTTTTAGCCCTCAAGGGGGTGTATTTTCTGGTCCCCAAAATGTGGTGGATGTTTTTATAGTGCAATCCATAAATTAATTTGGACTCTATTATCATTTAGTCTGGTGCTCCTTCCAATGGTATATGTTTTGTTCATCCATTAGGAAAGAAAGTGTGTAAATTTGAATTCTAGAAGCACAACTACTGATCATTACTAAGATTTGTATATTTATATACATACGGTATGGTCAGGCTGTTTAATAAAATATAGCATCCAATATAATAAAGGAGCCCTTTTGAGCAGTTTACCAGAGTATTTCTATAATATGATATAGTAAAATGTTCCTTTAAAATAGTTCTGCATTTTTTTTTTTTTTTAAGTTTGTTTAGATTTAGAAAACATAGTTTCTCAGTTGTAAGCAGGAATGTTGCAATTTCACATATCGCCTTAAGCAGCAGGAAAGCAAGACTTACCCATGGTTGCAGGTTTGTGCATTAATGTATCCTGACAAACATTGATAGTATTAGTGTTAGTTTTCCACCTCACATCTTGCATACAAGCGTTTGATGTTTACCTTGGATTTGTTTCAAAATTCTGATATCATTGCACACCTTCATAAACAAGGACTCTTACTCAAAAACAGCAATGCTCTATTTGCAGTCCTTGAGATGCATCATTATGTTGAATATTTCATACACGTAAAACACATTAAAACTGTTTCCTTGAGCAAAATAATCATTTCTGCACGGTATATATCATTTGTATACAATAACTGTAAAATGTAAATTGATATATAAGAAAATGGCCCATTAACTTTTTCATTAATGACAATAATGCATTGTGCACATCGACCATAGTATTGAAACTGTTTTAGGCAACATGAATAAAACAGCATTGCTTGATAGTAAAAGGATCATTTTATAACAATACTATTTCTGAACAGATACAGGAGCTGAAATTATGGTGTATTACGTTTTATGTAGGCATTTACCAATGTATTTGCATGTGGGTATGGGTTTGTATGTGTGTGTTTTTTAATGCTGTACCCAAATAGTGGGCAAGTTACCCACTTTTAAAAACTTTAAGAATGTTTCCCAATAAATCATCATACAACAATAAATACAAACAACAAAAGTTACAGCAATTATGTATATTTTAAAATGTAGAGCGGCAATTTCTTTTTTTTTCGGACAATTTTATCAATTAATATAAAAAAGAACTTGCATACATGCCATTATTGATGTCAGATGTGGGTGGGGAGAGAGACCTGGGCCCTGTGTAAGCTTTTATTAGGATATATACGTGGGGCTCTCATGCAAGAATGGAGCAACAAGAGGGCGAATGGAAGGCAAGTATAAAGTTGGGTGTACATGGGTAAATTTTTTGATGAGCCAGGGGGTTCATTTAATAGAAAAAGCTGAGCAAAGACCCCATCCACACAATCAAGGTGAATGGAGGAATCCTTTCCACTGTGTTATCGTATTCTGACAGAAGGGACTCCTCTGCTATCAGAATACACTAATTAGCACTGCAATGCTGATCAAAACAAAAATGATCCAACAAGCCCATTTCTGAGACCTCAACATTTGATCAACTTCTCAAGAACGGGAATGGCCATAGATGTATCAAAGTTTCAGTCTCTGCGGAACTGGCCAAATTTTGATTCATCTATGGCTAGCTTCAGTTGCTGTGGGGGCCAAGGACCAGCTTGCTTTGCATAGACAATTCACAGGTTCACTTTAAGTTGACCAACTATTCCGTATACTATCCCACAGGTATGTTATTTAAAGGAATTCTGCATTCCTAATGTTGATCTTAAAACAATATTAAACTTGTAGCTTAAAGACAAAGAGAATCTTTTTTTTTTGCTTTATAACATGTTCTTTAAACAATCATTTTTATAAATGGCATCCATTCATGTGCCATTGATTGTGTACAATTGTGATAGCTGTGACTGGCTACAACCAGGGCAGTCTTTAATATTGATTGGACCCTGGGCAAAACTTTTTTTGGGCCCCCCCCATGCAGTTTTGCTCTCCACCTGATCTGAGACATACAATAAATAGCAGCTAGACTCAAAATCAGTTTACTGAATTAGATCAGGCAGCTATTGCGATTAGTTGCCAGAGGTTACAGTGTATCATTACCGCTCACTGACTGGTTGCTAGAGGCTACAGTGTATCATTACCGCTCACTGCCTGGTTGCTAGAGGTTACAGAACACATTACGGTTGACTGATTAGTAGCTAGTGGTTACAGCACATGATTTCTGCTTGTTGCTAGGTTGCTAGAGATTACTGTGGATATGACCTCAGGGGAGAATGATATACATATCAATGCCGCCGGCCGCCACTATTTATATGTGAATGCTGTCGCTATTTACATATGAATGCTGGTAATTGGCATGTAAACACAGGGTCTGCAGGTGAGTCATCTGTACACAACAATAGGGCAGAGCAGGGCAGCATTAGTAGCAGCACTTCACAGTGAGATATTGGAACACAGCACGGGACTAAAACCTCAAGGGATGAGGGAATTTAAACCAGGATAGTTGGCAAGTAGGAGGCAGCTGCTTTGGGCCCCACAACAATGACAGGGCCCAGGGCAGCTGCCCCTTTTGCCCTGCCTTAAAAACGGCCCTGGAACTATCACATAGTGCAGGTCCATTGTGATTGGCCCTGTACCATGTAATCACTGTGACGAATCACATAGATCACAATGGTACACAATACATGGCCATAAATGAAAACCATTGTGTAAAACTAACAAGTGATCGCTGTGATTGGTCACATGGTACCAGAGTCAGGTACAATGATCTGATTTCCACTGTGCACACAAGGCACGTGAGTAGGAAGACGTCATATGACATCCTCTTGTGTCATGGTCGGTCCCGAGTCCCAGCAGCCCGTGGAAGACTTACCCACAATGTTGGTCCGTTGAGCGCTGATAGGTCTTCCCGGGCGCGCGTTAACGCGAACGGACGCACGCGGGTGCGAGCAGGCACGATCGGGCGCACGCGGGTGCGCAGGGTTGCAAACGTGCGCACGCGGGTGCGCGGGGTCACGGTCGGTTGCACGGTTTGACGTGGGCGCGAACGGACGTGCCGTGCGACCGCCCTTGGCGCCCAGAAGGCTTCTTAAGTGATTCATTCTAGTGGCCCGTTGCTGTCCTGTCTACAGCGTTCCTGAGAGTTGCCTCTGATTACCTGATTGTTCCTGTCTCTGACCCACCTCGGCTTGTTCCTGATTATCCTGCCTGCTGCCAGCCCTGACCTTCGGACCTCCTGACTATTCTTCTGCCTGCTCCTTCGGTACCTCTGCTGCCAGCCCGTTGACGACCCGGCTTGTGTTTACCCTGCTTCTGCCTGCTGTTCCAGTCCGTGTTCTGTGACCACCGCTGCCTGCCGCCTGCCTGTCAGCTCTCCCGGTGTGCCCACCTGCTTGCTGCCAGCTGCTGACCTCCAGCCGTTCCAGAAGTCTCCTGTCTTCTTCCACTACTGTCTGACGCCAGTTCCTGGACCAGGCCCACCTACACGGACTTGGCACTTGTGCCCTCTGCCCTCCAGAACCCCTGTTCTCACTCCCAGGGGGTCTCGAGCCAGAGGCTTACGAGAGGCCGCTCCCTGCACTCCGGGCTCTCACCACCAGGTACGTGACAGTACAGGACAGCCATGTCCGAGCCCACGCAGGGAGCGTCTCCAATGGACGAACTTTGCCACCATCTCGCAGGCCTCACTCAAGCAGTGAAGAGTTTACAGGAGGGCTACAGTCAACTGGAGGAACGGGTCCAGGCCCTGTCCGCCTCCTCTCCTGCTTCTTCCGGATCTTCTGCTCCTCCTGCCGTAGTTATGTTGCCACCCGAACCCAGGGTGCCTACACCCGAGAGATTCTCCGGAGATCGAGGGAAATTCCGGTCTTTTCGGAACTCATGCGAACTGTTCTTTGCTCTACAGCCGAGGACCTTCTCCCTCTAGGCCACCAAGGTGGGCTATGTGATCTCCTTGCTAACCGGTGAACCTCAGTCTTGGGCCCACCGTCTACTTGAAAAGAAGGATCACTCCCTTGAAACCTTGGACATCTTCTTCCAGGCCATGTCGCGGTTATACGAAGACCCACAGCTAACCGCCACCGCTGAAGCTGCCCTGCATTCGCTGCAGCAAGGTCGCCGGCCTGTAGAGGACTACGTGTCGGAGTTCCGACGCTGGAGCTCTGACACGGACTGGAATAACGCAGCATTACGTTATCAGTTCCGGATGGGCCTATCGGAACCGTTGAAGGATGAGCTCGCCCGAGTGGGCATTCCAGAGACTCTAGAAGCCTTAGTGGAGCTGGCAATCCAAATTGACAGACGGCTGAGAGAACGCCGCCTGGAGCGGTCTTCAACCACTTCTCGTCCGGTATGGATGCTTCCTCGAGTCCCCAGCTCTCCTCATTTCACCCCTCCTGCTGTCACCACGACCAGTCAAGACCTCCCGGAGCCCATGCAGCTGGGCTTACTCCGGCCTTCCTTAACGCCTGAAGAACGCCAGCGCCGCCGGGAAGGAAATCTCTGCCTCTACTGCGGTGGGTCTGGACACTTCGTGCGCAATTGCCCTGCTAAGCTCCGTAAGTCCCTCTTCGTTTCTCCTGCCCTTACATTAGACTGTCCTAGTGCTGCCTCCCATTTGACTGTGTCCATTTCCTTGCAGCTACCAGGAGGGAACGTCCAGACCAACGCCATTATTGACTCGGGTGCTTGCAGTGGCTTTATGGACTTAACCTTTGCCTCTAAACATAACATCCCACTACGGCCTAGGGCAAGGGGACTTTCTATACATCTGGCCGATGGTTCCACCCTCAAGTCCGGACCTGTTACCCAGCAGACTCAGCCCCTGTTAACCACTATTGCCGGAACCCATCAAGAATTACTCTGTCTGGACATTATCACTTCTCCTCTCTTCCCTATCATTCTCGGCATGCCCTGGCTGAGGGCACATAACCCCCTTGTTGACTGGACCACCGGGGAGCTGAGATTTCCATCACCTTACTGCCTCCAACACTGTCTGTCGGGAACCGACCAGGCCTCTTCCTCTTCTTTGCTCTGTCTGGAAGTTGACGAAGAAACCCGCCAAGTTGTACCTGCTGCCTACCATGATTATCTAGATGTGTTTAGCAAGAAGGGTGCAGAGACCTTACCCCCTCACAGGCCATACGACTGTCCCATTGAATTACTTCCTGGGGCAGAAATTCCCTTTGGGAGGATCTTTCCGCTATCAGAGACTGAGTTGGTGACCTTGAAGTCCTACCTGGACGATAATCTCAGGAAGGGATTTATTCGTCCCTCCACTTCACCGGCGGGAGCAGGGATCTTTTTCGTAGAAAAAAAAGACCAGACCCTGCGCCCCTGCGTGGACTACCGGGCCCTTAATAAAATAACGATCAAGAACCGTTATCCCCTACCACTCGTGCCGGAGCTGTTTCAGAGACTGGGGTCAGCGGCAGTATTTTCAAAATTAGATCTCAGAGGGGCTTACAATCTGGTCCGCATCCGTGATGGCGACGAGTGGAAGACTGCCTTTCGTACTCGCTTCGGGCACTTCGAGTACCTTGTCATGCCCTTCGGTTTATGTAACGCTCCCGCCACGTTCCAGCACTTTATCAATGATATTTTTAGGGACTATCTAGACCTGTTCGTCATTACCTACTTGGACGACATCCTGATCTTTTCCTCTTCTCTGGTAGAACACCGGGAGCATGTCAGGAAGGTACTATCCCGACTTCGTCTGCATGGGTTATACGCCAAGCCGGAGAAATGTACATTTGAGCAATCAAGTATTCAATTCCTGGGGCTGATAATTTCTGTAGATGGCATCGAGATGGACCCTCAGAAGGTCTCCGCTATCCGAGATTGGCCCGCTCCCACCGACAGAAAAGGGGTCCAGCGTTTCGTGGGATTCGCAAATTTCTATAGGAAATTTATTAAGGGGTTTTCTACTATTATAGCCCCCATCACCAGACTGACCAGGCAGAGCCTGAAATTTCAATGGTCTCCAGAGGCTCAGGAAGCCTTCTCTACCCTGAAGGACTTATTTGTGTCGGCTTCCATCCTCAAACACCCTGATCCAACCCGGCCCTATATCTTAGAGGTTGATGCCTCTGAGATCGCGGTTGGGGCGATTCTCTCCCAGAGACATGGGCCTAGGGCCCGCTTGCACCCAGTAGCATTCTTCTCCCGCAAGCTAACTGAAGCTGAGGCAAATTATGATGTCGGAGATCGAGAGCTATTGGCCATTAAAGCGGCCCTTGAGGAATGGCGTTACCTACTGGAGGGAGCTACACATCCAATCCTCATCTACACGGATCACAGAAACCTGGAATACTTGAAGTCCGCCAAGAGGTTGAAACCACGCCAGGCCAGATGGGCTCTTTTCTTTTCCAGGTTTCTGTTCCACATAACTTATCGTCCGGGTTCCAAGAACACCAAACCGGACGCCCTGTCCCGAATGTACAATGAGCCAGAGACCTCTCCACATCCGGATACCATCCTGGCCTCAGGGAACTTTCTTCTTCTTCAGGCCGATTTGTTGTCCCTGATTAAGCAAGTCTCCGTTGGTGCCACTCCTCCACCTAATGTCACACTCTTGACCCAAGATGAACTTCTCTGGCATGAAGACAAAATTTTTGTCCCCCAGGAGGCTCGGGTGCCAGTCCTCAGTGCATGTCATGACCACCCGTTGGCCGGCCATTTCGGTGCCCTCAAGACCACCGAGTTGGTCCAGCGCACCTTTTGGTGGCCCCAGCTGAGATCCGACTGCAAGAGGTATGTGGAGGCTTGTGCCATTTGCATCCGTAATAAAAGCAGCAAGTCCAGGGCCTGGGGTCTGATGAAACCATTACCTGTTCCAGAGAGGCCTTGGCGAATGATTTCGATGGATTTCATCGTAGAGCTTCCTCCATCAGAAGGCCACTCCACAATCTTCGTGGTGGTGGATAGGCTAACCAAGATGGCCCACTTCCTGCCGATGAAGGGCACCCCGTCCGCTGCAGAGACCGCTGAGGTTTTTATTAAAGAGATCGTGAGGCTGCACGGTGTCCCCGCAAACATTATCTCGGATCGGGGTGTGCAGTTCACGTCCAAGTTTTGGAGAGCGCTCTGCAGGGCTTTGAAGATTGATCTCTGTCTTTCGTCGGCCTACCATCCACAGACCAATGGGCAAACAGAACGGACGAACCAGACGCTGGAGCAATACTTACGCTGTTTCTCGTCCTTTTCCCAGGACAACTGGACTTCCTTGCTCCCGTTAGCGGAGTTCGCCTATAACAACTCCATCCACTCTGCCACTAGTCAGTCTCCATTCTTCGCCAATTACGGCTTCCACCCCTCATTCTTGTCCCAAGACCTGCCTGAAAGCCCGGTACCAGCAGTCCAGGAGAATATCGACTTCTTTAGTGCCAATAACAAGCTTCTGCAGGAGACCATGGCAAAGACCCAAAGACGTAATAAGGAAATTTTTGACAGGAAGAGAAGGGGGGAGCTTGAACTTAAGGTTGGGGACCAGGTGTGGCTCTCCACATTAAACCTGAAGATGGCCTGCCCTACTAAGAAGTTGGGGCCAAGGTTCGTGGGTCCCTTCCCTATTGTAAAAAAGATTAACGATGTAGCTTTTGAACTGAAATTGCCTGAGTCATTCCGGATTCACCCCGTATTCCATGTGGCGTTACTCAAGCCAGCCGTCCCGGACCCCTTCGTCAGTCGGAGGATTGTCCCACCTGAACCTGTGGTCGTCGACGGTGAAGTCGAGTACGAGGTGGAGTCTATCTTGGACTGCAGGCGTAGACGGAATCAAGTCCAATTCCTGGTAAAGTGGAAAGGGTACGGACCCGAAGAGAATTCTTGGGAACCTGAATCCAACCTTCATGCCAGAAGATTGATTCTCGCCTTCAGAAGGGCCCATCCTGGTAAAATGGCCCAATTGGGCATCCGGAGGCTGCCCCTTGGGGGGGGGCAATGTCATGGTCGGTCCCGAGTCCCAGCAGCCCGTGGAAGACTTACCCACAATGTTGGTCCGTTGAGCGCTGATAGGTCTTCCCGGGCGCGCGTTAACGCGAACGGACGCACGCGGGTGCGAGCAGGCACGATCGGGCGCACGCGGGTGCGCAGGGTTGCAAACGTGCGCACGCGGGTGCGCGGGGTCACGGTCGGTTGCACGGTTTGACGTGGGCGCGAACGGACGTGCCGTGCGACCGCCCTTGGCGCCCAGAAGGCTTCTTAAGTGATTCATTCTAGTGGCCCGTTGCTGTCCTGTCTACAGCGTTCCTGAGAGTTGCCTCTGATTACCTGATTGTTCCTGTCTCTGACCCACCTCGGCTTGTTCCTGATTATCCTGCCTGCTGCCAGCCCTGACCTTCGGACCTCCTGACTATTCTTCTGCCTGCTCCTTCGGTACCTCTGCTGCCAGCCCGTTGACGACCCGGCTTGTGTTTACCCCGCTTCTGCCTGCTGTTCCAGTCCGTGTTCTGTGACCACCGCTGCCTGCCGCCTGCCTGTCAGCTCTCCCGGTGTGCCCACCTGCTTGCTGCCAGCTGCTGACCTCCAGCCGTTCCAGAAGTCTCCTGTCTTCTTCCACTACTGTCTGAGGCCAGTTCCTGGACCAGGCCCACCTACACGGACTTGGCACTTGTGCCCTCTGCCCTCCAGAACCCCTGTTCTCACTCCCAGGGGGTCTCGAGCCAGAGGCTTATGAGAGGCCGCTCCCTGCACTCCGGGCTCTCACCACCAGGTACGTGACATCTTGGGATACTGGTGCTCCCACCATTATTATTATTATAATAAGCTGGGCGTGAAGTGGTTAAAAACATAACCCCACATTACCCTAAGCCCCACACATGCCTGTTCCACCAATTACTCCAAACAAAATGAAACTATGAAAGAGAAAAAGACAAGGCATATATCATACTAAAACATATCTTAGCCCTTGTATACACGGTCGGACTTTCTGATGGACAATGTCTGATAGGACCATGTTGTCGGATAATCCGACAGTGTGTGGGCTCCATCGGACTGTTTCCGTCTGAGCATCCAACGGACCAAGTTTTCCAGCTGGGCTATAAAATTTTCCGACAACATGATCCGATCGGACTTTGTCCTATCATGTGTAGAGAATTCCGATCGGACAAAGTGCCACGCATGCTCAGATTACATTCCTAGACCAAAGCTATTGGCTACTAGCCTGAACGTAGTCCCATGCTAACGAAATAACGTGATCACGCTAAGTACGATCGGATTTTCTGACAACTTTGTCCGACTGTGTGTATGCAACAGTTTCGGACAAAATCCGACGGATTTGGTTGTCGGAATGTCCGACCGTGTGTACAAGGGCTTAGAGTGTATTCGTTTAGAGACAATATCCAAAAATATTGCACAGTGGCTGGGAAGTATGTAATCAGCCTAATAAAGTCAGAGTGTAAGAAGGAAAGATAAAATGGGAGTTATCTTAACATAGAAATTTGAGTTTATTACTCAACAGCCACAAATATTGTACATTGGGCAGATGGCAGTTTTGTCTCTATGCCTGATGATCAGTGGGAGTCGGAGGACATTGAGTATCTGAGCCCTACCCATTGGCTTCCGCTGTGTGTAATCACAGCGGAAGTGAGCCGCCGGTGGTGTGCAGGCGTGTCCCCTCCCTGGATGTCTGGAATCATGTGTATATACATGATCCGGAGCACAGCTTCCACCCTGTAGCAGTAAAACTGCTATAGGGTGGTTGGCAAGTGGTTTAAAGTAGCTGCTCCACCTGATGGATAAATCTGGTATTATGTCATTACCTTAAAAAGACTTTGTCAAATGGATATAATTTAAAAAAACGTTGCTTAACCCTTTCATGACTAAGCCTATTTTTGGAATTTGGTGTTTACAAGTTAAAATCCATATTTTTTGCTAGAAAATTACTTGGAACCCCCAAACATTATATATATTTTTTTAGCAGAGGCTCTAGAGAATAAAACGGCGATTGTTGCAATATTTTATGTCACACGGTATTTGCGCAGTGGTGTTTTAAACGCAACTTTTTGGGAAAAGGGACACTTTCATGAATAATAAAAAAAAAAAACAGTAAAATTAGCCCAATTTTTTTGCGAAATGTGAAAGATAATGTTACGCCGAGTAAATAGATACCAAACATGTCACACTTTATAATTGTGCGCACTTGTAGATTGACGACAAAGTACGGTACCTAAAAATCTCAATAGGCGACGCTTTAAAAATTTTTTACGGTTACCAGGTTAGCGTTACAGAGGAGGTCTACTGCTAGAATTATTGCTCTCGCTCTGACGATCGCGGCGATACCTCACATGTGTGATTTGAACACCGTTTACATACGCGGGCGCGACTTCCGTATGCGTTTTATTTGCTTCGCGAGCTCGCGGGGACGGCGGGCGCTTTGAAAAATTTTTTTTTTATTTTTTTATTTATTTTATTTATTTTTAAATGACTAAATTGTTTTAAAAAAAAAATAAAAAATTTGATCACTTTTATTGCTGTCACAAGGAATGTAAACATCCCTTGTGACAGTAATAGGTAGTGACAGGTACTCTTTATGGAGGTATCGGGGGTCTAAAAGACCCCCCACCCCTCCTTTACACTTCAATGTATTCAGATCGCCGAAAACGGCGATTCTGAATACCGGATATTTTTTTAAAACCGGCGCCATTGGCAGCCGAGTAAACGGGAAGTGACGTCATGACGTCGCTTCCGTGTTTACGATGAGGAGACTGGAACGAAGCCAGCAGCCAGAGCCGACGGATCTCTAATCGGTGCTCCCGATCGAGCGGGAGCACCGGTAACAGCGGCGAGAGGCGGCGGGAGGGGGGGACGCTCCTCCGGCATAACAGCCGAGCGGCTTTTAGCCGCATCGGTTGTTATGCCTGGATAGCCAATCGCCTGCTGTAAAAAACGGTACCGGGATGATGCCTGCAGGTGCGGGCATCATCCCGGTATAACCCCCGGAAGCCGAGTACGCAGATGTGCGTACGCTCGGCGGGAAAGGGTTAAGATTATACAAGCATTTAAGCTCTTCACGCCACCCAAACGCATATATGTGGCCTCTCTGCGTGTGAACCAAAACGCTGAGCAGCCATATATACTGTATGCATACCTGAATGTAAATAGAGCTGTGCAGAGAGCAAGAAGCCTGTGTGCTCCCAGCACAGCTACCAGCAGCTAACGGAAAGCTCCTAATCCCTACTTGTGATCGGGAGCTTTCCGATCATTTGACTGATGCGACAGCCAGTCCCGGCGGTCACATGATCAGAAACCTGCCCTGCCTCCCGACATCAGAAACCTCTTAAAGGGCTGGGGGGCGCTGGCATTAAGGGGTTAATATATTCATGGATGTTATTTATATTGCATATCTAATGTAAAAGATGTGACATGCATCAGCGTTCTGCCCTCTCCCCTACGTCACGTCTATGGATTCCAAACAGCGACGTAGATGTGACCTCAGTTTTGGTCGCTGTATGGGATCTGTAGTCATGATGTAGGGGAGAGGGCATTTCCTTACAGAAGGAGCAGTGGGAAAACACAAAGTGGGTGGCTGTGGGAGTGGGAGACTTCCGCCATGTGATGCTTCTGTTCTTCTGACACTTCTTATATAATGGAGGCCGGGACCACCCGGTGACCCTGCCCCCCTTTGACACAAGGGGACTTCCCTATGGCTTTCCCTGTGATGTCAGGGGGGCGAGGTCACCCCGTTTATGTAATGGGGCCCCGCCCTCCATTATATAAGAAGTGTCAGAAGAACAAAAGCGTCACACGGCGGAAGACTCCGTTATATAAGAAGTGTCAGAAGTACAGAAGCGTCACATGGTGGAAAACTCCCACTGAGGTGGATCATGCGGATGGAGTGGATTAGAAGCTGGAGCATGATACGGGACGAGAAGAGCAGAGGAAGAAGAAGATGAAGAAGAAGATTGAGAAGAAGAAAAGGGAGGAAGAAGAAGAACACTGAAGGAAGACCAGAAGAAAGAAGATGGAAGAAGAAGTGGAAAGAATAAGAAATTAATAAAGGACTTGTCAAATACAGTCTCTTGTGTTTTTTTTTTTGGTAGTGGTACATTTGTACACCATTACCAATTCACATGGGTGTGGGATCTGGGGGTCCCCTTGATAATTGGGGCTTTCAGATTCTGATTAGCCTCCTGCCTGCAGACCCCCACAACCACCAGGCAAGGGTTGTGGGGATGAGGCCCTTCTCCCCATCAACATGGGGACAAGGTGCGCTACCCCAAAGCACCCTCCCAATGTTGAGGGCATGTGGCCTGGTATGGTTCAGGAGGGGGGCCGCTCTCTCATCCCCCCTCTTTTCGCGGCCTGCCAGGTTACATGCTTGGATAAGGTTCTGGTAAGGGGTTTCCCTTAAAATCCATACCAGACCTGAAGGGTCTGGTATTGAGTTTGAGGGGGGCCCCTACGCCATTTTTTTAAAAGAATTTTGGCGTGAGGTTTCCCTTAATATCCATACCAGACCTGAAGGACCTGGTATGGAATTTAGGGGAACTCCCAAGCATTTTTTTTTTAACTTTTGGTTCAGGGTTCCCCTGTGGGAAAATTCCATGCCATTTTTATCAATGAACTTTTATGTGTATTGTCGACCGACAATTCATTATAGCTGCGAGTAGTTTTAAATGACTTTTTTTGCTTTAGAAATGTCATTTTGCTGTCAGACTGTTCTAAACACAGGAAACGTGCCCCTTTACAAGCATACTATAGACACCCAGCAGGTATGAAATTTAAAGGAATATTACACTTTTATTGCTCCCGAAAAAAAGGCAGTTTTTAAAATATTTTTTGCATTGATATATGTCCTCTGGGGCAGGACCCAGGTCCCCAAACACTTTTTATGACAATACCATGCATATAAGCCTTTTAAATTATCAATTTTGATTTCTCCCATAGACCTTTAAAGGGTGCTGCTTGGCTTTCGAATTTGCAGCGAACACCCAAAATTTTTCGATGTTTGGCGAACTGGCAAACAGCCAATGTTTGAGTCGAACTCATGTTCGACTCGAACATAAAGCCCATACCTCGCTGTCACATTTTATGCTGGTCCTGATGAGAGCATTTTGTTATCCATCATTCACGTTTGGATCGATCTCCAACTAAGTTCCAGTTCCATTCAAGTCCTGTGCAATGTTGGACTCCCAGGTTGTGGCCAATACAAGTGTGATTGACTCACTGCCGCTGGCATGTGAGTCCACTCTGTCTGCTAAGAGTACATATCCCATTTCTTTGGTGGAGGACACATTATCCCTGGTGTTTCATTGGCCAGTCACCTGTTTCCATTTTTACAAGTGTCACCTCAAGAGTGGATCCTGAGTCCTTTACATCTAAGGACACTTGTTTTAATTAGCTCACTACAGTGGTGAATTCATGTTTACACTAGTTTATAGTCACTGGACTGTATTTATATCATTTTCACAGTATATATCATTATTATTTTCTGTGTCTTTTATTTTTAATGCATCGCAGTATGCTGTTTCTTTGATGGGTTTCTAGTGCTACACTGTGTTTTCACACAAATTATAACCTAGGGTTCAGTAATTGGAACGGATAGTCAGGCAAGCCAGGATGTAAAGTCGCCAGAAATCAGCGTACGTCAGGACAAGCCAGGAAATCAGGAAACCGGAGAATCAGCGTAGTGGAACAGCAAGCAGTATCAGGAACCAGAAGGGACGTCAGCCATGTAAGTCTTCAACAGGTACACATGAGAGAGTCTCTATATGTGTTGACCAAGGTGAAGGCAGAGAGGAACTGAACTGAACAGCTTAAGTAAACAGCAGGACTGACAAACAAGATATCATCTTCAGATGAGTCACTCTGGAAAAGATTGGTGCTGGCAATTAACCGACAGCTAATTGTGTTGACCAAGGCGAAGGCAGAGAGGAACTGAACTGAACAGCTTTAGTAACATGCAGGACTGATGAACAGGATATCATCATCAGGAGAATAACTGTGGAAAAGATTGGAGAAAACACCTCCTAAAGCCGCGTACACACGTAGCCGTCTGTCCGACGTACTTAGTCTGGCGGACTTACCGCCAGACTGTCCGTTGGACTTTCCGAACGGGCTACTTGCCCACACACGGCACTTTTTCAGCGGACTAATACGGCGTACTAAGTCCGCCGTACTATCCGCCCTACTTTTGAAATGAACGGACTCGGCCACACACGCGGAGGAAAGTCCGCTCATTTCGATCGTGTCTCCAGGTAGGCGGGGCCCGCGAAGGAGACGTCGCTGGCCCCGCCGCCTGGTATGGACTTAAAGGGGAACCCCAACGCCGAAAAAAAACGGCGTGGGGGTCCCCCCCAAGTCCACAACAGACCCTTGTCCGAGCACTCTACCCGGCCGGCCAGGAAAGGGGGGCGAGCGCCCCCCCTCCTGAGCCGTACCAGGCCGCGTGCCCTCAACATGGGGGGTGCCTTGGGGAAGGGGGGGGCACGGCCCCCCCACCCCAAAGCACCTTGTCCCCATGTTGATGAGGACAAGGGCCTCTTCCCGACAACCCTGGCCCTTGGTTGTCGGGGTCTGCGGGCGGGGGGCTTATCGGAATCCGGGAGCCCCCTTTAATAAGGGGGCCCCCGGATACCGGCCCCCCACCCTATGTGAATGAGTATGGGGTACAATGTACCCCTACCCATTCACCTGTAAAATAAAAGTACAAAAAAAACACAACACACGAGATAAAATACTTTATTGCACAGCTCCGGGGGTCTTCCGTCTTCGGGGGTCTTCTCGCCGGACTCCTCCGCTATCTTCTTGTAGCTCTTTTTCTAGCGGAGGAGTCGGCTTTCTTCCTCGCCGCCGGCCTCTTCTTCCGACTTCGGGGGTCTTGTCCCCCTCTTCGGTTCTTCTGCCGGGCCACCGCGCCTTCTTCTAGCTCTTTTACAGGCGGTGGCCGGTCTTCTGTCGCCGCCGCCGCCGCCGCCTTCCGTTCTTCTGTTCTTCTCTTCTTCTTCTTCTTCAGATGTTGCCCCGCCGAGTCCTCCGCTCACAATGACAGGGAACGGGCACGCGGCGACTTATATAGGGACAAGGGGTGGGGTCTTCGGTGGATGTCACATGGGTTCATGTCACATGGAGACCCCACCCCCTTACGATGTCACAGTCCCGGAGGATGCTGGGACTGTCGCCATGTGACATCAACCCATGTGACATGAACCCATGTGACATCCACCGAAGAGGGGGACAAGACCCCCGAAGTCGGAAGAAGAGGCCGGCGGCGAGGAAGAAAGCCGGACTCCTCCGCTAGCAAAAGAGCTACAAGAAGATAGCGGAGGAGTCCGGCGAGAAGACCCCCGAAGACGGAAGACCCCCCGGAGCTGTGCAATAAAGTATTTTATCTCTTGTGTTGTGTTTTTTTTGTACTTTTTTTTACAGGTGAATGGGTAGGGGTACATTGTACCCCATACTCATTCACATAGGGTGGGGGGCTGGTATCCGGGGGTCCCCTTATTAAAGGGGGCTCCCGGATTCCGATAAGCCCCCCGCCCGCAGACCCCGACAACCAACGGCCAGGGTTGTCGGGAAGAGGCCCTTGTCCTCATCAACATGGGGACAAGGTGCTTTGGGGTGGGGGGGCCGCGCGGCCCCCCCTTCCCCAAGGCACCCCCCATGTTGAGGGCACGCGGCCTGGTACGGCTCAGGAGGGGAGGCGCTCGCCCCCCTTTCCTGGCCGGCCGGGTAGCGTGCTCGGACAAGGGTCTATTGTGGACTTGGGGGGGACCCCCACGCCGATTTTTTCCGGCGTTGGGGTTCCCCTTTAAGTCCATACCAGGCGGCGGGGTCAGCAACGTCTCCTTCGCGGGCCCCGCCTACCTGGAGACCCGCTCGAAATGAGCGGACTTTTCTCCGGGCGGGAAAAGTCCGCTCATTTCAAAAGTACGGCGGACTGGCACACACACGGCCGGATTGTCCGCCGAAAGGCGAGTCCGCCGGGAAGATTGGAGTGTAACACGGCATTCTAGGTCCGCCGTACTTTCGGGTCAAAAAAGTATGCCGGAGGCTACACACGGGGGGATTGTCCGGCAGACTTGAGTTTGCCGGACTTTTCCACCCGCTTGTTTGATCGTGTGTACGCGGCATTAGATGTGTTCAAATATTATTGTTGTCCACAAATTTCGACAGAGTGCAAGAGGCCATCTTTTTGGGGCACAAATTAATTTGGAACCCCCCAAATGCTAAGTCAATCAATACAAATACTCTGCTGACTTTGCAAAAACCCAAACACACTATACCTCTTTTGTGGTTATATTTGTGGATGAGTTCACCAAAGCATGTAGTGCAAGGGCCTGCATGATTACGTTCAAATTGTAATGTAGAAAGTTTTTTTCTCATATTATCTTGATAGCTAATTTATGAATGTCAAAATGTGCTTCAATTTGGAGAGTGTTTATCAAATTTTTTTGATTATGACACTTCTTACCTGTCCATTGGGCTGCCATTAGTGTAAGTAAGGCGGGGCTGGCCAAAGCACCACACATTATGTATGCATTTAGCTCTCATGTAAGTGGAGAGGGTTAACTGTACAAAAAACATCTACCCATTACCCCCCCACCATAACATTTTTTTAATGGGCCACCAGAGAGGGTGATGAATCTGATAAGATGACCTTACACTTTTGTCTTTAAATACTCATTTCAATTTTATACTTATGTTGGCCAAGAGGGTTTTTTGTCAAATCTGCTTGCAATGCTATGTGCAGAAGTAGCAATTTCTTCTTTCTTTTTTTACTCCACAGTTTCCTTCCAACCCACAGCAATGGCAGGATGTCGCAGACCAGTTTCTTCACCAGTGAAATTTTCATACACATGTGAGGATTGTCCCACCACCCAACTCGGACTCATATTATTTTAATTACAAGGGCTTTTGCAGCATAGTGCTGCTAGCTGTTGTTTCTGCAACGTATGAGTTCCTTTTTTGTTTGATTGTTAGGAAAAACGGCCGCAACTTAGATGGAGGTGTCATATTGCAGACGGAATTCTACCATCGGCTCCAGAATGGTACCTTAAATTTGCCACCTGCTCAGGACAATGTTGAGGGCCTCAATTTTGTTTTCGTGGCAGATGAGACCTTTGCTCTGGGGGAACATGTTATGAAGCCCTTTCCTATGAGGAACCTCAACCCAAAGCAAAGAATCTTTAACTACAGGCTCTCTCGTGCCAGAAGGGTGGTTGAAAACACCTTTGGCATCCTCTCTAGTTGTTTCAGGCTGTTTTTGACTCCCGCTGCAAATTCGAAAGCCAAGGAACACCCTTTAACCAGGCACAATATAAAATGATGTTGTTTTGTGCTGTTGCAGCTCTCAAACCTTCCCGTGCTGGGTTGCCCTCCCAAATTGCCCACGATATCCGACCGAAAATTTATGGAATATTTTGTGGGTAGAGGGGCAGTGGCTTGGCAGCAAAATGTAGCTGATCCAGAATCATAATTTTATTTGATCAAAACTACTATTTAATTTGAACTACTGTTGTCTGTGTTTCTTATCTGTATAATAGGATGTCAAATGGCCTTTTTTCCATTTTAGACAATAGTGCAAGCGTACCTTATTTGCTACATGAAGTGACAATCTCTTCTTCAGGTAACTATTATGTTGTTCTTTGGGTCTGCTGCACACACACAATGTTTTTGTTCTTAATGTATCTAATGCATTAAGTTCAAAAACATTATGATTTTTCAACTCCTTTAATTTCTTTGAGGCCATAAAATATCCAATTACACCAACTTAACAAATACACTGGTATTGAGCATTGAAATAATAAGCCACATATTGTTTAGTAAAAAACATTTTAATCCAAGAACATTCACATGTGCATTTTAACGTTTTATAACAAACCAACATTGTGATGTATAAACATGTATGTTTGCCATTATTTTAGCTTTTTTGTGGCTAAACAGGCCAACAAGGTACACATCCCCAACACTTACAAAGTTTGAGTTTGTTAAAGTGAAGGCCATATGAGACATCAGTATTCCAAGACTGTGTTGATGTTGACTTCCTCAGATGGGGTGATCTCACCCCTCTAAAAAGCCAACATTTGAAGCCACATCCAGAGGCATAACTGTTAAATGTCCCTTATGAGCCACTGCCTAAAATGTGTTTAGGTACAAACAGGTTAGTTTGTAAAGCCCCAAAACACACATGTGCTATCTCCCATCACAGGGTATAAATGGATGTGTTTTGGGGTTGCAACCCCTTCCTCATAACTAAAGTAGTTAAGAGGAAGGGGTTGCACCCCCAAAACACATCCATTGATACTCCATGATGACAGCTAGCTAATCTTGACCCACCATGCGTTTTGTGGCTTTAGCAAACTAGATGTAGGAAAAGACACACATTTTAGGCATGGGATCATGAGGGAAATATGAATATTTTGTCACCATTTGTGGACATCTTAAAATTTTGGCTTTGCGATTCTTAAAAACACATAAAGATTACAATTAACATTACTTAGGACAGTGTTTCCCAACTCTCCTTCTGCAGATGCATTCCCAGGTCATGTTTTCTATATTATTGGCTTTTGTCATAGGTGATGGTGTCATTTTCAATGTTAGTAATTCAGTATTTTTTATACTGAGGAAAATACAGAAAACAGAACCTGGTGGTGCACCTAGAGAAGTGAAGTGGAGAAACACTGACCTTGGACACTAAAGCCTAGGTTCACATTGGAGCAATTTGTCATGTAATTTGAGAGATTAAATTGCATGACAAGTCACAGCCTATTGGAGGCAATGGCACTGTTCCAATCTGTGCGACACTGAATTAGTGGAGCCGCACCAATTTGCAAAACTACTTTTGCCGATTTCAGGTGCGACTTCAATAGACATCTGGGCATGAAGCTACACAAATGTCTATCAAGTAGCACCTGAAATTGCACTGACCTTGCTACTTACAAATTGCACAACTTCAAGTGAAGTAGCGTGATTTCAAAGTAGCATGAATGTGAACCAGGGCTTACATTGATTTTTGCACTCGCTACATAAGGCTTTGTTGCCCAAACCAATTTTCATCCTAAATTAACAAAGTACGTATTTGTACTTCCCTGCAAACAAAATACAGCATTCCCAAAGAAGCATGGACAGACACAAAGTTGGTTCCTACTTTTTTAGATGTAACTTGGCTAACAGCCACATTTCTTATAAATGTTTCTTAGAAAAATACATAAATTACAGGTAAACGTGTTACTAAAACTGGTGAAGGTCTTCAAGTTTTTGGGTGAAATAATAATATACAAAACACTGATATTTGTACAATGTGTAAAAGCACACCTTCAAGCTTTTTGTACATGAAAATTCTTTTGGACAAACTACCCCGCCATATTCAACAATGTGCGGAGTCCAATTTGGTTCTGTAGCTGGGGGAGCAAACCACCTTGAGAAATGGGCAAATTTAAAATATCAGCTGGCAACTCAATGATTCCTTTTTTTCTCACAAAAAATGTAAATAGGAAACAAGCTGATGTGTTTCATCTAAAGCATAATTACTCATCTGAGGAAGGCTGCAAGCGCTGAAACGCATCAGTTTGATCCCATTTAACATGATGTAGGCAAAAAAAAGAGCCATGGAGTAGCAGGTTCATATGTCAATATTTTGCTAAAGTGAAATCACACATTCAAATATAACAGTTTCAACTATTAAAAAAGTGCAAAGGTTAGTCAATTTTAAACCGTACAAACACATGTACAACAGAACAAAAACAATAAAACATGTTTGGTTTTTAAATTTTAGCTAAAATATCAATGATGTTGATAACTCTGTTTTGGAGATCACAAATGTTTTATTTTATTTTCTCCAATTCCCTATTGCAATCCAAGATCTCACTGATAAGTATTTGTGCACTTGCACTGCTGAAGTGAGTTTGGTCTTCCACAACATCCACATCACCTAAAAAATGTAAAACACACCATGTATAAGAAATATGCAGGCATCCATCTATTACTTGAAGCTGTGGTCTCAGACACTGACCTGTAGTAGACACAGTTTCAAGAACTTCAGCATCAACATCTTCTTCAGGTTGTGTGGTGAGTTGACTTTCTGGATCTTCAGTAGGTGCTGGGTTACTGGTGTCCACACACAGCTCAGATTTTCTTCTTCTTTTCTCCCCTATGTGAATCCAAAAAATGTATACTTAGCAGACAGATATGTTAGGCTAGAAATAGTAATATGAAACATTGTTTGGCAGAGTATTTCAATTGTCTGTTTTGGCAGAGATCCAAGCTGAATACATGATTGTTTCCCTTTCCAAAGCAGGAATATGTATCTATTTTGTGCAAGTTTCACACATGGAGATACCCCTAGTTTCCACTGGAGCACCTGCTTGGGACACCATAGCAAGGGTGTTATGGTGTCCCACATTGTTGCTCCTGCGTCCAGCTTATGTTACATCAGTAGGCCATAACAAATGCATTTAATGTGCATCTCCCAATAACGAAGTATTAGTGGTCGATCAAAACAATGATTCATGTCCCACGAAAGATTCCTGTATCCACGAAAATAAAACTTGGCATTTTAAACTGTAGAACAGTAAATAAAAGAACATGGACCAGCACAAAAGTAATAATAGAAACACAGGACAAATACTTACTTTTTGGCAGCACTTTCCTGATCTTTCTATACTGATCTTCCTCTCTCAATTTAAGGTCTGACCAGTGTTTTCTCAACTGATCCTTGTTTCGTTATACCCCCAAATTCCTGTGCAGAATTCTCACAACTTTAGCCATGATCTTGGCCTTCCTGGCATTTGGGGTTCTGTAAGGTCCATGTTTCCCATCATAGTCTGTCCTCACTAAGATGTCCACCATCTCCACCATCTCCACCATTTCTTCAAACAACATATTTGTGGCCTTATAGTTCCTCCTGGATCTGGAAGTGGCTTTCTCTGGGTTTTCCTCATTACTGCTCTCACCACACACCTGCTGTCTCGCCGCCATTTGCTCTCCCACTGCCTCTGGAAGAGAAGAGGCGGGGAATACACTAGAAAGAAAGACAGGGACGGAGTTTCACGCATACGCAGTGTGTATAAAGCCATAACACGCAATCAATGTAATGGCCGTAGGAACGATCTTTGAGTGGAGGACAAATGATCACAATCGCCAACACGCAAAATGAGTCATAAAAAGAAAGGTACAATTGTAAATTGGGGCATCAGTGGTTAGTAGCCTATACTGCTTAAATTGAGGCCTATATTTGGACCAGGTTATGAATTAAGCCTGACATTAGGGTTTGTCTTGTGTTCTGTCTTGCAGGCATCAGAGAATTAATTGAAAATGGGGGATAAATTCACTGCGCCTGACTTTTTGCCTCAATTTATCAATCAATACTGGGAGCTTCCCTGTCTGTAGAAGGTGAAAAGTAGGGATTACTCTAATAAAATCAAGAGGAAGGCAGCGATGGAGAAACTTCTGGAATTGGTGAAGCCTCTGCACCCCATCAATTTTGTGAAGAGCAAAATTGGGAACCTGAGGAGTATGTTTAATAGGGAGCACAATAGGGTCCAGAGATTGGGAGCATCAGCAGATTATATACATGTCCCCAGGTTGTGGTACTACCACAGCCTTCATTTTTTGTCCGACCATACCCAACCCAGGCCATCACTCTCAACATTCCCTTCCACATCGGATGAGACTAGAGCTCCTGAGGTCCACCCTGGTCCTACACAGGATGAAGATGTGGAGGAACCCAGCTTGACCCAAGTATAACATTGTTGAACATATTTGTTACCAAAAATAGAATAATAATAACTAGACGTTATTGTTAAAAAATGTTTGCCTTAACAAAGTGGTTTCCATATCAATAGACAGTAGTGGCCAAAAATGATTGGGACAAGAAGAAAAATGGTGGGTTCAGAATGATAGTCTTTTCTATTTCTCCACAATCAATTTGCAACAGTCATGAGCTCAAAATTGTGTGTGATTGATGACCATAAAAAACTCAAAAAAACAAATGATGTCCCATTTTCATACACAGGAAAGAGGCAGTTTGGAGGAGCCAGTGGCCAGTAGCCACACAGAATCTCAGATCCCTCCCCTACACCCTCCTGCTAAAAGGACCAGGAAGAGCAGGGACCTAGACGAGGCCACAGGTACCTTACTCAGCAATGCAACAACATCAATTAGTATGGCCCAGATGCAGCTGAGGCATTAGGCTGTGTGACAGCTAATAATTTGAGTAATATGAATATGGAGCAAAGGAGGATGTAAGATGAACTAATCCTCCAGCTCCTCAACAAGGGGGAGGGGAGAAATTACATCAAAAACACATATCTCTGATTTGAATGCCCCACCTCCACCACCTTCACAGCCACCACAGTAACCCCACCCACCACAGCAGCATGCCCGACATTGGCAGTTCCAGCCCCAAGATACAGTTTATCCATACAATTTTTAATTAGCTTTTCTTTTTTTTATTATGATTTTAGTTGTTACTTTATTTCTTTTTGTATGCAGATAATGCACTTTTTTGGTTAAGTTATTGAATTCTGATTCGGATGGCAGAGAAAATGTCTAATCTATTTTAGTTTATTTTTGAAATATAATGCACAAGAAAAAAAATGGCCTCAGCAGATGTGTAAGGGAGCATTGACAGCGATGGCCTGGGTTCGGTCTGGTCTGTCAAAAACCGCAGGCTGTTGTAATACCGCAGCCTGGGGACATACCAGTCATCTGCTGCTGCTCCCAATCTCTCTGAGTCCAGGACATTCTTGTGCTCCCTATAAATGTACATCTCAGGTTCCCAATTTTGCTCTTCACATAATTGAGGTCTGCCCTGGGGTACAGAAGCATCACCAATTTCAACAGTGTTTCCATCACTGCCTTCCTTTTGATTTTTCTAGGACCTTCTTGTGATCCCTATTAAATAATAAACAAAATATATGAAAAATACTTGGCTATGTGTTTTACTTAACCACTTCCCACCTGACCAATGTACATATACGGCCGGGTGGGAGCCGTCTACTTCTGATAGGACGTTCAGGAACGTCCTTCAGAAGGAGGGGGATCGCGTGTGCGCGTGCCGATCCCGATGTGCTTATGTCACCCGGACACGGCGCATCTCGGATCAGCAGGAGGGCTCTGTGATTGGCCCTCCTGATTACATGACAGCCGTGTCCAATCACGGCTGTCATGTGATGTAAACAAACAGCCGGTTGCTAGGCAATCGGCTCCTCCTCTCCTCACACAGAAGTCATCGCTGAGGAGAGGAGAGCAGATCGCTGCAGCCCGGCTGGTGATCAGTGAGTATGAGCTGTTCTTACATCTTTTTACTAACTGATCACCAATGTAGTGTAAACACACATCACCACACAGTGTAAACACACATGTCACCACAATACACGTCACCACACATGTCCCCAAAACACACATGTCCCCAAATAATAAAAAGACATGTCCCCAAATAAAAAAAACACATGTCTCCCACATATGTACCACTAAAATCACATGTTCCAATGATTATCTGCACACATATGTACGTGATCACCTGCACACATCTGTACATGATCATTTGCGTACATATGTCCGTGATCACACAAACCAATTATTATACACTTAACGGAATTTTTTTTACCAAAAACATGTAGCAGAATACATTTTGTCTTAAATTTATGACAAAATTTGATTTTATTGGATTTCTTTTAAAATAGAAAAAAGAAAATATAGTTTTTTTTCCAAATTTCCGCTATTTTTGCGCTTATATTGCAAAAAAAAAAAAACGGAGTCATGAATAAATACCACCAAAATAAAGCTCTATTCGTGAGAACAAAATGATAAAAATGTCATTTGGGTACAGTGTAGCATGACTGCACAATTGTCATTGAAAGTGCGAGAGCGGTGAAAGCTGAAAATTGGGCTGGGAAGGAAGGGGGCGAAAGTGCCCTGTATTGTAGTGGTTAAAATGACAGTTTGGGAGTAGGCATGTACATTTAAAAAATACAATGTAAAATTAACAAGGGGCACCAACATAGTTGTATATTTGATCTTCAAAACTATGGGATAATGGTGTTGGGGTAACTTGACACACAAAGAAAAAAAATCTTTTTGATATTACTATAAAAAAAGCCTTATTAAATACGTTTGGCAGAACTCCATCAGTATCACCAGCAACACAGCTTCATTATTATCCCATTATAAAGAAGAGAATGTGTGCTGCATTTCTAGATTTTATAATTTGCCATGTCACGAACGTGAATTCTCCATTACAAACACTTGTTTTACAAGACCAACCGCTTACGGCTCGTCCTTGCTTCTGAGCATGCGTGTTTGTACTTTGAACTTTTGTCCGACTGGCTTTTGTACGCATGCTCAGAAAATCCGACATCCAACATTTGTCAACCGAAAATCCGACAACAATTGTCCGATGGAGCATACAGTCACATTTCCTGTTGTAAAATCCAATCACGTGTATGCGGCTTTACTCTCCCTATCTCCTATCTCCAACAACTGCAGTCAATGCTCAACTAATATATCTTAGACAAGAAGAGACCTAGTTTCCTTTACAGATCAAAGGTCACACCAGGTGTGGGAGTACCTAATCCTAAACTGTATTACCATGCCGTTATACTGGATCAAATGAAACATCAGTGGTCCCCATCAAATGGACAAGCTATGGAGCACACACTTCTTGGACATTCTCTGCAAGGGACGATGGGAGATATTGTGTTCAGACTTTCACCACCTACAACTCCCTACCTCACATTGAAAGCCACTATCTTGGTTTAGACCTCAGTTCATCCAGTTTTTTTTTCACAATGGACTAAAGTCACAAAACTTCTACTGATGAATACTGGTTGTGTCTCCCAGTGGGAAGCTTTACTATGCCCCCCATCTCTCTAAAATGTTCCCCAATTCTTTTTCCACATGTTGGGGAGACTGCAGACAATTGGGTACACTACTTCATGGCTGGTGGTCATGCCCCAAGTTTTTCTCTTTCTGGAGTTTTATATATATAATTTTTTTTTTATCAGTTACAGTATCCGAAATCCAACCAGACCTGTACCCATATACATTTAATCGTACACTGTTTATTGCTGCTAGGAAACCTATAGCAGTGGTCTGGAAGCAAAAGGGCCCTCCTGACCTCAATCTAGTCTTAGTCAATTTAGTATTGCAAACGCAATTTGAATTTACGTTTGCAATAAAAAATGATAAACACAAGGCTTTCTGGGTTGGATGGGAGGACTGGTTCCACCTTAAATTCTGTATCAATTTTTGGTAGCATCTCTGTGTTGGGGCCTCCCCTCCCACATCTCCGCATGCTCTATCTTGTAGCCTTGTATCTAGCAGGCTCCCATAGGTATCAGAATAGAGTCAAGTTTTGTATCCATTACCCTTGGCTTACAAATATAGGCTTTTTCCACTATAATTTTATATGGTTGTTCAACTGTATAAAATTTATCATACATCACTGGAGAATGATAAAATGTTATTGATTTTTTTTTTTATGATAACCCCTACTCTTCAATTAATTCCCCCACCCCCCTGCCCCATACCCTTTTATTCCCCAACTTTATGCCATGTACTACCAAAATTGAAAACTTTTCAATGTCTGACACTCTGCTATTGCTTTTTGATTATTTACACAACCATCTCAAATGTTTATTTGTATTATTAATAAACTGGATAGTTATTCTATATTAAAATTATCATTACAATCTATTGATTTACATTATTTACACATAAGGAAAGTAGGTGAAGCCCTCATTTAACCCATTTGGACTTTTGATACTACAATTCATGAAAGATCTGATTGATACCGTTCTTTGGATACATAAAGTTCTTCACTGTGAGTTCATATCCAGTCAATGGTTAAAATGTCCATGATGATAATTTCTTTGTGGTGGCTCAAGGCTTTATTTAAGATTTCTGCCCACTTCTTTTGTTTGCCTCAAAATGACTATGTACCAACTTACCTTGCAGGTTTTGTTCTTATGATACTGTATATCACACTCTGCAATTGTTTAATACATTTTTCAATTCCTTATCCTGTGTTAAAATTGCCCATTATTAATTGTTAAACCAGAATTCCACTCTTTAAAGAAGCTGGGGTAGGAAGACATGCCAATATCTAATATGATACAGAAATTAGTAAATCGGCATTTCAATATATGCAAAACACAGACACATAAGAAAATGAAATATATGTTTTAATAAATATTGAACTTTTACTCTCTGATGGGCATGACATATGGAGTGCTGATGTGTATTACTCTGTTACATAAGTTATGTGATATTACTGTATCCCAAGGGCAGAGAAATAAAGACTCCTGAAGTAAAAAATGCCTAACTATGCTTGTTATTTAGCTATAAAAGCCTCCTTTATGTAGTCATCCTAAAGCCTTAATATTGCTGCCGGGCAGCACCATCTTGGATGTGATGTTAGCAGTCCCAGCAGACTCTGAGCTATTGCTCCTTTCCATTGATGTAGTGAGTGCTATAACATGCAATAAGGGAGAATGCTATGCTAGAAAGCAGACTCCTGGTGGTCAAAATTTCTAGCAAGGCACATTGCAGTTGAATAAACAGCCATTTATAGAAAGCAAAAACACTGCAATTAACCCTTTAAAATACTTTTACTGTTCTTTTATCTGCATTTCCACATTGGTGACAAAAATATATTGACTCAATAGTTTAGTGGCCCATTAGACTATTTGCCTTTAGTAAATCAACCCCTATATGTAGGGGCAAAAATCAAATGGGGGCGTCACATTTGCAAAATATCCTGAAAACTCCATATCAGTTTAAAGCAAGGGTGGTACTTATCTTTCCAACCTTGCTTTGCAGAATATCATCCACTACAAATGGACAGGTGCATTTTAAACACAGAAACTAACAAATACACCATGGTGAAGTGAATTAAATAAATAATAACAAGTATTTGGAAAACCTACAGCATGCCTTATTTAAATTACAATCTGCTTAGCACAGTGCTTCTCTGGATATTATGTTGCATCTATGAAAATGATCGATTTACTTTAATTTTCTATTGAACCACAGTAAAAAGAATGAATTTGGATGATCTATCCCCTCATCAGTTCTTGCTTACACTCATTTAGTAACACAGTGGCTAACAAAACACAACATTCTTGCAGAAAGGAAAAGATAATGTATACATTTCATGCATAATCTGCTATATGAAATATATATTAATAGGGAAATTGCAGTGCATTCAACTATTCTGAAATACCTTCCAGAGATGTTTTGATTTGGCTGTTTTCTGATAGCACAGGCACAGCAGGGAGCTTCTCAAATGATGAATAACCTAATCTCCTAATCTCAAAATAGGCATTATTCACAGGGAACGACAGCCTGGTGAAAGAAACCAACATTTTCCTGTATACAAACAAATGCAAATCTCTATTGTAGATGGAAGCAGACTCTTGTTCATTAAATACTGTATACTAGCAAATGTTGGGAGAGTATAATCTTTTAGAATTTGCTCTGCTGGTTCACAGGGCTATGTAAATAACACGGTGTTCAACAATATCAACAATATACAAAATGTAAAGTGGCATTCGCATTTATTGTTGTTTGTATGATTCCAAACAGCTATATAAAGTACATACTGTAGAAGTCTCTGTTAAAAGTGATTTTATAAACGATAACATTTTTTGTTACTATTGTTGACAGCAGCTGTAGTAGTTATATTATACAGCACATTATCAATCTATAAACAAACGTAAATGTGTATTGTAAGATCTCAGATACACAGTTAATAATCTCAATATTTTGCAAAAAAAATATGTAAAAATTGCTAACTATTTAAGATAGATAAGATAAGATAGACTATTTAATACAGCCAATGAAAAAATGAAATTAGCTATATGCTTATTAGAAAACATTAATTAATGTAAATGTCTGGAACATTGGATCTGGAACATACTTACATCAGCTTAGCATTTTAAAGTATCTTTAAAGGCCATATTTTGCTTTGATAGATTGTAGCTAGAGAAAAGAGAGATGATTTAGGTTAATTTGATGGTTTTACTTTCAAGGTTTTAATGATTTTAAATAATGTTTAATATATTTTTATGATTTTGAATTTTTTTTTACCAAAAAATATATTTTAGTGTGCACTCACACAGGATTCATAGAGTATTATGAATCTTCTTCTTTAAATTCTTGAATAAGAAAGCAGGACAGAAGCTGTTTTTCTTAACACTCCCACTAAAACTATATATGAAGCTCTCTATATAGAGCACACCAGGTGTGTGGGTGAGTCACTCCTCTGAGCGATTCAGTTGTGTGTGTGCATACGTGCATGTGCATGTATGTATATATATGTAAACTGGAGCTTAAGCTATTGAGCTCTGCAATAAATAGACTTGAAAATCAGACACATATAGCCTGTAAAACAATTCGTTAGAGTTGATTGCAATGAAAATCCAAAATTTTTAAATGCACTATTTACCTGACTAAAAATGTTATTACAATGTTCATGTTTTAGTTCTGACCTTAATGAATAATGAAAGAAAATATATGCAAAGCCACTTTTTACCAGCAGTGAGTCAATCCTAATGTCAGGTAAAGCACTTAGCTAACAATAGTCTATACCAGTGATGGCAAACCTTGGCAGCCCAGGGAACCTTGGCATCCCATGATGCTCAACTACACTGCAGAGTGCATGAGCACCATGTGAAATGTAGTTCCAAAACATCTGGGGTGCCAAGGTTTGTCATCACTGGTCTATACCTGTTCCAAGGAAAGCATTAGCTTTTCATGCTTCATCCCTCTGTAAAGTGCTGTTGGATGTCAAAGTGTTGTTTAAAAAGGATTATCTGGGTTTAATAAAAGCAGAATTTTTATTTTATTCCCATCAGTATCTACTTTGTTATCTGCTGTTCAAGATACTGATAGGCCTACCAAGTTCTTATTTTTAAAGTGGAAGTAAACCCATCGATTTAAACAGTTAAAAAAAGGTATGCCGGGAATGCTAACTGTACATTGGCTGTGCTCTCAGCCAAACTATCAAACCATCCAATGGCTGGTGTCATAACGAATCACATGTGCAGCACCATAGCAGTTGAAGATTAAACAGAGGCAAAGATGGCATCTTCCTTGGCTGAAAACGATAGGGGAGTTTACTTCCACTTTAAATAGGAATCCAATGAACTGACAGGGACAGTTGAAATAAGTATGTCATATAAATTTTAGGTAGCTGAGGGTTCCTAATGATCCAGCTTATAATACACTTAATACTAGTTTGTCTAGACTTGCTCTGTCATTTAGATTTTTTCCACTCAATCAAGTAGCTTCCCTCACTTGATGATTATCAGGAATATATCCCTTGTTTTTCGTTATCAGCAACATGCAGAAAGTATCTTGTACATCCAAACATAAATAAATTATTAGACAGAGGGGACAACTGTCTCACAAGAGGTGGGAGAGAGGATATTTAGAGATGGCCTTGCGATTCGCCTGGTGGTCGGTTCACGGCAAATTTTGCGTGTTCGCGATTCGCCAAATCAGCGGACTTCTGCCACTGTTCGCCCGGCGGACATATGCGTTTACATTGTGAAAGAACTTTGACCCATGATGACACATCCATCATGGGGAACAGGACAGCCAATTGAGACATTTCAGCAAATGGACAATTGGACATTCCCCCTACCTTATAAATAGACCTGATCTAGCGGCCATTTTACATTCTGTCTTTTGTCAGTGTAGGGAAAGGTTGCTGTGTGGAGCAGGGACAGACTGTAGTGACACAAATCGCTAGCTATTAGGTCCACAAAAGTCCTTTTAAGGACTGGTATAGGTGTACAGTATATAGGGTTCTGGTGCACTGCTGTGCTGGTGATTGCTGAGTGCACTGCTGACTGATTCTGCTGCTGTCTTTTGTCAGTGTAGGGACAGGACGCTGTGTGGAGCAGGGACAGTCAGTTTAAGCACTAGCTATTACTATTAAGTCCACAAAGGTCCTTTTAAGGACTGGTATAGGTGTACAGTATATAGGGTTCTGGTGCACTGCTGCTGACGGCTGTGCTGGTGATTGCTGAGTGCACTGCTGACCGATTCTGCAGCTGTCTTTTGTCAGTGTAGGGACAGGACGCTGTGTGGAGCAGGGACAGTCAGTTTAATCACTAACTATTACTATTAGATCCACAAAGGTCCTTTTAATGACTGGTATAAGTGTACAGTATATAGGGTTTTTACACGTATAATATACTTTCTTTCAAATATAGCAAGAATATTATACTTGACTGCTGCCCGATTCTGCAGCTGTCTTTTATCAGTGTAGGGACTGAGGGACAGTCTGCAAATCACTAGCTACTAGGTCCACAAAGGTCCTTTTAAGGACTGGTATAGGTGTACAGTATATAGGGTTGTACACGTATAATCTACTTTCTTTCAAATATAGAAAGAATATTATACTTGACTGCTGACCGATTCTGCAGCTGTCTTTTATCAGTGTTGGGAATGAGGGACAGTCTATCATGGTGCTGGTGTCAGTGCTCTCTATCACGGTGCTGGTGTCAGTGCTCTCTATCACGGTACTGGTGCTGGTGTCAGTGCTCTCTATCTCGGTGATGGTGTCAGTGCTCTCTTTGTCAGTGCTGGTGTCAGTGCTCTCTATCACGGTGCTGGTGTCAGTGCTCTCTATCATGGTGCTGGTGTCAGTGCTCTCTATCACGGTGCTGGTGTCAGTGCTCTCTATCATGGTGCTGGTGTCAGTGCTCTCTATCACAGTGCTGGTGTCAGTGCTCTATATCACGGTGCTGGTGTCAGTGCTCTTTATCTCGGTGCTGGTGTCAGTGCTCTCTATCACGGTGCTGGTGTGGTGTCAGTGCTCTCTATCTCGGTGCTGGTGTGGTCTCAGTGCTCTCTCTTATGGTGCTGGTGTGGTGTCAGTGCTCTCTATCTCGGTGCTGGTGTCAGTGCTCTCTATCTCGGTGCTGGTGTCAGTGCTCTCTATCACGGTGCTGGTGTCAGTGCTCTCTATCATGGTGCTGGTGTCAGTGCTCTCTATCACGGTGCTGGTGTCAGTGCTCTCTATCACAGTGCTGGTGTCAGTGCTCTCTCTCGGTGCTGGTGTCAGTGCTCTCTATCACGGTGCTGGTGCCAGTGCTCTCTATCACGGTGCTGGTAATCATCTCCTGCACCCTCATCATAGCCTGCCCTGACCTTTCCTCTCCTCCATGGCCTTCATGCGCTCCTGAATTGTCAATATTTCACAGATAAAAAAAGAATGCTTGTTGTTGTCGATCCCAGATTCACTTAATACTTTTGTTATGTCAATGTCCATGTGGTGGGACTATGTGTGCACAGCTAGTAAATATGACCTGTAGGTTTTTAAGGTTCGCCTGCCATTAAAGTCAATGGGGCCCGCCGCAAACTTTGCAGTTCGCAAACTTTTGGCCACGTTCGCGGTTCACGTTCACGAAACGTCCCATCGGAAGTTCGTCCATCACTAAGGATATCTACATTAAGCCAGAACAGCCATTCCACAAGAAAAGTTGGGGGCCTTCAACACCTTTGGTGACCCACAAATAATGGCATTGTAACATCTTTGCTCCAGGACTTTGAACATTTTACAATTTGATCTATGTAAATTATAAAATAAACACCTGCTCCAGAAGTCATGGTTACATGGTGATTGGACTATGTAATTATAACAGAGTCATTTCACAAACTTTCCTTCATGTTCTTTACCAGTTAACATGCCTTGACAGGTTCAATAGTGATTGGATTAGTGTTAATCATGTGGATAGAAATGTTAAAGTGTGTTCCTGACACCCATTAGGATGAGGAAGCCACCTTAATAAATTGAGAAAGGTATTTGACATTATAGTACAAGTCCAGTTTAATGTGACAAAATAATACCAGCTAGGTTATTGTACTCCATATCTTTTGATATTTTGTTGTTACACCTCTGATTAGTTGTTCATTTTTATCATGGTCTATCAGTGTATGAGGTAATTTTATTTTTTTTAAACTACAGACTGTTCACTTCACAACAGAACAACTTCACAGAAAAGTGAATCTTCGCTTAGCTTAGTGAACAAAATGAAGCTGTATATATTTCAACCTGAATGAACATTTTGGTTATCACTCAGTCTCCTATATCCAGGTCCCACAGACTTCAATGTAGGTTCTGGCTCAGTGTAAAGAGCCCACCCCAGCTCTGTGTAATCAGACAGCAGGAAATAAAGTCCCAATCACCGCACTCCAAACAAAGCCAGCAGCTGTGTGGGTGGTAGCAGCTTTAGCCTAGCTCCATTTAGGTCACACCCTCTGACTTGTTTCCCCCAGTCCACAAGGCTTAGTCATGCAGGTCCATGACTCCTCCATGACTAAGCCCAGGGGTGGGGCAAAACATATTATAGTCAACGAATAGTCTGGACAGAGCTGGGGCTAGGCTGCTACCACCCACATGACCGCCAGGTTTGTCTGGAGTGTGGTGATCAGGACTTTGTTTACTCCCATATTAATTTCAATTAAGTTAAAGTCAAGGTAAAATATGTTTTTCAAATGTCCCTTACACATGATTGGGAATTCAACGTGAACATAGCTTGACATACTCTACTTGTTTAGTACATTACCCCATTTCCTTATCTGCATTACGTGGCAGAGCAGGTGAAACTCACAGATGTTCTTCTTTTCTAATTTTTGGAATTTGTTATTATAATCGGGCTATTTTGTGAAAACTGGTGCAAAGAAAACTGAAGCAAAAATGGCAGAACTGCTTATTATAAGGTAAATGAGGGAACCATCTTGTTAGAAGACATCCATTTTGGGTATTGGAAAATTACTGTTAGCATGACATAGAAATCTATTGCTTAAGGTCATATGTGTTTTTGCTTGTACAAGGCATTTAGAATTGTCACAAGGTTAGATATCTGTTCAGAACAGATGGATGCGGTTAAGCTACTTCCCTTTTTGAGAGCAGAAGTAACTCTATGGCGTTAAACCACAAGCCTGTCTTGCACCAGACCTAAGAAACATTTTAAACTGTATAAAAATGTATATATTTAGCTTTTTGTTACTAGGCAGAAATTGCTTGTACAAAAAAACCATGATGACGTAGTAAAATATACTATCTTGCATATTTTATGTGGCAGTCCCTGATTGGCTAAACCACAGGGCTGTCCTTTAGCTCAAACTAAATAAAACTGTTGTGTGTGCTTCAATATGCACATTCATTATTCACGTACAATAGTGTGTATGTGTAATGTTTTGTCCACCGGTGAAAGGGACCTCCGCCCTTCAATCCTAGCCTAGGCTACCAGGGGTTACTTACAGAAGACGAGCAACCTAACAGTTTTGGTACCAGAAAAGTGGGGTTCGTCTTGCGACAGGTAAGTCACTTTACTCTTTTTACCTGATTGGTGAATGGTGTAAACACTTACTCTGTCCGGGCGGCCGCTACGAACTTAGTTTAAAATTAAAAGAAGTAACTGTGCCTTCGCGGCGGACTAGGCTGGTCCCTCGGGAGGTTAAAAGGGCTCGCAAGGAATTTATAGGTTTAGGGGAGTCCGACTAGGTTGGTCTGACTTAAAACTATTGGTGATAGTATTTTTAACACGGGAAGTAGTAGATTACGCCCGTGACAAAGGGATTGGTGGAGTGGACGCCCATTTGAAATTTTTTTAAAAAAAGTGCACTATAAATTGATAAATGTATTGCAATACGGTTATTTCATGTCTTAAAGTATATTAAGAATATGTCTGTTTCTCTCTAGGTACGCGTGTAAGTATATAGAGTATAAGTTTTAATATAGAGTATAAGGAAAATAATTGTTGTTGTTTAAATAAGTGCAGAATATGAGGAGCCCTCTTGTAGTGACATAGCATCCGCCTGCCCCCATTGCACGTTAGGTCTACTCTTCCTAAGAATAGATGACAAGTGGATTTTACTGACCACCAGACCAGGGGGGTTCTCTTGCAGACTTGGTGTAAGAGGGGTATATCCCGCCACCAGGAAAAATTTACCCTTTATCGTATATTAAGGGTGAATCTTCATAGTTTTATATAAGTCCATCTGCCCCAAAAAAGATCAGGGATCCTACTCCCAGACCAGAGACCGGATTGTTGGACAAACCGGGTGTTATCACCTGTGTCCTGCCACTAGACACACACTGCCCAGACTACTAGATGGGGAATTCTGCAGCAACCCAAGCCATGGCCACCCCATCACCCTATGAATTTGTCAGTAATATGATCCCTGGCCCCCAGGTAGAACCATTTTGGACACAAGTCCGGGAAAGGTGTCACCAATTGGGAATCCATGACCCAGGACCCCAAGGTCCTTGTTCAGAGGAAGACTGGCAAGAAGTCAGTAAAATTTGTCAGGTACATAAGCATTCTTATCCTCCCTGCAAAGGGGCTGACCCACAATACATGAAGGATTGTTTCTGTGCATGGAACAAATGCCTTGGAAAATATAGGCAATTGTGGACAGCAAGAACATTGGAAATCCCAGTGCCCTTATAGGACTGGACAGATTAGAGCAAGAGGCAGAGGCAGGGGATTTAACCCCCAGACCCGCCCACAGTATCCCCGTTATCTGCCATACCAGAACCCTCGTCAACCACTACCCCAATATCCTACACAGCCACAAATAATGCACCGAGGGAAACTCTGTTGGTATTAATGGGACACCTGTCACCCATCCCATCACTCCACCACTGACTGTAGCCACTCCAGAAGGACAGAAATTATGTACCCAAACTTTTGCCGTCTTGTCCTCATGCCCTGTGCCCCTTATGGGACGGGACCTCTTGGCACAACTGTGTATTATCATTAAGTTTAATAGAGAAGGTTCCCTTACCGCTAGTTCACCATTATGTGACTTACATGGCCCTAAGCGACATGCACACAGAGGCTTCTTTATGCTACTCCCCGCCTCTCTCGAAACACATGCTATCTGGGCGGAAAACAAAGGTAGCGTAGGTTTCATTAACTGTACGCCTTACTCGCCTCAGATGCGCCCTGACGCAGAAGCACAATATCACAAACAATACCCCCTGCCCCCCGAAAAGACCCAAGGCATTGCCCCCCAGATCGATGACTACATATCTAAAGGCATCCTAAAACCAATCATTAGCCCCTGGAACACACCCATTTACCCTGTAAAGAAGGCCAGTGGCGAGTGGAGACTCGTCCAAGACCTCAGAGCAGTAAACAAACAAGTGATTCCCCTCCCACCCCTAGTCTCAGACATCACTTTTATTTTCTCATGCATACCGGCAGACTCTCTATGCTACACAGTAATTGATTTAGCGAATGCTTTCTTTAGCATTCCCATTGCAGAGGAAGCCCAACCTATGTTTGCTTTCTCCTGGGCCGGGGGCCAACTAACCTGGCAAGGGTATGTAGACAGTCCAGCCGCCTTCTCTATGGTACTCAACGAGACTGTCAAGTCTTGGACTTCTGAGCGTGGGTCGGTACTAATACAGTATGTGGATGACCTGCTCCTGTGCAGTCGAACTGCTGAAGATTGTGCGGTCGATTCAACATCACTGTTACAACACCTAGCTCACGCCGGGCATCTAGCCTCAAGGAAGAAAATACAATGGTGCCAGCCACAGGTAGAATACCTAGGGTGCATTCTAAAGGAAGGGACAAGGCTAGTGTCCCCCAAACGTGCCGCAGCCCTTCGAGCTCTCAGTCCCCCAAAAGACAAGGCCGCCCTACTCTCATTTTTGGGTGCAATTGTATATTGCCGCCAATGGATCCCTGACTGTTCTCATTATGATAGTATCCTAAGAGAGGCTACTGGCTCGACAGCCCCTAAATTAATAGATTGGACTGAAGACAGACTACAAGCTTTTCAAGCTCTATTAAACAGTCTGTCAAATGCTCCCGCCCTAGGGTTGGTAGACTATGGTAAAGCTTTTCAACTATACTGTGTAGTCTCGGGGACCTCTTTTGCCGCGGTTTTGACACAACAGCATGGAACAGGCTACCGCCCTGTCTCCTACCTATCTAAAAAAAACTCCCCATCCAAGTACAGGGAATGCCATTCTGTCTCCAAAATCTTGCTGCCTGTGCAATGGCTGTACAAGATGCAAACAAATTAGTGCTAGGTCACCCATTGACTCTCTATACCACTCATTCAGTCACGCATCTTATTCAGAACATGAATACCCAACATATGACCTCGCAAAGACTTAGTGGTTATGAGATAACACTGATGAACACTGATAACCTCACACTCAAATATGTGTCTGCCAGCAACCCCGCTGTGCGCCTTTTGCATTCCATGTTGCGTTTACCACATGACCCAGACATTATACATGACTGTTCGGAAAAGGTTGCTGCTATTACCAGTCCCAGACCTGATCTCACTGACACCCCTATCTCAGGTGCAGAGGATGTTTTCGTTGACGGTAGCTGCTCACGTCCCTCTGACTCCACCTTTTTAACCGGTTATGCAGTTGTTCAACTACCAGACATCGTACTGGAGGCAAAATCATTACCTCCCTCTTCAGCCCAAGTAGCAGAGTTAGAAGCCCTCACTAGGGCCTGCATTCTATTCACCGGTAAAGAGGTGAACGTCTACACAGACAGTAGATATGCTTTTGGAGTGGTGCATGATTTTTGGTGTGATATGGGCCAATAGAGGTTTTAAAACAGCAGACAACAAAATAATTGCCAACTCCACACAGATTAGTGCTCTCCTCCAAGCCATTCTTCTTCCAAAAAAGGTAGCCATAATTAAAGTAAAGGCACACTCCTCTGACAGCAGTCATGTTTCAAAAGGGAATGCTCTTGCTGACAGAGAAGCTAAAAGAGCTGCTGCCTTTTCCCCTAACCCACCTGCCCCCACAACAATGTTTTTCAAGGAACACTTCGCAGCACCTAACTTTAAAACTGTCATAGCACAGATGCAATCAATGGCCACAGAAGATGATGTCCATTTTTGGACAAAGGAAGGATTGACCAAAGACCCTGAAGGTCTTTGGTCAAAAGAGGGGAAGATCCACATGCAAGAACAAAACTATCACCCTTTGAGGTCCTCATGGGAATCCCCGCAAACATAGAATTACCCCCATTAGACCAAGACACTGATATTGACATTTATTCCCAACAGGAAATGTACGTGAAAAACCTGGTAAGTATGCTTCATGAAATGAACACAAGTTTCTGTCACCTTTTTCCCTCTTCCCACAGAACCAACGCATCCCTTCATCCCTGGGGATAAAGTGCTGATCAAACAATTAGCACAAAGAAAGAGTATCGGACCGGCTTTCTCAGGACCATGGAAGGTGGAAAAGGTATCCAGGACCGCAGTGTTAACAGACCTAGGAAACACCTGGATCCACGCCAGCCGTCTTAAAAAGTGTCCCCAGCTTCCCTCGACTCCAGAGCCCCTGGCAGTGACAGAGAGCAGCAACTCCCAAGAACAAGATCTACAAGAAGTTCAGAGAGGCATAGAACAAATTTCCCTGGAAGATCCCACACCCCTCAAAAGGACAAAACAGAGCCAACAACTGCCGGGATGAGAAACGAAGAAGAAGAACAGAACTCTTAGATAACAAATAATCAGAACTTTAAAAAAACAAAGATGCTTTCTCCATCAGTGTCAGGGAAGGCTGTATGCCTTTGGGGTAGTCTGGTACTATTTGTATTCCTGCCCACATGGTTTATAGCCAACTGTATATATCATCCAGAAGATTTAGGTCTATTAAAAGGGATATGTGGACCACCTAAGATGAATAATACCCCCGGCCAAAGACATAGTAGAAGTATTGTACCCGTTAATGAGTCACCTAAGGGACTGACTAACAAGATGTTACTACTAAAATTCAAATATAGCTATGCTCAAAAATCTGGTTTTGAGAAATGCTGGATTTGCAGCAAGCTACATCCCAGTACAGCTAGAATCCCTCTCATGGCAGTCCCCTTGAATTTTACCCCCCTCCTTAATGGAACACCCCCTATCGTCCTAACGAATGTTACTAGGACCCGTCCAAATAAAACCCTCACTTTCCAAATTATAGGTAGAAGCCACTTCCCAGACTGGTGTTTCCGACTGGGAAACACCACAGATGGAGCCGAGGTTTGCAAACAAGCAAAACTTAACATTTCAATGACATCATTTAACAGTCCTTCTTTCTTCCATACTTCAGATCCCACCCTAAATGCCACCTTTTTAGACTTTCTTAGCTCCAGTACCAAGACTACAATACACCAATTAATGTCAATACTGGTGCTCTCTGGCCTTTCTGATACTCTTAGGAACGTGTTCCATAAACGACCCCTAGCTCTAGGAAATACCATATATATATGCTGCGGCAAACTCTGTCACCCCTGGATCCCAACCAAACCCCAGGGGTGGTGTTACCTTGCAGCCCTGGTTCCTATTATGGGGGTATTAGGGGATAACAAGGGAAGTCACCTCCTTGAAGCCAGCATGCATCCTAGATATCCCCTTAGACACCGTAATAAACGAGAATTGTTTTTAGAAAAAGATATGGCCTGGGCATGGTTCCCTTCCTGGACAGGGTGGGGAATTGACCTAATGAAAAGATTAAATAATTACACTGGCATAATTGATGAGATTCTGGAGGAAAATTCTGATGACATAACCAAACTAAATCTAGAAACTAGGGCAATTAGGAAGCAACTAGAACTACATGAGTTGGCTATAGAAAGTATGAGTGCAGCCCTTACTGGCCTCTGTGAGACTACTGAGGATTATGAGTGCTGTACCTGGATTCATAATACCAGCATCGAAGTCCCAGACTACTATGACGTTATTGCCCAACACAGGGAAGAGGTAAATAAACTACAGAAAGAGGCAAGGAACATAGGAAAAAACTGGGATCCCTTCTCGAGCAGTTTTAGTTTTGGGGGATTAATATCTTGGCTCCGAAATGCTGCCATGACAATTGTCACTGTGATTCTCTTCATTCTATTTTTATATGCCTGTTATAAGATAATCAAATGTTTATGTAAAAAGGGAAACACGGTCGCTCCGAAGGATCTGAAACTCACTTCCATTGTTAAGGATCCAACGGTATGGTATAGAAACCAAGAGCACAAGGGTTCGGAGTATGAAGCCTGTGCTATTAAATTAGAAAAGGAATGATCATTATGTAAATCACAGAATGATCAAAGGGAGGATTATAAGGTAAATGAGGGAACCATCTTGTTAGAAGACATCCATTTTGGGTATTGGAAAATTACTGTTAGCATGACATAGAAATCTATTGCTTAAGGTCATATGTGTTTTTGCTTGTACAAGGCATTTAGAATTGTCACAAGGTTAGATATCTGTTCAGAACAGATGGATGCGGTTAAGCTACTTCCCTTTTTGAGAGCAGAAGTAACTCTATGGCGTTAAACCACAAGCCTGTCTTGCACCAGACCTAAGAAACATTTTAAACTGTATAAAAATGTATATATTTAGCTTTTTGTTACTAGGCAGAAATTGCTTGTACAAAAAAACCATGATGACGTAGTAAAATATACTATCTTGCATATTTTATGTGGCAGTCCCTGATTGGCTAAACCACAGGGCTGTCCTTTAGCTCAAACTAAATAAAACTGTTGTGTGTGCTTCAATATGCACATTCATTATTCACGTACAATAGTGTGTATGTGTAATGTTTTGTCCACCGGTGAAAGGGACCTCCGCCCTTCAATCCTAGCCTAGGCTACCAGGGGTTACTTACAGAAGACGAGCAACCTAACACTTATATTAACCAGTAAAAAGGAAAACTCTGCAAATAATCTGATTACTGTATTTATTGGCATATAACACTCACTTTTTCACCATGAAAATCGGGTGCAAATAGTGTGCGCATGTTATACGCCCATACTTCAATTTTAACTGCCTCGGAGGGGACAGGGAAGGGGGCGGGACAAACGCCATCAGATTACATACAGTGAAAATCTGCTGTTTACTTGGCGGCCTCTGTAATAGGAAGTCCTGTCTCCTGGGCCGCCTTTGGACCAGTGTTCTGTCTATCATAGGAGATTCTCACTAAATGGCTGCAGATAGACATTGATCAGGCTGCATTGATGGAAATGGTGAGGCTTCAGATGGGCACTGACCCTTATTATGCTTAAAAGTTCCTATATTAAAAAAAAATTCTGTTTTTTTTCACTCCTTTTTGCTCCAGTTTATGTAATCTTTAGTGTGCATAAATTTGAATGCATTATTCCTATCTAAATGCAAACCTATTTTTACAAGGCCTATTTTTTAAGATACAGACAAAAGAAAAAAATAAACATTGAAGATTTTATTCATAGTAACCAAATGCGATTTCTTGTTTCATTCTTACAGAGGATAAAAGACTAAAGCTCATTGGTCTCCAGAAGCAGCAACTAGCTCTTCCTCTGAATTGTGAGTTAATTAGAGATTTATTTTAATAAAGGAACTTTATAACATGAATTATTTACTGCACTTCTTAATATCCTTATAATTTCCAGATAGTGGTACATTGCCCAATGTAAATGTATAATAAATACTTCTCAACAGACCTTATTTTAGCAGGACATTTTAATGTTAAGATAAACAAATTAACAGTTAATCAATAGACCTCTTTTTCAAGATTAGTTTACACAAGACTTCTGAAAAAGATAGTGTTATATTTTATAGATAGAAAGTAATTTTTGTAAATAAAAATAACGGATGAGTTTTTTGTGTCTTAATGCCTCATCTACTTGTACAATTTCTGTGCAGATAAATAAATGATTCGGCTGGGCCACTGGAGATCACAGCAGCATGTCTTTGGCATTGTTTGAGTCTTATTTGATGTAGATGTGTATACCTCATGGGGAAAGGCAAAATATTGGAACAGACGGCTTGATATTCCCGAAGAATATAGTAAGCTTTATTAGCAATTGCTCCAATCCCTGACTGACAAATTTTTCACATTTTTTATCTTATTAATCCATGCTACTGTATGTAAATGTTATTCCTTTCTGCATAAGGGAGCCAACCAGCGATTTGTAATAAATGCTTATGAGTGCCTGAGGCTGCACTTAAACTTTAAAACATCTATTATTAAGTTGCAAAAAACACTGTAATGGCCAATTGTGACCTCATAGGAATTTTAAACTGTGGTCTGCTACTCAGCATAAAAAAATAAGCCTGAAGTTAGAATTATGAGCGATGCTCTCCTTAACAGCTGCATTTTGATTATTAAAGTGTGTTTTACAACTGAATTAGAAGGCTTTTATGGACTCGAAGAACAAGATTTAAAAAGGTCATTAAACATGGTTGTTTTTGTCACAGTGGGTGTCACTGCACACAATAGATAGTGTGCAATCTTATTTTATAGAACAGCACGCTCAGGTTTCTCTAAGAATAACAAACAATGCAGATTAAAGGGAAGTTTGTGCATTATTGTGAATTTCTTTCTTTGCAATGACAATTTTATTAACTTGATTGGGAAACCCATATACTGTTTTGGGTTCCTGTTATCTATTCACTTTAGAAATAGACTAAAATCTTAATGCAGTGTAGTAAAAGTATTACTTGTGAGTAAGCCACAGCATTGCCACTTCTACTAGATAAACACATTGACTGGTATCATAGTTAAAGTTAAATTCCAGGCAGGCAAAATAAATTTAAGTTTGACATGACACTAAACAATATCCTTATTTTCCAAAAACAAACCATACAAATTCACGACTTTTTTATGAAATCATGTCTTACTGTGCTTTTCTGCCCCCCTGTAATGCCCAGACCTTTCCTATTTCACTTCACTGCTTGGAATGAGCAGTGTACATGTTTTGGGGCCATGTGTGCACACCACACATCTTATAGTCCATTGTCTAGGAAGCAAGCAAGAGAGGGTGGCTATGTTCTGATAAATAGGGGAACCCTAGAGAATGATTGTGGCCTCTCTCTGAGAGGAAGTAACATCACCACAGGAAATAAAGGCATTTCGAGATTTGGAAGAGGTTGAGAGCAATAGAAGGTACTTTTCCGGGTTATAAATACAGATTTGAATGCATTTTATTTCCAGAGTTTGGTGTTACTTTAAGTTAGAGGGTGTTATACCTGTCACGTGGTCATTCTTCATCCTTAGATGGTGCTTTGCTGAGTAGAATCTATCAAAATCTAGCCTTTCAGCTCTGGCAATGTACCCATTTACTGTCATAGCAACTGGTCACTGCTGCCTTAATTTCTATTAGCAGGGTGACTGGTCATCTCAGTGCCCACCTATGCAGTTCTATTGAGGAGGTGCTGCTTCCAATAGACTGGGGATGATGTGGTGTATGAGACTCTTCCCACCCGGCACCACCGGGCAATGTGCTACTTCTGCTGAGGAAGTTTTGAGTCCCTATGATGTTTCTCAGGTGTTAGGTGGAGGAATAACACAACAGCGGGATGAGGTCAGTAAAAAATAAATACAAGGTGATTCTGTGCAGGGGGAGAAGGAGATTTAGATTGATTGTAGCTGCTACCTGAAGTTGTATGACTTGTTCACATGAAGGCTGAGTCCCATCTACCATGCATGGGCAATATTTTTATGCATTTGTAAGTGCAGCATGAAGGCAGCCCATTCAAGTTTATTAGGAAACATCTGCTGCAAAGACATAACCCCTTGTCTGTATCTGTGCAGCCACCATGTCCTAATAACCCTAATAAACGTAAATAGGCTTCCTGCATGCAGCACCTTGAGTCTAGAGATTAGACATGAGCAATTTGTTTTGTTCCAAATTCATTTTTTTAACGAATTTCAACAAATTTGTTCATTCAGAAAAATCTGAATTAATGATAACCCAGTTTAATAATTTTTTCCAAATATTTGAATATTCTTAAATTCAAAAATACGTAAATTCGAACTTTGGAAATCCAAAAATTTGAAAATCTGAAATAATAAATAATTTGAAATCTGAAATTATGAAATAATTTGGCTGTTAGTGAACATAACTAATATGAATTTATCCAAATTCATATTCGTTACATTCACTAACAGCCATATTTGAAAGGAAATTCCAATACCTATAATTTAATAGTTATTATTAGTTAGTTAGTTAGTTAGTTATTATTTAGAATTTTCAAATTTTCTTTCTTATTTCGGATTTTCGAATTTTATAATTTTTGGATTTTTAAATTTACAAATTTTTGAATTTACAAATTTACACATTTATGAATTTTCAATTTACAAATTTACGAATTTTTGAATTTACGAATTCATGAATTGCGATCATAATGAATGACTTGAAAAAACAACAACAAAAAAAACAAATGAAACTAAAACTAACATATTTTTTAGCAGTGCACATGTCTACTAGAGATGCTGAAAAATGGCCTATTCACAGTATATAGGCCTTAGGTCATAAGTATAAGTGCATATTAACTAGTTTATCTCTTTTCTTCACACCAGCACCTCTCTCCATAACTAAAATCTTCTGAATTCTGGAAAACATTACCTGTGCATGTGTACTGTGAACTCCACACATTTCAAAGGGAGGCCTGTCTGTAGCTTGTGGACAGGTTTTCCAATTAATTGTTTGAAATTTTACATTTACAATTGCAAGTAGTGCTTGGGTGTTTCCTGAAGTGAAGCTTCATGGTGTTAGTTAGGCCCCTTTCACACTCGTGTGACTTTTCCTGCGACTTTGGACATCAGAGTCGCATGACAAGTCATACCACATGATTCCCAATGATAACCATTCATATCTGTGTGACTTCAAGTTGCACTGACTTCAAAATAGTCCCTGTACTACTTTGGTCTGACTTTGATACGAGTTGAGGTCCATAGACCTCAATTTACACAGGCATTTCCTAAAATCGTGGCAAAATTGTGCCACGATCACATCACAATCTTGGTAAAATCACTCTACTTTCAAGTCACGGCATAGTGAAAGAGGTGGCCACACAGTGAAGGTAGTTGTAGCCTGAGTCACGTTTTCTTGGTCTCCAGCTAATACTATAATCATATGCCAATATCATATAAAGAGGAAAAAAGAGAGCGAGTTACTGAGGTTTTTAGAGCCCCACTTCACAGCATACCTGCTCTTCCTTTTTTGGTTTATGGCTCTCTATTTCTTTCTACAGCAAACATTGTATTTTGTTTAGATTGGGGATTAATCACTCTATCAGGATCTATTTTCTTGCCTTTCTGTGTAATCATCAGGACAGGAAGTGAATGTCCCAAGATGTAGACAAGGAAAAAAATTTAATCATTTGTATTTGAATTTGTATGTATCACTTTATGTATTATGCTCAGGACTAAAAAAGAATATCATACTCATCAATACTCAATACTCATCAGTAGTAAAAGAAAAAAATAATGCATTGAGGTCAGCTTGTAAGTTGGACATAATTCCACTACATAGCTTGGTATCATCTGCAAACATTGAAATTATACTTTTAGTCCCAGACCCTATATCATTTATAAATGTTAAAAAGTAAGGGTCCCCACACAGAACCTTGGGACCATTGAGAGTATAAATCATGAATCACTACTCTGAATATGGTCTTTTAGCCAGTGCTCTATCCATTTACAAACAACATTTTCAAAGTCTACGTACTTTTTTTGCACATTAGAGAATTGTGGGGAACTGTGTCAAATGCTTTGGCAAAGTCTAAGCCCTACACACGGTCGGAGATTCCGACAACCAAATCCGTCAAATTTTGTCCGACGGATTTTGTCCGAAACTGTTGCATACACACGGTCGGACAAAGTTGTCGGAAAATCCGACCTTATGGCATTATTTAGTTACGACAGGACTATATTCACGCTATCTGAGCATGCGTGGCACTTTGTCCGATCGGAATTCTCTACACATGATCGGAGTATGTCCGATCGGAGCATTTTGTCTGAAAATTTTACCAACAAGTTGGAAAACTTGGTCCGTCGGATACTCCGATGGAAACAGTCCGATGTAGACAACACACAGTCGGAATATCCGACAAAACAGTCTGATCGGACACATTTCGTTGGAATCTCCGACCGTGTGTACAAGGGCTAAGTATACCACATCCACAGCCACAGTTTTTGCTTACCTCCTCGTAAAAAGAAATCTGATTTGTTTGACAAAATATTATTTTCTAGCAAAAACCCTTCTATATGGTCTTTTATTATACTTTCAGGTATCTTCCCAACTATAGATATTAAACCAACCAGTCTGTAATTACTTTTTAAATACTTTGATCGCTTTTTAAAATATAGGCATCACATTGGACTTACACCAATCCAGGTGGTACCATGCCAGTCATTAAAGAGTGTCTAAATATTGGAAAGGATGGCTTAGATATGGCTTACATCCAGGGGTCCTTTTTGTCTAAATCTTTCTTTCTACAACATTTTTTATCAGCTTTTCATCAGTCAGTATTTAGGCATCTTCATGTACATTTATGACTTTGTAGTAGGGGGCTTCATAATTTATTTTTGTTAGTGACCCAGACTAAACAAATATTTGTGCATTTCTTGTAATAATTCTGGGCAATATTTCAGTGCCATATGAAGGAAAAATCATAATACAGGGAAAATATGACATATTTAAAGTTTGCCCCAATGCAACAGATTACTGGTTTGAATCACGTCAACTTGTGAGCTTTTCACATAATAGTTTATGTATCTGCCTCTCCGTCAGCACCATAGGAAAACTGTTACTTTTCTATGGTAGGACTTTCCGGGTATTTTTTTAGATTGTGGAGAAAACATCTGAGAAGCGTGGCATCATCATTTAAACTTGAATGTGATAATACTAGGTTTCCTGGTAAAAAAAAAAAAACTATTTGCCCTGGGGTCCAACAGGGATACAGAGCATTCGCAAAGTATTTGTAGAGAGAGCTTCACTTTTTCCACCTTTTGTTATGTTACAGGCTTATTCCAGAATGGATTAAATAATTATTTTCATCAAAAGTCCACAAACAATACCCCATAGTGACCACGTCAAAGAAGTTTCTTTGAAATCTTTGTAAATTTATTAAAAAAAAATTAAAAAAAAAAATCACATGTACATAAGTATTCACAGCCTTTGCTCAATATTTTGTTGAAGCACCTTTGGCACCATTTATAGCCTCAAGTCATTTTGAGTATGATGCTACAAGTTGGCACACCTATTTTTGGACAGTTTCTCCCATTCTTCTTTGTAGGACTTCTTAAGCTTCATCAGGTTGAATGGGGAGCGTCAGTGCACAGCCATTTTCAGATTTCTGCAGAGATGTTCAATCTGGTTCAAGTCTGGGCTCTGGCTGAGCCACTCAAGGATATTCACAGCGTTGTCCCATAGACACTCCTTTGTTATCTTGGCTGTGTCTTTTTCTGTTGGAAGATGAACCTTCACCCCAGTCTGAGTTCCAGACCACTCTGTAGCAGATTTTTGTCAAAGATGTCTCTGTACATTGCTTCCATTATCTTTCCCTTGATCCTGACTAGTCTCCCCATTTTCGGAGTACAGCATGTATATAAAATTGTAAGCAACCAAAAAAAAACCCCAAAAAAACCCAATGTGTATATGTAGGCAAAGCTGAGTGGAGAGGGGTTAGATCCTGTCATTTTTGTATTGTTATCTGTGTCCTCATTGGGATTGAGATTTGTATTTGTGACCATTATCACAAGGAAAGTGAAAGGAAATCCAAAATATTAGCGTTGTCCCTAGAGCACGAGGTAGGGACAATTTTTCTGAAAAGGACACCTGTTCCAAGGACAACTGGCTCCTCAACTTCTTCTTGTATCTCTAGGACAGAAAACTAGGGAAATCTCCTCAATGGTACAGAGACAAATAAATAAATAAATAACCTGGAGGGGGTTTTAACCCTACATAAAATTTACCATGTCCTGCATCACACGGGACACACCTGACTGGATTTTCATGTAAGGATACAGATTTGTGGGTGAGAATTGGGATGCATGACTGGGATGATTTCAGAAGAGCAGCTGTATGGTCTTTGCTGGCTGGACAGTTATGATCCCCATCAAACTCTATTACAGTTAAGTATAATACATTACTGAAATACTCAAAGACATAAAATAAATGCACATCTTTTTGAAGGCAAAAAAATTTGCATTTATTATATTTTTTTACTAGGAGCCTGCAAAGCATTGCACCAATGTTCAGCAGATTGCGAGTCCAATGCAGGGCTCTTTCAGACTGTCAGTGTAAGCTGTCTGCTTGTACGTCATACCATGCTCAACAGCATCCTGGTAGTTAATTGAGGAACTACAAACCAACATCCAATAGCAAGGTTGTTGGTAGTTGCAATTCTCACATTCACAGAACTCTGTGAATGAATGATGCAGCTGCGTTCTTTTAAAATTGTGACAGAGCGTTCACGGAGAAGATCCCCCCACACTGTCACAACAGAGGATGGAGGGGCAGGGGCTACTGTAGCAGTAGCATGTTTAATGTTATACCCTGAATATGAGTGTAACATGTAACATGTTACAAAAGGTGAACTTATACTTTAAAGGGAAGGGTGAGGGTTGTTGAGGAAAATGCACAACAAATGCACTTGTCCTTTAAATTAATTTTATACAAAAATTCTTGGTTTGTATTATTAGCTTTATTAGTAACTCAAATTCCAGTTTCTTGTTGCTTAATGTATTCACCTCATATGTACAGCAATATTATTACTGCTGCTATAGACCTGTCATACAAGTTTGTAAAATAAACTATTCTCAAACTGATTTATATTAAACAATCTGCCTGATACTGCCTGTTGTGTATGCTTGGAGCTTATTTCCCCCATATAAATACTGGATGAAAAATTGAATTATTAATTAGTTACACTCATCCAGCAGAACACTCACACACTTAAAATTTATTCGACTATGAAATGCCTCTAGGTGCAAGATACATTTTATATGTTTGCAAAATGTTACATTTTTATGATTATTGACATATCTATTGCTAATTAAACCGGTACCTCACTGTTCCACTACCGCAAGGTGAAATATTTACAGAAAAAAAGCAATATCTCTCCAAATGAGCCATGAAAATATACAAGATTAAAACTGGAAAAAGTTGGAATGTTGTAATATTTGTCATACCGGCTTTCTGTTTATCACACTGGTTTGCATTTGCATGTTGTGCTGAAGACAGGGCATGTTGATTAGTGAGAAGTGAGCTCTTTCAGTCTTGCCTTTCACCTCATACAGCTAACAATCTGGATGTATTTTGTGTACAAAATTGACAATTTGACAAATTGAAACTGCAGTTTCCAAAAGCAATCAATATGACCAGATGTCAAACTGGTTATATTCAATAGGGTAAGGCTAAGAGGAAAAAAAATGTGTTGAGAGCAGTTACCCTTGTTGGCCAATCAGAAAAACCTCATAGTAAATGTTAACCGTAAGTAAATGCCATGGGCATGGGATATTATAAATGAGTTATGCCACGTACACACGATCGGAATTTCCAATGACAAATGTTCAAAGGGTGCTTGTTGTTGGAAATTCCGACCATGTGTAGGCTCCATCGGACATTTTTTGCCGGAATTTCCAACAATAAAAATTTGAGAGCTGGTTCTCAAATTTTCCGGCATCAAAATCTGTTGTCATAAATTCCGAGCGTGTGTACACAATTTGACGCACAAAATTCCATGCATGCTCTGAATAAAGTATGGGACGGAAGCACTCAGGCTGGGAAATCTAACATTCACAATGGAAATAGCACATTCATCACGCTGCACATTTTTTCATCTTTTAATGCAGCACATTCTCTTCTTCTTTATAATGCTAGAATTATGAATTTGTTTTTCTGCTGATATTCTAACAAACTGATTTCTTTATTATTTCTTGTGATCTCATGAATAATCTTTTTTATTTTTTCTCTACTTCTCCAGAATAATGTTTATAATTTTTGTTTATAGTGATCTCCTTTTCTTTGAGGAAATCAAGTTCACCTAATTTTCTTTTTATTCTAGTGATCTCCATAATATTTTTTCATGTTTTGTGTGTCAAGTTACCACAACACCATTATTATCTTGTATTTTTTAACCTCAAGGAGGTTGGTTGGTGTTGGCATCCCTCGTTAATTTGACATTATATTTTTGAAATGTACCTGCCTACTCACAAACTGTCCTTTTTTAACTAAAACACATAGGCAAGTATTTGTGAAAAAAATAGACATTTGTTAGGGGTTATAACAAAATAAAGAGAAAGGCAATGATGGATAAACTAAATTTGCGAAGCCTTTCTACCCCAGAGCACACATCAACTATTTGACATGCAAAATTGGGAGCTTGAGGAGTCCATTTAATAGGGAGCACAATCCGGTCCTTGACTTTGAGAGATCAGGAACAGCAGTAGGTGACATATATGTCCTGAGGCTCTGGTCTTGAACAGCCTGCGTCTTTTGCCAGACCAAACTGAACCCAGGCCATCACACTCAAGACTCCAGTCTTCCTTCCACGCTTCCTTCCATGCTTGCTTCCAGGCTGTGGCTCTGGTGTTGGAGTTGTGGCAGGAGGTGGAGGAGAAGGAGTTCGCCCCTCAACCCCTTAATTAGGGCCATATATATCACTTCCTCACAAAAGAGGACCACCTCCATTTCCTGAATTTTCATGGCAGCCATAGGCCTCAAGAAGACTGGGGGGTTCTGAGGGCCTCAGAAGCCTGCTGAATTAGCCCAAGTGCTGACTCCTCCATGCTCCTCCCCTTCCTGGGCCTTTTTTGTTGAAGGCAGAGGGGAGGGACCTGGGATTTGGTCAGGCTACTGGGCCCGGCCACCTCCTGGCAGCCACTTACCCAGCCACCTCCTGGCTGCCATTTTCCACGGCTTGGTTTACATAACCGGGTGGCCCGGCCCCCTCTGACTATGGTGAAGGCCATAGGGAAGTCCCCGTGCATCAAAGGGGGGGTGGAGTCACCCAGGAACATCACGGTGTGGCCCCACCCTCAGTTATAAAAAAACTGTCAAAGCGAAGATGCGTTATACAGCAGGTGCCTCCCATGGAGTTGGGTCGGTCACTTTTTTTTTCTTGTTCGATCCGTCGGAGGAGCAACAGAAGAAGTAAAAGACTCCATCGGACATTTATTTATTTATTTTAATAAAGGATTTGTCCCAAGCCGTGTCATGTCATTTTTACCATTTTCAATGGTAGGGGTACATTTGTACCCCATTACCATTTCACACAGGGGGAGATCAGGATCTGGGTGTCCCCTTGTTAAAGGGGGCTTCTAGATTCCAAAAAGCCCCCTGCCTGCAGACCCCCACAACCACCAGACAAGGGTTGTATGGATGAGGCCCTTGTCCCCCTGTGGCCTGCCAGGTTGTGTGCTCGTATTAAGGGTCTGGTATGGATTTTGAGGGGGACCCCATGCCATTTTTTTTTAATTTTGGCATGGGGTTCCCCTTAATATCCATACCAGACCTGAATTGATGTAATTTTTTCCCACAAACAGAGCTTGCGTTTGGTGGTATTTGATCACCCCCGCGGTTTTTATTTTTTGCGCTATAAACAAAAAAAAGTGACAATTTTGAAAAAAACACATTATTTTTGACATTTTGCTAAAATAAATATCCCCCAAAATATAAAAAAAAATATTTTTTTCCTCAATTTAGGCCGATATGTATTCTTCTACATATTTTTAGTAAAAAAAAATGCAATAAGCGATTATTGATTGGTTTGCGCAAAATTGATTGATTTGACTGATTCCTGTGTAAATGGCACTGGAAGTGAAGGGGTTAACCACTAGGTGGCAGTGTAGGGGTTAAGTGTGTCCTATGGGGCGTGTTTCTAACTGTGGCGGGCGTGGCTGCCTATGACATGTCACTGATCTTGGCTCCAATCACACAGAGCAGAGATCAGTGACACTGTCACTAGGCAGAACGGGGAGATGCTCGTTTACTTTAGCATCTCCCCGTTCTTCCTCCCCGTCAGACTCACAAAGGTTCCGACTGGCGGCGTGCATGCGATGGCATGGCGGAAAATTTAAAGGGACGTACCTGTACGCCCATTTGCCTGTCCTTGCCAATCTGCCGACGTACATCGGTATGCGCCAGTCGGCATGTGGCTTACCCCCAGGTATGAAATTTAAAGGAATATTTCACTTTTATTGTTTCACTTTAAGCATTATTAAAATCACTGCTTCCCAAAAAATTGACATTTTTAAAACTTTTTTTTGCAATGATACATATCACCTGGGGCAAGACCCAGGACCCCGGACCCCAAACACTTTTTATGACAATAGCAAGCATAAAAGACCTTTAATGCAGTTTTAGTTCACTTTCAAGTGCACTTTTGCAGTAAACTTGTAGTACAAAGTTGTTTTTCCTTTAGTAAATTAAACCCACAGTGCTTTATAATTTTCATCAAACAGGCCATTTTCGTCACTCCAAAAAATGAATTCATGATGCTGAAAATGATGAATATTTTTAACATTAATGCATTACATACATTAATAACAAAAACAAGGTGTGTGTGTGTGTGTAACAGACCCAAAACATAATAGTTAGCTGAAGAAGAGATTGCCACCTCATGTATCAAAGAAATTACGTTTGCACTATTGAAGAAAATGGCCAAAAAAAAGCCCATTGCAGAACCTAGGAGACAGCTAAAAGAAACACAAGCAGTAAATCAAAGGAAACATTTTTCAGTTTAAAATACAAATTTATTTAAAAAATACATTTATTTAAATAGATATAATGTGATGTTAAAGGAGAAATCTTACCTTAATATAGTCCTTCTGCAGGACCTGTATAATGGCAGAACAGGTTTCTGGAATAATGATTACCAGAGCCTGGGGGAGATTTCTGTCAAGAACTTGATGTCCTGCAGACTTCTCCCAATCGCCAAGTACTGCAAGGTGACGACTAGCCTCTGTTCAGGAGCGATGGCTTTCTGCATGCAGGTGCCCTGCTTTGTAATATAAGGGGACAGCAAAGCCAACAGATGGTGAAAAACGGGGTAAGTCATCCGGAGATAATTCCTGAAATCATCAGGATTATTCTCATGGACCTCCCGAAACAAAGGGATGTGCGAGAATTGGTCACGCTGGAGCAACCAATTCTTCGTCCATGAACTCCTCTTCCCAGGATTTTGTGGTTAGAATGTCCGATCCTCTGTACGTGGCATTACTGTTTGTTTCATCTTACTGTGGACCTCCTGTTGTCTCTTTGAAGCCACTTACATGCATACATTTCTCAAGATGAGTTTCATCAACAGAAAAATGTCTGGAATGGCCACTTGTAGTCTCCTTTGGAAAAACATTTTCTTGCCTTTACACGCACATTAACTTTAATGGCATCCCAGTCTTAGTCCTTAGAGTTCAATACTGAGTTGGCCCACTATTTGCAGCTATAACAGCTTTTACTCTTCTGGAAAGGCTGTCCACAATGTAGGAGTGTGTCTATAGGAATGCTTGACCATTCTTCCAGAAGGGCATTTGTGAGGTCAGGTACTGATGTGGACGAGAAGGCTGGCTCGCAGTCTCCTCTCCAATTCATCCCAAAGGTGTTCCATCAAGTTGAGGTCAGGACACTGTGCAGGCCAGTCAAGGGTCTCCACTCCACACTCACTCAGCCATGTTTTTATGGACCTGTTTTTGTGCGCTGGTTACACATTTATGTTGGATCAGGAAGGGGCCATCCCCAAATGGTTCCCACAAAGTTGGGAGCATTAAATTGTTCAAAATGTCTTGGTAATCTGATGCCTAAGATTTCCCTTCACTGAAAATAAGGGGCAAAGCCCAACCCCTGAAAAACAACCCCACACCATAATCCTCCACCAAATGATTTGAACCAGTGCGCAGGCTGGTTGTACCTAAGTTGATCAATCAATCAACTTGGTACATTCGGCCTGCTGAACCTGCCAAAATTCAAACAATGTATGACTGGCTTATCCCTTTCTATCACTGGCCACAGAAAATGGTACAGAGAGCAAATGTACTGCCACATGGACTATGTCAGTTGAACATATTGAAATAAAAGTGAAATTTTATATTTGGATCCTAGAAATGGCTGCTTATCTGGTCTTTCAATCTTCTGCTTGTTATTTATGGCCAGATATCCCACAGAGTACTTTAGAATATTGTACTGGCAAAGCCAAGTGTTTATATTATAGGAGATGATGGTGACTCCTCCACAGAAAGACATTTATCTATTTGTGCATGTCGTCTCCTTAAAAGTGATCAACTGGTTCTTTTAGGAGATGCAACAGCTGGACAATTATTGATTAACTAGCATATTGTGTCATTTATGACTTCTGCCTAGAAATTTCTGAAACTTTGATTATTTATGGTTTGGCCAAATAAGAAAAAGAAAAAAAAAGAAATTGCAAACCTCCACAAATAATTTCTGAACCAGAATCCCAATTTAGTTCACTGGGACTTCCAGTTTTTAATCTCCAAAAGGTATCTGCAAAACAGTATATGATGCAATTTTTTCAGAATGTGTTAGGAAACACCTGACAGCCCTACCTGGCAAGATGATAGTGCAAAAAGAAAAAATGCATTCTTAACCGATTTCTTTAGATTTTCTTCTAAGATTGAAGGGTGGGACCTGGTGGCACTGTCAATTCAGCTAAGGGTGTGCACTCAATAGCAGAACCAAACATAATGCAAAATTAGTCTTTGAAGCAGCCTTGGGTCCCTTTTTCTCATAAGCCTTTTCCGAACTGCCCAAAATGACACTAAAATCTGGGTTCCATTTGGGATATTCAAATTCATTACATTTTATCCAAACCTAATATAATCCAAATCCCTCCGGATCAACTCTGCTTATATCTGACACCTTCACTTTATCCATAGTTCCTATGTATATAAACCATGTTTTTTTTACAAATTTTTACAATTTTAATTAAAAAAAAAAAAAGTTTTGGTACAAGAGTTAAGGGCAACCAAAAATTAGTTTGTAACTTTTAACATCATTTAACATATTTATGGAGACCTGTAATTGTTAATCATATAGCCATGATTAACAATTACAGGTCTGTATAAATATGTTATATGCTATATGACGGTAAACGTGCATAACTCATTTATGATTGCTTTAGTAACACTATAAAATGCTCTATTATCATGCCCCTTAATCTACCACCTATTTGTCCTGCCAACAACATTATTCTAGTATTAAAACACAAACAGTTTTAAATTGACAGTAATGTTCAGCATGTCACAACATATATTAACTTTACAATATGTGTTTACAGTAAGTGGCAGATAAGCCTTTACCAGTTTATTATTATAAAGATTCTGCATTGTGTTTAGAAACATTGTAATCACATCAGGGCACACGGTCCCTTTTAAATAAAAGATGCATTTCTATGTAAAGATGAATAAAAATACATTTTGCCAAAGTTAATAAAAAAAGATTAGCAAAGAATGGAAGAATATTGCATGTTGTCTGTCACTGGATGAATAGAAAATGATTATGGAAAGACAGCAAGAGCTGAAATCATTTTACAAGTGATGGAAACTCCGAGTTTGTATTGACAACAACTTCCATTCTTCCTAACAAATCAATGTGCCAGGAATAAAGTCGGCAATGGCAACACAATTTTTTGCTGTGCATTCCACATTTATAGGGAATAAAATGAAAATGACACAACATGAAAACAGTTCTGCAAAAGTTGATTCATAACAAGAAAATAATTAAATAGGACCTCAAAATCACTGCCAGAATTACTGCTGTCGCAGGGAGTGGCATTGTGTTAAAAAATATTTTTGGTACTTCTTAAACTTTAAAGTGAACCTGTGCACATCCCATGCACACTAAAGTATTTAAATATTCTGAACAAGTAGTAAAAACAATGAACCACTTCCCAATTAATAAAAAAGTCCTAAAGCTCAAAAAAGTACATGAGCTTCTTCTTGGCATATTAGCAGCGTTTTTGGTCCCATAGACTTCAATAGAAATGCCTGGCTTGAGCGTTTTACAAGCATTTTACAAGAATTTTCTGCTAAAATAGCAGCTCTCTGTGCCGAAGGCTTAAGTCAGGCATTTCTATTGTAGTCTATGAAGGCCAAAAAGCGCTTGTAATCTGTCACAAGAAGCTCATTTACTTTTTTGAGCAATATGCTTGATACACTTTAAGCATGCTTCTAAAATGCGTTAAAAAAGCTTGTATCCTCCTTTTCAGTGGGCGGTCCACTACAAGATAAAAGTGTCTGTGATGGATTCGCTGCAAAATCACTTTTATCAGTGGCAGGAGAGGGCCCCTTCCCGCCATGATCTGTGCCCTCCACCACTTACCAGAGCCATCTTCAGCGGTGGAGGCGTTCGCATCCTCTTGCTGGCTCAGTATGGAGATGAGTGAGAGAAGGATGACCCCCACCCGTCTCCATACAATTGCTGGATGAAAGCGACGTCAAATGTCACTTCTGCCCAAAGTTCTTAAAGGGCCATTTTTTTAAACATTTTTTTTTATAATAAATAAGAAAAATAAAGAAAAAAATGTTTAAAGCGCCCCGTCCCGACGAGAACGTGTACAGAAGCAAACGCATATGTGAGTAGCACCGGCATATGAAAATGGTGTTCAAACCACACATGTGAGGTATCTAGCCCTAGACCTCCTCTGTAACTTAAAACATGCATCCTGTATAATTTTTTAAACTTCGTCTATAGAGATTTTCAAGGGTAAAAGTTTGTCGCCATTCCACGAGTGGGCACAATTTTGAAGCATGACATGTTAGGTATCAATTTACTCGGCATAAAATTATCTTTCACAATATAAAAAAAATGGGCTAACTTTACTGTTGTCTTATTTTTTAATTAAAAAAAGTGAAAAGATTTTCCCAAAAAAAAGTGCACTTGTAAGACCGCTGCTAAAATACGGTGTGACAGAAAGTATTGCAACGACCGCCATTTTATTCTCTAGGGTGTTTGAAAAAAAATGTATAATGTTTGGGGGTTCTAAGTAATTTTCTAGCAAAAAAAAATGTTTTTAACTTGTAAACAACAAATATCAGAAAGAGGCTCGGTCCTTAAGTGATTAAGAATGAAAAACTTTGAAAAATTCCCAAAAATTAACAATGACTGATATGCACCCTTGAGGAGAAGGAGGAGGAAAAGGACACATTAGCACATAAAAAAAGTATCTCAGGGTGGGGCTTTAAAGGATTGTGTTTTTCCCATGTCATCCTCAAATTCACAATAAAAGGAGCACCATCTCCCTATCATATTGTATATATCTATATATCTATAGATATATAGAGATATATAGATATGTACAGTATGATAGGGAGAGGGTGCTCCTTTTAATCAAGTGCTAATTGAGTGCTTTTTTTGGAGTTCTAATGTGTCCTTTTCCTCCTCCTTCTCAAGAGTGCTCCACACATTTCACATAGGAATGAGGGAATGCGTTGGTCTTCAGTTTACAGGGGATTCACTGAACTGGCTAAATAAAAAGATAAAAAACAAATGTGCAAACAAAAATAAAAGTGACAATAGTATAATCGTAGCAGCCAACATTAAAAAGTGTCCCCACATAAAACAGAATATATGAAAATAGCGTTAACTCAGAACAATTAGATAATAATAAGTGTGCAGCAGTGAAGAGCTGATCACATAAAACATCAATATCAAATAACATCAAATATCACACATAAAAAGACAACCTAAACATAATGTTAAATCAAGTCCATAACTGTCCATAATTCAGGGAAAAATTTATTAAAAAAATATAATAGTGCAAAAAAGTGCATGTGCAAAAAATAATGTTGCAGTAATGAATCTCTCAAACATTAAAGTGCATATGCAAAAAATATAACATTGTAGAAGTAAAGCAATCGGGTGCAGGAAAAAATATAAGTTCTTGAATATTTTGGTCACACTTGCTTCCTCCATTCACAATCCACCAAGTGTGTGCCTCTCACCTTTTGTTTAAAAAAAAGTGTGTTTTACTTTTATCAGGATTGTCTTTAAATTTTATTTATTTAGCCAGCATCTACATTATGGTTCAATATAGGCTGTCTTTTGACAAATGTTAGGCTAATTTGATATCGGGCTTTTGGGTCTTAATATGAAAACAACATGTTTTTTGCTCACCTGTTTGTTTTAAATTTAAAATGGCCGCTGTCCAGTTGCCATGACACTAGGAAACATATCTAACTCAAGCTACGTATATAAACATCTCCAGCCCTTGAGGAAATCCCGTGATCAGTGACGCAATGCATTAGGAGGAGCCGGGTGATGTCACTTCTGGTCCCAGCTGAGATCGGAAGTTCTTGAATTGTATTGATGCTGACTGTTCTTGTTATAAATGTAAGTTGCTACTTTTAATAAATGATTTTTTACAGAATTGCTGCGCTATGGAGATCTCCTTTATCTTATATGACCATTGAAATGGAGGAGAGTGAGGGGATGTACATAGTATGGTGGGAGAGCGCTGCATACCTAATATCCCCAATTACTGCCTTTACACCCTATACCTGGTTTGGTGCTTCAAGGAGAGGAGTGGAGAGGGCCATTAAGGGTGTATTTACAAAAAGTGTTGCTAGACCCATTGGGGTCTTTGCTTAAGGTGAGAGGCTGGGGCACACTCTTGGTGGATTGTGGATAGTGGAAGCAAGTGTGACCACAATATTCAAGAATTTATGTTTTTTTTCCTGCACCTGATCACTTCACTTCTACTATCAATATTATATTATTTGCACTTTAATGTTTGAGATATTAATTACTGCATTTTTTTTGCACTATTATATTTTTTTGGATTTACTTTTCACTGAATGGATTACAGTTATGGACTTGATTTAACATTATATTTAAGTTCTCTTGTTATGTGTGTTATTTGACGTTTTATGTGATCAGCTCTTCACTACTGCACACTTATTATTATGTAATTGCTCTGAGTTAGCGCCACATTTATTTTTATATATTCTAAGCCCTGGCCGAAGTCCAAAAAAATCATAACTTGAAATAGAACCCCAATGAAGTTTATGTGGGTGAGTGTTTTCAATAAATATTGGCCATTTTCAAAGATAATAGCCAAAGGATTGAGCTAGACCTAACCGAGCAGATTTCACAGGAAAAAAAGATGACTGCATGCAAAGGAAAGCCAGCTTCCCCAGATCCTCTGTGTGCAACACCAACAATGTAGAGCAGCTTACCATAATGTATTGTCCTCCAAACTAATGAAAAAGCCAAATGAGCAGTAGGGAAAAAACTTTCCCAAATACATCCACAGAGGCACTGGCAGTCCTGGTGTTCTCCAAGTCAGAATCTCCTTCCCGTTATATGTGCATATTTGGAACATAAAAGATCACAGTTTTTTCCCTACAACTCATTAAGCTTTTCCATTAGTTTGGAGGCCAACACATTCTGGTAAGCTGCTACCCTCTACATTGTTGGTGTTGTACATGGAGGATCTGGGGAAGCTGGCTCTCCTATGCATGCAATCATCTTTTTTTCCTTTTTTTCCATGGAATTTGCTCTTCTGGGACACTGGAACCTATTCTTATTTTATAATTGAGTTTCTTTTTCTTTTATTTTCATTTATTCTTATTTTCTTATTTTTCTGGACTTTTATGGACTTCTTTTTATGAATTTGAGTTTACATTGTGTCACTTATTTATTGTCACAATGTTTTTTATTCCTTTGAAATCATATCACATTTCTCATTTTTTGATAGCACCGCACTTTATATATTGATTGTTTTGCATGTTTGTATATTGGCCAGTGCTAGCAGCTGATTTTATCACTTATATATTTTATACACATATCTAGCTTAGATATTTTTGCCTTTTTTACAGTTTATGATATAAACTATTAGTAAAAAGTCTGAATTCTTATCTTTTTTAGTTTGGGATGTAGTGTAGGTAATGGTTAAAACTTGTTTTGTATTTTATTCATATTTTTTCTTTTCAAATATTTTATTAAGGAATCAGGCAGGGTACAGTAAAATAAACTGAACAGTTTACAACAAAAACAGCAACGAAAGATGATCAGATACGCTGTTACTTAAGCATTGTAAATGTAAATAACTCGATATAGGCACAGGATCAGCCCCTACTTCCCATATGAATAGGGTAAACAAAAGTCAAAACAATGGAAGGGGGGGCCAAATGAAACTAGGCCAACTATTGTCGGTAGGGAAAAAGAAACCCGTAGACATTTTTACCCAGAGCTCCAGTCCCTACTCGGGGTAGTAGTGAAGGAGAACAGCGTTGCTTAAGGTATTTTACCCAACATAGAAAAAAGAGAGAATGGGAAAAAGAAAATACAGGGATAGAAAAAGAGAGGAAAGAGAAGGAGGAAATAAGGTCATAGAGAGAGAGGGAAAAGTTGTGACAGAGTAAGGGAAAGGAAGGAGAGAAGGAAAAGCATGGTCGGCGGACCCAGGGGAACCACAAGCCCCAAAACACTGATCATTTTAAACTAAGGAGCCATAAGGCGTGTGTCAAAGTCCTTAGGCAAAAAATTGTCTACCCATGGCTGCCAAATTCTAGTAAACAGTGGGATTTTGTCCAACGTTACCGCTTCTATTTTCGCATGTATCATCGCCTGTGTAACTCTGTGTTTGGTCTCAGCTACATGTAAAGTAGGTGTCCTCCAGGCTCTTGCTATCGTTTGCTTAGCTGCAGTCAATATTTGGAGGGAAAGTCGAATTTGGGGTTTGGTGAAATTTAGTGGTAGCCAATTCAACAGTGCTATTTTAGGATCAGGATCCACGGGGCGATGAAATAGTGTGGTTAATATATGAAAGATTAAAGACCAAAAATTTGTTACGGTGGGACAGGTCCACCAGATGTGGAGGTGGGTACCCCGGTCTTTGCAACCTCTAAAGCAGTCTGGTGAATAGTTTGGCACATACTTGGCAATTCTAGAGGGGACTAGGTACCACCGCATCAGGACCTTATAGTTCGCTTCAGAAGCTACCACATTTTGTGAGGAGTTCTTAGTGTTAGTCCATATGGTGGACCACGACTCTGCGTCAAGATTAAGTGTTAAATCAGTGGCCCATGCTTTAGCATAACTCAGAAGGTCTTCAGATGCGGTGGAGAGGTAAGAATAGAGGTATGAAATGGTGCCCGGGGCATGCGGATCAGAGGAACATATAGACTCAAATTGAGACATAGATCTAAGATTGTGGCCCATTTTGATATGGGTTTGGAAGAAGTGAGCTATCTGCAAGTAACGGAAGCATTCTTTGTGGGGTAGTTGTGTCTGTGCCTGTAAGTCAGGGAATGGAATGAGAGAGGTTCCCCGAAAAAGATCACATACCCGAGTAAGGCGTGCATGTGACCAGGCTGAAAAGGCGCCTGGCTCCATGCAGGCTGGCATAAAGTTTGGGTGACCTAAAAATGATAATAGGGGGAGATGTGGGGACAAAAATTTAAAAGGAGTACATAGCTTATGCCAAATTTTAAGGGAATGACTTGTGATAGGGTTAATAAGGGTTTTACACTCCTGGGGGGGGGAGCCAAAGCATATTGGAGACGGAAATAGGATGCGCCTCTACTGCCTCTAAGCTGACCCATAGTGGAGTTTCAGATTCAGCGTGGTAGAGGGTCATTTGTGATAACTGAGCGGCATAGTAATAGTGTTTGAAATATGGTATTCCCAGCCCTCCTTGAAGCTTATGCCGAAAGAGGACCGTCTTAGAAATTCTAGGTCTAGTATTACCCCAAATATATTTGAGAGTCCTGCTTTGTATAGTGTTATGGAAATATGTAGGGACTGTAACCGGGAGCACTCTATATAGATATAGTAATTTGGGCAGCAAAGACATTTTCACTGCCGTAATACGCCCCAGCCAGGAAACACATAAGGGCTGCCAAGAAGAAAGAAGCAACGATAAACTACGTAGCATGGGAAGATAATTAACATGGTAAAGGGGAGCAGGGTTACTAGTTAATCTAATACCTAGGTAGGGAATATAAGACGTTGACCATTGGAACGAATAGTTAGTCCGTAGGTTGTGCAAAGTTTCTGCAGGCAGGGATACTGCAAGGGCTCTAGATTTACATTGATTCACTTCAAGACCTGAAATTTGCGCGAATGCATCAAGAAGCTTAAAGAGGTTGGGCAAGGTGGTATGGGGGGAGGTGATAAACAGGAGGGCATCGTCTGCGAAGAGGCATAACTTATGGGTCATGGAAGCTACCTCTAGACCCCGAATATCAGGGTTAGATCTAATCAGGGCTGCTAGCGGTTCTATAGCAAGGGCAAAATGCAGGGGCGACAAAGGGCACCCCTGCCTAGTACCTCGTTGAATCGGGAATCTATTGGAACTGAAGCCGGAATAGCGAACAAACGCTTGGGGATGGGCATATAAAGTGTCAATCCAACGGAGAAAATGAGGGCCAAACCCCCACTTAAGCAATATATACTTAAGGTAGGGCCAAGAAACAGTATCAAAAGCTTTACGTATGTCAAGTGACAATAAATGCATAGGGATATTTCTAGATCTAGCTAAGTGCTGTAATAGAATAACCCGACGTATGTTATCACTCGCTTGGCGCTTAGGTATGAACCCTACCTGATCCTTGTGAATCAGCCTTCCAATATGTGAAGACAATCTTAGGGACAGCACTTTTGCTAAGAGCTTAATATCTAGATTCAAAAGTGATATAGGCCTGTAGTTTGACCATACGGAATGATCAGCATCAGGTTTGGGTATCATTGAAACTGAGGCCGTAAGTGTGTCACTACCAAAGGTGCCCCCCTTTAAAAGGGTATTAAAAGTGTTTGCTAAAAGTGGTGCCAGGGTATCTGCAAATTTTTTGTAATATAGCCCTGTAAAGCCATCCGGGCCAGGTTGTTTACTAGTTTTAATTAGCTTGATAGCCTGGAGCACTTCAGAAGACGAGACCTCCGTGTCAATAGCGTTTCGGGCCTGGGCGGGAAGAGAAGGGATCTGTAGATCGTGGAACAATGCGTCAGCTTTGGTTTGAGGGAAAGAAAAGGGAGATTCGTAGAGTTTCGCAAGGCGTTTGGAAAACTCGTCAACTATTTTAAGTGGGTTGCTAGTGTATGATTCTTTTCCCACCTTTAGCCTAATCGGTTTATGTACTCGTTCAGGTTGTCTAAGGCGAAGAGCTAAAAAGGTGTCAGGCTTATTAGATTTAGTATAAATGGTATGAAAAGTCCTACGTAAGGTTTTATCTGCTGCCTCTGAGAAAAGTAAATCCAGCTCAAGCCGAATTTTAGCTAATTCAGACTTATTCGTCTCAGAAGGGGAGGTCTGGAATAGGAGAAATAGCCGTTGATATTCAGTCTCTAGGTATTGCAAACGTTGGAGCCTGTCTTTCTTAAGGAAGGAGGCTGTTGATATGCATTTACCCCTAATTACAGGCTTATGTGCTTCCCATAAGAGAATAGGGGAGATATCTGGAGTGGCGTTATGTGTAAGATAATCACGTAAGGCAACTTGAATGTCGAGCAAAAAGGATTGATTTGTTAAGTGTCTATCATTCATTCGCCAAAATCTTTCCCGAGGTCTTGGTATAAGGGAGGAAATAGAGGTGATCACTGCACAATGGTCAGACCAAGTGATTGGGTGTATAATAGATTGCAGCAGGATTGGGGAGGATGCTATGGGGATAAATATATGATCTATTCTAGAAAAGGAATTATGGGGATTAGAGTAAAACGAAAAATTCTTCTTTGCAGGATTGCATTCCCGCCAGGTATCTAATATTGAATATTTTTGCAGCAAGGACCAGAATTGAGTTGAGAGTGAGTGATGGTCTGGCGTGTACGGGGATCTATCTACAGACGGGTGAATAACCAAGTTAGAGTCCCCACACATAATTAAGGTACCTTTAAGATGAGTTTTGATTACTTGAAAAAGATGAGAAAAAAAGGGAATAGGGTTGGAATTAGGGGCGTAATAAGAGACTAGAGTTACATCTGATTCTTGTAGGGAGCCTGTCAAGAGAATATATCGTCCCTCAGGATCCTTGATAGCCGAAGTCAAAGTAAACGGGAGAGAACGATGGAGAGCCAGGAGGACCCCCCGATGTTTCGTAGCCGCAGAGGCCGTGTATACTAGGGGATAATTATTATGAAAAAATTTAGGAGTATTACGAACAGAGAAATGTGTCTCTTGTAACGCTACTATACCTGCATGCAATGATGTAAAGGTGCGAAAAGCTTTAACCCGTTTGTTGGGCGAGTTTAGACCTTTCACATTCAGCGACAATATATTCAGGGGAGCCATATAACCGGGTGCGGGTAGATGATAAATAGGAGCCCGGGATCCCCCCAGGCCAGCCAACCACTACAAGAAAAGAAAGAGGGTAGAGAGGGTAAACAGAGAAAAGGTAAGAAACAGTGGAAAGAAGACAGAGAAATGTCAGAACAATTACGTAAGGCGAACCTTAGATAAATGGGCATATCACGAGAAATCTCAAGTCGCCCGACAAAAATGTGCATGGTCTCCACGGCAAGAAATCTCGCCATAGAGAGAACGCACTAAATTGGGGGGAGCAGTGACTGTTCCCCGCAACATACCAGGAGAGGCATTACACAAGTAACATTTTTGCAAAGCCTATTAGCCTGAGGCAATTGCGATTAACACATAGAGAATGCTCATATAATTAACTCCAATAAACACAAATAGAATTGAAAACATAGCAAGCTTAATAACATGACTATGGACCCTAAAATTGGGGAAAAAAAAAAAAAAAAGGGGGGGGGGGTGGGGGGGGGACCAGGAAAGGAGAGAAGGGGAAACTGAAAGGGAAGGAGGGGGGATGAGGGATAAAAAAAAAAGGGGAAAAAAAAAGGGGGGGGAGGGATATTATTTTGGAGGTATTATTCTGAAGGTAAGAGTGGGATCATAGGTCCTCTACACATAGAATCTTCAAAAATAGCAGGCCAAATAAGCCGGTGAGTCCAGGATTAAGACTATCGATAACCCGGGTGTAATGTATGAGTCAAAAAAAAAGGGAAAATGATGTAGTAATAAAGATCCTTCAGCGGGGCTCAAAAATCTTGGGGCTGTAACGATTCTCAGCAGGAGCCTTTGCAGGTGTCCCCTTACGGATGGATCTTGGTGACCGTAGGTCTCTGGGGTCTCGTTTGGGGGTAGCCGTATGAGGGTAGGGGGTTAGACGTGCAGGGGTGCGCGGAAGTGCGGTCTCCAACTGTTGTTCTGGAGTAGTCAACCGAAGGGATTCCAAAAGGCGTTGTAGAGCTTCAGGGGTGGTGCAGTTATATTGCTGGCCATTGTATGTAAAATGAAGAGCAAAAGGGAACCACCACACGTACTTGATTTGGTGCTGGATAAGAACTTGTAATTGTGGCTTCATAGCTCGTCGTTTCGTGATCGTAAGGGGAGCTAAGTCAGTGAACAATTGGTACGTGTGGCCTTGGAAAGTAAGCGCGTCTCCTTTGTTGCGCGCAGCGGTAAGAAGTTGTTCCTTCGATCGGAAGAAGTGAAGCTTAATAATAATGTCTCTTGGAGGACCGTCGGGCTGACGACACGTTAAGGCCCTATGTATTCTGTCGAACTCCAAACGTTCGATCGGAATTTCTGGGCAGAGTTCCTGGAATAGGGCCGTAGTAAAGGACTGCAAATCCACGACCGATTCTGGGATGCCTCGCAGGCGTAAGTTAGCTCTTCTGGAGCGATTTTCGGCATCTTCTAGTCGAGAAAGCAACACTGCGTTCTCCTCACGAAGCATTAACTGCTCCTGAGCTTGTTCTTTGAGAGTAAGTTCCATATCATCAGCTCTAGTTTCAAGGTCTGCGGTGCGTTGTCCCAGTTCACGTATTTCACGTGTTAGCTTAGTGGTAATTTGGTCTGAAGTCGCTTTAAGCGCTTTGTGAAGCATTTTCTCTATATGGGAGAGGAGATCTGTCTGCGGCATACCTGGAGTTGGCAAAGCAGGAAAGTCCTCTAAGCTGGGTCCGCACTCCTCGTCAGTGTCATCACTGTGGTGGTCGGCTGTGTCCGCTGGAGAGCTGGAGCGCTGCGATGCGGCCTGTGCTTGTGCCTTCGCCGCCATCTTGGACGAGGCCCGCGCGAGCGCCTCTTTGATAGGTTTCGGCTTGGATTTACCTCTGTGCCCCGTTAAAACCATCCCGGGGGGAGCGCGGTGTTGTCCCTGGATCGTACCGGTTAGTTAGGTGTCACTTGTGTGATCGGCAGGATTATAAAGGCCCGGGACTGTTGCGGGGAATGCGGAGCTCTAACGGAAGGCGTCCATCTCGTCGAGCCTCGCGCATGCGCCCCTTTTTATTCATATTTTTTATTTACTTTTTCACTTTCAGATATTCCCCATAAATTCCTACCTGACACTTCCTGACACATTCTAGGAAGCCATATATGGTTTAAAATTTGACTGGTTATACACACATCAATCTATTGATCAACTTGTGCTCAACCAGCCTGTTGGAAAATTTTCTCTTGATCAGCGCTGTCGACTATTGACAGTGCTGATGATCAGTGTATTCTGACAGGGGCAAAGTTTCCCACTGTCAGAATACAATAGCGCAGTGTAGTTGCTGACTTTTAATAATCAGACACTCACCTGTCCGTGGTCCAGCGATGCTGGCATCCGAAGCATTCTAACTGTGGGCGCCCGGCTGTGGCTTCACAGCTGGGCACGCACTGTGCATTCGCGCAAACCATGCTGCGTGGTTTGAATGGCTGGGCAATATTTTGGAGCCTGTGATGTGACCCAGAAGATTGCAGGGAGGGAGGGGGGAGAGGTGATCTTCCTACCGGCACGGTGGCACCAGGGGAGGAAGTGGTAGCTGGGTGCCTGTAAAAAAAGGGTACTCGCTCCCCACCCCAAAAAAATTACATGCCAAATGTGGCATGTCAGGGGGTCACCAACGCTTAAAGCGGAAGTTAAATTTTTGGATGGAACTCCGCTTTAAGAGTTTAACAGTATTTCAAATCGCTCCTTACTCCATCCACAACTAAAAAAATGACCCAAGACTAAAAAGTTGGCCTTATATTCACCTTTAAAATGGCTGTATGCTGATTGGGCAACAACTATCTAATAGAGCATCCTCTAATTTTTCAGATCTTTCCTATCACTTCTTGTTTCTTTGGGGCAGGGGGTAAAGGAAAACCTCCCCAACAAAACCAAGACACCAAAACATAAACCTAATTTAAACTATTCCTAACTCTAAAGCAGAAAATGCTTTTGCTATAATAACATGTGCCCTTACAAAAACAAAAAGACACTCCACTCTCAATGTAAAATTCACAAAATATTATCTGTATCAGAGGAGGTAAAAAAAAGTCAGCAAAATATTTTATTTTGTTTATTCTCTGATGCATGATTAATCAAAACAATGAAAAAAGTTTCCTTAGTCCAACACTTAAAAAAAAATTCCTTGGATGCTAAATTTAATCCAAAGAAATTTTCAGCCTTAAATTGTTTTGCAGGTTGGTGGGTAATGTATGTTGCTACCAGTTATTAGTATAAGAGAGTGCTGCATGTCAGTGAAAGTGTAATGAAACAATCTAATTTCATCTAGTGTGTAGCCTGAAGTAAATTTACTGATCATCGGTGCAATGAATGTTAGAAAGAACCCAATCAGCAGGTGCTTTCAGCAACATTATCCTATTAAAGCGGGACGACTTTATATAGTTGTTTAAGGTGTAGTCAGAGGCAGGTGATGGAAGTGAGGCTTTGATAAAGAGACAGTGTACATGTTAAGCGGGTTTTTTTTCTGCTAAGCTAAGCAGGAGAGAATTGATATGTTAGCAATGAAGTGCAATGACAATTAAATTGTAACTGACCTACATGTTACCATCATTATGCTTTCTCTTTTTACTGCTTTCCCTCTTATTTAATCACACAGTATGGGGTTTTTATTAGGCAGTAATGTTAAAATCTTCATCCATTTAGCCATAAATGTTTGACTGGTGATCTATCAGCGTTTCTTGTACTATACAAACAAAACCATTTTGCTGAATCATTGTTGACTTGTTTGTGGTCTAATTTAATGAGAATAATAACTTACATTACTGCTGGTTGAGAACACAGAAATCCTGCTAGCATGAGTAAGCTATATCATTTCTATTCATATCACTTCTATATTCATTGGCTGTGCTAAGGCAATATGCATATGCACATTTTTTTTCCTTTTGGAATTTTAGAGTTCAAGTTAAGTTCTGCTACACTATAACAAAGAAGAAGTTACAAATCACAGGATGACAGATCTAGCTGCACTAATTATGACTCCCTGGGAACAAAAAGCTTGTAGGCAAATTGTGGCTTTCAGCTTCTGAGGATTTACAGGCTCTGGCATTCTCTGTGGCTGGCTGACTTCTGTTCCTTGCCCCCATTCTGCACCCCTTTTGAATGCTCGTCCCATTGTCAATGTTTGCTTGGCAGACTAGTTCATCATAGCATTCATAGAGTATCAATATACAAGAATGGTTATGACCCAGAAAACTTTTATTTGAAGTAATGGCTCCGGGTCCCTGTTAGTGGAAAAAGAAAGGGGACCCCCCCTAAAAAAAATAAAGTGGTCTTCAGAAGGGGCTTAGCTTTGGTTGATATTGAGATACCATATTAGAGAGGAATTGAAGTCCAAAAAAATATTATAGAGATCGTTTGGTAAAAGGGACATTTGGGGAAATGTACAAAATGGGTACACACTGAATCTGGTGCAGCTGTGCATAGTAACCAATCAGCTTCCTACTACAGCAATTAAGCCTTGACAATAAAACGTGGATGCTGATTGGTTCTGTGTGCACCTGTTTTAGTAAATCTCCTCCACTGCATGTCCATTATGCCAAAAGAAAAAGGTTTCTCTTGGCATAACTATCAGGTTCTGTATAAGATAAGTTGAGGTTAGTGCTGGGATAATGCATTATCATAAGCACTTAGGCTTGTGCAATTCGTTTCGTAACTAATCGAAATTCGGCCGAATTTTGCATCTTTCGGACATTCGGATGCATCCGAATGTCCGAATAAAAAAATAACGAATAACAACGAATACGAAAGAAATATAACAAATGTATTCAAATGAATTTGAATGAATTTGGTAATTCTTTAAAGATCTAATGAAACAAAAGGTCAACTCAAAGTAAATCTTATAGTCCAATCAGCTAATTAATTTTGTGTCAGAGGTTGGATTACTGGCAAAGTGCATTCCTGAGAACTGAGTTAGACTGGTGTTGTATTGTATTTGAGCCGAGGAGAAGAGACGTTGTCATTGTGTGTGTTAAAAGATTCAATAAACAAATGACTTTCCAAACTACGAATCATTATCACGAATGTATATACATATATAAATAGCGAATTTCAACGAATACGAACTAATGAATTCGACACTCTACGAATAATAACGAATTATCCAAAAACGTATTAACATAGCATATCGAATATAACAGAACGAAATTATGTGTTTTACGAATGACAACGAACCGAAACTAAACAAAATTTTCCGTTGTGCACAAGTCTATAAGCACTTACTGCCCCATGGCCAAAAGAAGGATGACACTGGCAACAGAATAAACTTTGGAGAAAATTGCCACAGTGGCAATTGGGGGCAAGGGAAAGTGCAGAGCCTTGATTTATGGAGCTCAGCAAACTCAGAGATAGGTTTGTCATTTTATATAAGTCTACAATGATCCTGCAAGATCCCCAGCTCTCATTTCCTCTTTGCTGGATCAGAAGCAAGCATAAGGCTCCTACCTTCAAAGATAAGTTCCCTAATGCCAGCTTTTAGTTTTTTTCAGCTTTTCAGGTTCAGTTACCTAAATCCAGCCTTTAAAATATTATTTATCAAGAGTAATTGTTTTACATATACCCTGGAGTTTCAAACATAGGACTACACGCTTGGGTGGTTACATCGTTTTACTCTTTTGGCAGCTGCTACTGGCCACCACTAGAAGGAGCTGAAGGTAAAAAGCTCGTTCATCCCAAGACAATGGGGTTGATTTACTAAAACTGGAGAGTGCAAAATCTGGTGTAGCTGTGCATGGTAGTCAATCAAATTCTAATTTCAGCTTGTTCAATAAAGCTTTGACAAAAAAAAAAAAAATAGAAACTGATTGATTTCTATGCAAAGCTGCATCAGATTTTGCACTCTTCAGTTTTAGACCTCTCCTTGAATTCCAAATAGGAATGCCTGAGATCATCTGCTGTAGGGAGAAAATTATTTAAACACAACTCCACTTTATCAGCGGAAAAGGGTATATTGTGCAATGAATTCTTTAAGCAGGCTGCAGGGAAAAGTAAGAAAATAAGATAAGCACCATAAGATAAACACAATAAGCAAGATTTTCAATGCTTTTTAGATAAATTAGATTGTATAGTTTTTAACATGAATATATATATATATATATATATATATATATATATATATATATATATATATATATATATATATATATATATATATATATATATATATATATATATATATATATACAGTTGTGTGAAAAAGTATTTGTCTCCTTTCTGATTTTTTATTTTTTGCATATTACATGACTTGGATCATCAAAAGAATGTTATTATTTCACAAAGATAACCCAAGTAAAGACAAAATGAGGTTTTTAAATGATGGTTTCATTTATTAAGGCAAAAACCTGTTCAAACTTGCCTGGATTTATGTGAAAAAGTAATTGCCCCTAAACATAATAACTAGTTGTGCCACCCTTGGTGTTTGCGATAACTGACAATGAGTCTTTCACATTGCTGTGGAGCAATTTTGGAGCAGAATTGTTTTAATTCAGACACATTGGAGGGTTTTCCAGTATGAACGGCCATTGTAAGGTCATGATACAGCATCTCAATTGGATTTAAGTCAGAGTTTTGACTATACCACTCCAAAACCTAAATTTTGCTTTGTTTAAATCATTTGGAGGTGGACTTGCTGTTGTGTTTCTGATCATTGTCCTGCTGCATAACTCATTGTGCGCTTGAGTTTACAAACTGATGGCCGGACATTCTCCTTTAGCTTTTTCCTCTAGAGCATAGAATTCATGGTTTCATCAATTATGGAAAGTCATCCAGGTCCCGAAGCTGCAAAGTGATTAAAAAAGTGGTGGTGTCCAGTGGGTCTGCAAAGTAGGCTTCTTCCGCAAACCTATTAAATGGGTAACCAAAGAAGCGCTCCTCTTATTGTGAATTTAAATGGGGAAAAAGGCTACTTGGGATGTTAATGCGTATATGAATTTATTTTCATATAAAGAAAAATTCTGTGGATAATGCAGATGTGAAACATACATTAACATGAATATACAAACAGTACATCGGATGCAGTATACATAACGAGAATGCAATACAATATGAAAAGATCACAATCATAAACTCCACAGAACATGTAAGCTACATGTAGAGGAAAAAAGGACCCAACGAGTTTCAAGTGATGACTCTTCTTCAGGGGTACTGATTGGAAACAGCACGATATGAGTGTGTCTGCAAATAAGGGAATACATTGTGAACAAGACAATAAAGAAATATGCAATCATAGAGAGATATATAAACAAACAAAAGAGGGTACATGTATACTACAACAAGGTGTTACATTGTATACAAGTTAAAGAGGTATGAACGTCAGTACTGACCATAGAGCTGGAGAGCATGATAACTTCCTGCATCCATATGGGATGTTGCATTAAAAACAATGAAAAGACCGTCAGGGACAGCCAGGTGCCGATGATCCCAAAGACTGCTACAGTGGGTCGGGGGGAAAAAACCCTCTACGTCAAAGCCCGAGATATCCTCAACCAGCCCCAGCCCCAGACCATCATGCTACCACTACCATTAGGGATGAGCCCGATGTTTGAGTCAAATGTAAATCTGACTCGAACATCAGGTGTTCACCTGTTCGCCGAATAGCGAACAATTTGGGGTGCTCGCAGCAAATTCGAAAGGAGCACCCTTTAACCTCCCTGGCGGTATGATTCAGTCTGGTGTTAGGTGCTGAAAGCGGTACAATTATTTTGCATGGAAATTTGGCGTTTTATATTGTAGTCCTGTAATTCTTAGGAATAACTCTCTTAAATCTGTTCAAACCAGAGAGAAAAAAGAAAATATTTGGGACTTTAAATGAGGTAATAGTTCAAATCCCCTCCTCCATCCCGGATTCATATTTAAAAGGAAGGAGCGGCAGGCGGGACTTTGTATGAGGTACACGGGAGCAAAAGCACAAAATGTGATAAAAAAAAACATATTTTAATAAATACAGGTAGTCATATATTTACATATTAATACACGTAGCCATATATTAGTATTTTTGATTACATCAGATTATACGTTCCAACAAGGACTTAGTAGTAAACACATAAAGGGTCAAACACTAAATAAGCACAAATCATATGTAAATACATGACACATTGAAGTGTCATTTAGGAGAATTTTTTTTTTATAAAGAAACAAAGGTCGAGAAGGAACGTTCATGCTTTGTTGAAGATTGTATACACAAAATGGCAGTTGAAAGCTCTACGGGTTTTGTGACCTTATAGCCACTCGTCAGGAGCAACACCGTAATGGTAACCTATGGGTAGAATAAACAACCGTATTTAAATCAATTAAAAAAAAGTGGACAATTGCACAAACATGGAGGAAACCCCCACACATGTACATTCGACCCACAAACTTACATGTATATCTGCACAGAGGCGGTAACAGACACCGAAAGTTGGGCCCGCCCAAATTTGCCATGGTCCAGGGCTGAGGGAGCACACCCGGACGACACCCAGAACGCACAAGCAACACCCCCAGCAGGTAGAAGTGTATGATATGGCACGAATAAAGTGTTGAGTAGTGAGGTGGCCCTACTGAAGGGAATGTAAAAATTATACAATTGATATGGTATGTATTAAAAATATGTGAAAAAATTAATGAGGGTGTAAAAACAAAGACAAAGAATAAAAAAAATCAATGCAGTGAAAAAAGGAACAAATGAAATAAAAGAGAGGTAAGAAATTAAGAATACCTTGTGCTGATTGATTAAGGGCAAAGAAGCCAGAGAGCATGTGGTTGCAATGGGCAAGTGAAAGGGGGAATAGCGGAGATGAGACCCTGCACAGGGGGAGACCCATGCGAAGGGGGCCATACTCCCAGCGTCATGCAAACGAGATCCAAGGGGGAATGGGAGGCGCAACACAGCCGCCAGCTGTATCGACCAAGCTGGACAGCCGCAAGCGTCAAACCCAGCCCCTCGATGATCGGAGATGGTGAACACAGCAGCCAGAGCAAGCGTGCCAAAGTGCGTGTCGCAACCCCGGGACATGACACGGACGAGCAAGGCCACAAAACCCACAACGCCCATCACCGCAAATGCGTACATACAGTAAAGTTAGCAAACAAGCAAAAAATATAATCTCCAATTAGTTATTTCTACCCACAGACTCTCAAAATTCATATAAAAATAGATCGAAATAGGAAGTAGTAAAAGGAATTTATTTAGTGTTTGACCCTTCATGTGTTTACTACTAAGTCCATGTTGGAATGTGTAATCTGATGTAATCGAAAATACTAATATATGGCTACGTGTAATAATATGTAAATATATGACTACCTGTATTTATTAAAATATGTTTTTTTAATCAAATTTTGTGCTTCTGCTCCCGTGTGCCTCATACAAAGTCCCGCCTGCCGCTCCTTCCTGTTCAAACCAGAGTCTAGTAGACATCCCGGGTATGATAAAGTTTATAATATAATAAATAATAATAAAAATGATTCAATAATGTAATCAAATCCTAAAACACTGAAAAAGGGACACTTTCTGGTTGCTATGGATAATCTCCAAATTCCAGCGCTAATTTTAAAGGCTTATATGCTTTGTATTGTCATAAAAAGTGTTTGGGGACCTGGGTTCTGCCCCAGGGGACAGGTATCAATGCAAAAAAAAAGTTTTAGAAATGGCAATTTTTTCTGGCAGCAGTGATTTTAATAATGCTTAAAGTGAAACAATAAAAGTGAAATATTCCTTTAAATTTTGTACCTGGGGGTGTCTATATTATAACTGTAAAGTGGCGCATTTTTCGAACAGTCCCTGCAGAAAATTATATTTCTAAAGGAAAAAAAGTCATTTTAAACTACTCGCAGCTATAATGAATTGTCGGGTCTTGGCAATACAGATAAAAGTCATTGAAAAAAAACGTCATGGGGTCCCCCCAAAAATCCATACCAGGCCCTTTGGGTCTGGTATGAATATTAAAGGGAACCACAGACCAAAAAAAATTGTGTGGGGGTCCCCCCAAATTCTATACCAGGCCCTTGAGGTCTGGTATGGATATTAAGTGGAAATCCTGCGCCAATTTATTTAAAATAATGGTGTAGGGGTCCCCCTCAAAATCCATACCAGGCCCTTCAGGTCTGGTATGGATTTTTAGGGGAACCCCATATCAAAATAAAAAAATGGCATGGGGTCCCCCAAATATCCATACCATGCAGCCTGGCAGGCCACAGGAAAAGAGGGGGGACTAGAGAGTGTCTCCCTTCCAGAACTGTACCAGGCCACATGCCCTCAACATGGGGAGGGTTTTTTGGGGAAGCCCCCAAAACACCTTGTCCCCATGTTGATGGGGGCATGGGCCTAATCATCCCCACAACCCTTGCCCGGTGCTTGTGGGGGTCTATGGGAAGGGGGCTTATCAGAATCTGGAAGCCCCCTTTAACAAGGGTACCCCAGATCCCGCCCCTTGTTTGAAATGGTAACAAGTACATTGTTCCCCCACCATTTCACGAAGTGTCAAAATAAAAATAAATAAAAAAGACACATCTTGGGATAAGTCCTATATTAAAAAAATAAAACATAAAAATGTCCCATGAGTCCATTCATCTTCTTCTCTCACTCTGCCGATGCATCAATTAAAAAAACACTGCACGCTGGGGTTTTTTTTTCGGTCCATCGGCGGAGCAAGAGAAGAAGATGAATGGACTTTGAGGGACATTTTTATTCCTTAATAAAGGACTTGTCCCAAGATGTGTCTTGTGGTTTTTAACATTTTGACACTTTGTTTGTGAAATGGTAGGGGTACAATGTACCTGTTACCATTTCAAATATTGGGGGGCCGGGATCTAGGGGCCCCCTTGTTAAAGGGAGCTTCCAGAGTCCCCACCTGTAGACCCCACAACCACCAGGCAAGGGCTACCCCAAAGCACCCTCACCATGTTAAGGGCATGTGGCCTGGTACAGTTCAGGAGGGGGGAGCGCTCTCTCATCCCCCCTCTTTTCCTGCAGTCCACCATGTTGTGTGCTCAGATAAGGGTCTGGTATGGATTTTTGGGGGACCCCCACACCATTTTTTTTAATTTTGGTGCGAGTTGCCCTTAAAATCCATACCAGACCAGACTACGCCCACTGCTTAGCCTTTGTTCAGGCTAGGCTTTCCTGTCGGATGCCAACCATTGTTCCTGGTTACTGAACAAACACAGAACCCCCTATTTGGGTTCAGGCTGGTTGAAAGTGCGTCTATTCTATCCCAAATCCTTCAAAATTTTGGTGTTCCTGTTCTATGTAGTATTCCTACATTAACTCTCTATCTGTCACCATTGGTGATATATAGGGTTGGACGTTTCCCCCCCCCCCTGAGAGTGTTTCATCAGTTGTAGGCTTGGAGACGAGCCAAGGTTTTTGTTCGTCCCCCCTTGGGTCAAAAAAATGGTTCCCCTGAAGAAGCCATCGAAGTGACGAAACATGTTGGGACTCTTTTGACCAGCGTTTAAATTTCGACTATATCATACTGAGTAGACAACGATTTTATTCAATGTATTGTGTATTGTTGTGAATTAATTCTGATGATACATATTTTTATGACTATCTCATTAAATAAAGAACCAGTGTTCATTCTTTTTAAATTATGTATTGTACCTAATTGTCCGTAATTTCTGGATTTTCCTTATTTCATCTTTTCACACTGACATATCCTACAATTATTAGGCAATGCAATAATCCCCTCCTCCCTAGTCCCGTATTTTTTAATTTTCTTATTCATAATGATACAAATATCTGTCACTTACATCTGACAGGCAGAAAGCTGGGTGTAGACAAGGTTAAAAACTGTGGTCATCAACATGTCGTCAGCGTGTCCACAAAAGCAACCAGAGCCCCTAGCGTTGATAGTGAGACGCTGGGGAAGAACCCGGCTGTGTCTCGCAGCTGACACATTGAAGAGCGGCTCCCAGAGACAGCGTGTGACGTCACCGGTGCAGGGGAACACAACGCGTTTCTGAGAATGCGCGGGATCCATATGGAGCCAGCGCGCTCCTTTCTCAAGTGTAGAAATAAAAAAAGGGGGAACTGAATGACAGCTCATAAATACCTCCATTCATTAGACAAACCAACGGTGTACAATTTGGGCCCAAAAAGGTGGAAACAATGGTGGCCATATAAAGTAAAAGGATTACAATGTTGCCATATCAAAAAATAATAAATGAAAAAATAATAAAAAATAAATGAATTACCAACAATTGACCTCTTAACAATATGCTCATGACATCACAAAAATCTTTAACACAAACAACATGTAAATATACCAATTAATAAGAAAAAAAAAACTAAAATTAAATAAAGGATTTTTTAAAAAGAATTATAAAATGTGCAAAAATTATTCTTTCATATAAATATCAAAATTCATATAGAAATTCACCATAAAAATAACAATAAAAAATTATAAATATTCTCTACAGAAGAAACAATTAACAAATGCCAATAATGGCTATATTATAAATACCGAGTCACAGGATAGTGTGTATCTCAATTTCTTCGTTAAGGCCATTAGGGGCAAGAGTGTCCAAAGTAAAAATCCAGAATGTTTCACGCTCACACAATTTCGAGAAACATTTTGCTTCAGAGATGTCGCCAGGTATGGATTCAATCACCCATACCTGGAGGCCCAGCGATAGACTGGTCATGGAACTCTAAAAAGTGTCATGGCACACTGTGTTTATCACAACACAATTCTGTAAGCGGAATGAAAGTGGAATAAGACGCAAAGGATTTGTGTCGCGCTTCTGTTTTAATTTACTGTGGGCAATCTTATTCTTAAGTGTAGGGGCCCTTCTATAGGTGACTTTAGGCCTATCACCCAATGTAGAGCTTAGATGAGGATCCTGTTTCAAAATACTCCAATGTTTTCTAAGGATATGTTCCATTTTTTTTATATTGTCTATGGAACCCTGTAATAAAGCGCACAGAAGGTTCTTCTTGGGGTTTGGCCACCTTAGGCTTCCTCCCCAGGAGAAAGGTGCTGCAAGCATGTTCTACTAAATGTGAAGGATAACCTTTCTCAATAAACTTCTTCTTTAAGGAGTACGCTCAGTGTAATATAGTCGCAATCACTGGTGCAGTTCTGTCTTAACCTACAGAACTGCCCTTTGGGGATATTGTTCACCCACAAAGGGTGATGGCAACTATCATAGTGCAAGTACGAATTGCCAGCAGTTGGTTTGGTATAGTTTCGGGCAAAGATGTTGTTGCCATCATGATTGAGTTCAAGATCAAGGAAAGCTAAGCTCTCCTTATTCCAAACCACAGAAAAGGAAAGACTCATATTATTAGTGTTACAATAGGAGATGAAATTGTCAACCTGTGATGAAGTGCCATCCCAGATAATGACGATATCGTCAATATATTGGCCAAAAAACACCACATATTGAGCAAAAGGATTATTATTCCATATGTACTGATTCTCCCACAGGCCCATGGTAAGATTAGCATACGAAGGTGCAAAATTAGCACCCATAGCTGTACCAGGTGGCCAAACCCCAAGAAGAACCTGCTGTGGACTTTATTACAGGGTTCTATAGACAATATAAAAGAATGGAACATATCCTTAGAAAACATTAGAGTATTTTGAAACATGATCCTCATCTGAGCTCTACATTGGGTGTTTGACCTAAAGTCACCTATAGAAGGGCCCTACACTTAAGAATAAGATTGCCCCCAGTAAATTAAAACATAAGCGCAACACAAATCCTTTGCGTCTTATTCCACTTACAGGGATGTATAGGTGCAATAAGCCTCTCTGCTAAACTTGCCAATTTGTTAACCATGGCCAAAAAAACTTTACCCACAAAGGAATAACCTACCAATTTAATCAATTTCATAACTGCTCCAGAAACTATGTTGTTTATTGCCTGATGTGCCCATGTAAAATGCTATATGTGGGCGAACCATCTGTCCCCTTAGGCAACGCTTTGGTAAGCACCGTCAGCTTACAGAATTGGGTTGTGATAAACACAGTGTGCCACAACACTTTTTAGAGTTCCATGACCAGTCTACGCTGGGCCTCCAGGTATGGGTGATTGAATTCATACCTGGCGACATCTCTGAAGCAGAACGTTTCTTGAAATTGTGTGAGTGTGAAACGTTCTGGATTTTTACCTTGGACACTCTTGCCCCTAATGGCCTTAACAAGGAAATTAAGATACACACTATCCTGTGACTCAGTATTTATAATATAGCCATTATTGGCATTTGTTAATTGTTTCTTTTGTAGAGAATATTTATAATATTTTATTGGTATTTTTATGGTGAATTTTTATATGAATTTTGATATTTATATGAAAGAATAATTTTTGCACATTTTATAATTCTTTTTAAAAAAAAATATTTTTGATTTTTTTTTATTATTAATTAGTATATTTACATAGTTGTTTGTGTTAAAGAATTTTGTGATGTCATGAGCATATTGTTAAGAGGTCAATTGTTGGTAATTCATTTATTTTTATTATTTTTTAAATTATTATTTTTTGATTGGCAACATTGTAATCCTTTTACTTTGTATGGCCAGCATTGTTTCCACCTTTTTGGCCCAAATTGTTCACCGTTTGTTTGTCTAATGAATGGAGGTATTTATGAGCTGTCATTCAGTTCCCCCTCTTTTTATTTCTACACTTGAGAAAGGAGCGCGCTGGCTCCGTATGGATCCCGTGCATTCTCAGAAACGCGTTGTGTTCCCCTGCACCTGTGACGCCACACGCTGTCTCCGGGAGCCGCTCTTCAATGTGTCAGCTGCGAGACACAGCCGGGTTCTCCCCCAGCGTCTCGCTATCAACACTAGAGGCTCTGGTTGCTTTTCTGGACATGCTGGCAACATGTTGATGACCACAGTTTTTAACCTTATCTACGCCCAGCTTTCTGCCTGTCAGATGTGAGTGACAGATATTTGTAACATTATGAATTAAAGCTCGTTTCACTAAGTGGCACTTTTCTACTTGTTTTTTTCTTTCCATGTGATTGAGCCGGCTTCACTCTAAGATCAGCAGCCTTCTGTGAAAGAGCATATACTATTGTTTGTCTGTCTAGCAAGATTAAGCGTTTTTGGACTGATTGGACATCTACAAGTACCCTTTATTTATTTAATATTAGAAAATCCATGGCTAAACAGTAGTGTTATGGAGACTTCTTACTGAGACCTATTTATTTTAAACCAATTTTATTTGCGTATTAGTTTGAATAATTATGAGATTTACATTGATTTACTGAGCGCCATTGTTCTTTTATGTTCTTTCTTATTGTTGAATCATGAACACTGATCTTACCTGAGGCAAGTGAGGCCTGCAGTTCTTTAGATGTTGTTCTGGGTTCTTTTATGACCTCCTGGAGTCGTCGTTGTCATGCTCTTGGTGTAATTTTTGTAGGCTGGCCACTCCTGGGAAGGTTCACCACCATTCCAAGTTATCTCTATTTGTGGATAATGGCTCTCCCCATAGTTTACTGGCGTTCCAAAGCCTTAGAAATGGCTTTGAAACCATTCCTAGACCGATACATGTACAATACATTACTGTGTTTCTAATCTGTTCTTGAATTTTTTTAGATTATGGCATGTGTGGCTTTTTGTGATCTGTTCACTTTGTCAGACAGCTTCTATTTATGTGATTTCTTGATTCAACAGGTCTGGCAGTAATCAGGCCTTTGTGTGGCAAGTGAAATTTAACTCAGCTTTCAAAAAAAATGTGGTTAATCGCAGTTCATTAATGATTTAGCATGGGAGGGGGCAATTACTTTTTCACATAGGGCAGGTTTGAACAGCCTTTTTCCTTTAATAAACGAAATAATTTAAAAACTGCATCTTGGGTTTACTCAGGTTATTTTTGTGTAATATTAAATTTTGTTTGATGTTTTGAATCATTTAAGTGTGAGAAATATGCAAAAAAATAAAAAAGTCAGGAAGGGAGCAAATACTTTTTCACACAAATGTATATACATATATATATATATATATATATACTGGGGGGAAGCCATGTGTGCTGTTTATATAGGCTCTGATTCCTTATTTTCTGTGTTTTATAATGGCTCGATTTTATCAGTCCTTCTTGCACTCAAAGTGAGTCAACTGACTGATTGAAAAGAATGCACTTTTTGCTTTCTGTCTTTCAGATATTCCAGTGGTTGTTAAAGTAGAACTGGAGAATAATGAAGGATTATAACTATTGGAAATCCCTCCAAAGTGATAGAAATCCATGTAAGTCATCAGGGTGATCAAAATAGTGTCCCCATTTGAAGTTTTGCCCTATATTCCTGTTCTGGTGACTCAAACATGAGAGGCGTTCTCATCCATTTCTATCTAAAACGTAAAAAGTTCTGTCTTCACTTATGCTTTAAGAGAGGTATTGCAATAAGCCACTGAGAGTTCCCTCAGAATCAAATCCCAACCATCCTAACCAAGGTCTAATAGTATCTACATTTTTTTTATTTTAATCCTACCAATGGTCTTTTATGTTTATATGCTATTGTTGATGGACACAGTCTAGGTGGGGGGCGATAGCCATTGAACAGACTCACTACCTCATTTAACTATTTAATGACATATATTTGTACTATCAATGTTGTTCCAAATAAAAATATTTTTAACCCTAATAGTATCTACTTTTTTCAGTTTCTAGCTAACAAAACTAGCATTATACTGTCATACAGTAAAAAAAAGACATCAATTCAAGAAATAAATCAGTAATTCTGCCCCTTTACAAAACACTGGTTCTGAAAAATCCCACACACAAAATTTACACATAGGTTGAATATGAATAATTTTTTCAACCTTATAAATGATGCAACTATGAAATATTAAATATGCTGCTAAAGCTCAGATAATAAGCTAAACTATTTTGGTGCATGCCAACAACAGTCTGTACAATTAATTTACTAAAAGAGTCAAGGAAGTAAATAAAGGGAAGCTAGTTTAGTTGAATCTCTAATCATCTACAGGGGAAGGATTTTGCCTTGTACATGGTTAGATGGCTGAAGTGAACGTAGCTTTTCTGTTTTTGAGTTTGCTAAGGAAACATTCCCAACTACTTTAATAAATCAACGAAAAGCTTGCCATAGAGAAAGATCACAAGAAAATTGAAATAATAAATAAATGTCTTGCTTTCTACCTACAGGACATTTGAAAATGCAAAAAATATAAATAAATAAAATACAATTAAATACAAAAAACAGCAAACAAGCAATTGGATACAGAATAATGCTAACAAAAACAAACAGAAATATGAAGAAAAAGCAAAAAAATACCCAGTTGTTTGAGTTTCAAATTTAGATAAGAAGGACACAAAAGATAAAAAAGGCAAGCATGGTCATATGATTTTTTTTTGTAAAGGATAGATTTAGAAATTTCATTGGATGAAAGTGTTGTATATCTAAAAAGAAAATCTAAGTGATTAAAGAAAGTATAGTATAGTTTTAACATACAACTAAAAGTCAATGTTCAGATGGTCACAATCTGCATAATCACATATCCCAAACCACAAGCTGAAAGGACTAGTTTACAGAAACATTATATAAAGTTTTCTAGCCCCATTGTTACACACTAGGGCTCATTTGCTAAAGGAGTACAGACTTCAATTTGCAAAGCTTAGTAAATATGGTGAAGATGTATTCAGCTTGAATACCCAATCATGTGCAAGCGAAAAGAAGACAATTGACACATTTTTGCTAAACAAACTTCCACTTTGTAAAGTGATCATTCACTTTCTGTTGTTAAATCATTACTGCTCTGTCCAGATAATTACCTGAGACTGCTACAAATCAATCAATGAATGTTTCATCTATCAAAAAATAAATCACTGCATGCACTTGTTATTATTTAAACGTTTTTCTTTTTTTCTTTACTAGCACTCCAGTGCCACCCAAAACTCCTTTCCCTGGGAGATGGGTGAAGATAAAGACTACTGACCTCTATGTCTCTCTTCTTCTTTTACTTTATTTGTATTGGTGTACCTTTCTTGATATTCAATAAAAAGGTAATGCTGAATAAAAAAAAATAAAAAAACTGCTGACCACTATGTGCAAGCAACAATCTGTATCCAGCAATTTGACATGCCCCTTCAACAGTAAGCCACTGCTATCTAATCAGTAATTCACATGCTCCCTGCTGAGTGGAGATCAGTATTTGTGACCATGCTGGGGGGGTGTTTCTGACCACTGGAAATAACGGGTGATAGCAACGGTCTTTAGCATGCAGCAGGGGTATGGGGCGTTTAGGTTGGTACTAGTAACAAATAGACATGTGCATTCGTTTTTGTCCGAATGCATTTTCGTCCGAATTTCAGGTATTTTCGTTATCGTTTTAACAAACGATAGCGAAAGTGCAGAATCCAAAAAACAAAAGATCCGACATAAACACATGCTTTATTTTATTTTTCGTTGTGACAACAGTTCGATATAGATAAAAGATTCCAAATAACGCTGACAAAAACAATCTGTGTCTATCGAACCTGTGGTCTAATGTGCCTAAGCTTAAGCCCCCGTACACATGGTCGGACATTGCGATGAAAAATGTCTGATCGGACCGTGTTGTCGGATAATCCGACCGTGTGTGAGCTCCATCAGACTTTTTCCATCAGAATGTCCGACCAACAAAGTTTGAGAGCTGGATATAAAATTTTCCGACAACATGATCTGATCAGACTTTGTCCGATCGTTTGTAGAGAATTCCGATAGGACAAAGTATCACACATGCTCAGATCAAATTACGAGACCAAAGCTATAAACTACTAGCCTGAACGTAGTCCCGTCGTAACGAACAAACGTCATCACGTTCCGAACGATCGGATTTTCCAACAACTTTGTCTGACTGTGTGTATGCAACACCAGTTTCGGACAAAATCCGTTGGAAAAAATCCGACGGATTTTGTGGTCGGAATGTCAGACCGTGTGTACCAGGGGGCTTACTCTATTAGTTCAGGATTATTCTACATAGAGAGAATAAATTTGACATAGAGAGAAAAGAATCAACATAGAGAGGAAAGATTTGACATGGAGAGAAAAGATCGCTGCTGGAATTGGGTGGGGAAAGTAAAATAAAAATAATGATGATGATGAATGTTATTGGCTGATTGTAACCAAAGAGGAGGAGCAGTAAAATAGCTAGAACTAAGTACACACATACAGCCAAATTACTTTCACTTACGATTGCTAGCAGAGAGAGACATACACACTGAATCATTACAGAAGACAGTCAATCTTAACTGGTCCGTTTGTCAGAGAACCTAAATTATTTAGCAATTAAGCATAAGCACAGCAGCAGAACAATAGTGAAGCAAGCTACAATTCAACTTAACTTTTTCATAATAATCTGCTGCTATTGTGTTAGTGTTGTGAACTTGATATTGATACCAGTGTTGCTAGTGTTGTGATAGCCTCAGAGGCTGCCTGTGTTGTGGGGGGGGGGGGGGATTTATTATTATAGATTCTATATTATAGATTGAGATTCTATGTAGATTCTGTCTGATCAGTGATCACTATCACCAGTCTATTTTCTGTTTGAACTATATACATTCAACATGAACAACAAAGCAGCGAAAAATGTACAAACATTGAATCTTTGGCTTATGATGTCTGTTGAAAGTTCTAGGAAGAATCGACGGAGCAGCTAAACTATACGGAGTCATACAGTTTAGCTGCTCCTTCTAATCTTCTTTGAACATTCGACAGGCACCATAAGCCTTCAATGACAGATGTGACCTTAATTAATTTGGATTTTCGGACAAATGCAATTTTTAACGAAAAACTAAATAAATAAAAACGAATTTCAGGAGTAACTAAATAAATGTATTTTTCAGAACGAAAACGAAATTCCGAAACAAAATATTTCAGTGTGCACATGTCTCGCAACAAAACAAAACAAAAAGTAAGTAAGCAGATTTAAATACCTAACTTTTTCAATTTATTTTACATTTTAAAAAGGAAACTATAAATGGGCTTCAATGAACATATTTTACACAACTATTAGTGTTTTTTTAATACATAATCAATTCATGAAAACAGCTGTAAAGTTGACTACTGTGCAAGTTTGTATCTGAGCTGGAATATTTTCCTTTCCCGATCATTGTATGTTAATTTACCTTCTCAAGAATAAAGGAGGGTTTTAAGAAAATTTCAGGCAGGATTCTTACTAAAAAGTGATCATTTAATTTCAGACTATTGTATCATGGTTTTTATTGTAGTCACTGTTATGGGAATAAGTCTTCAGAGTAATACGTTTTGCTAGAAATAGTCATAAAAATTTACAGACAGTAACTTTTACCATGTCCCTTAGAATATTCCAATACAACTGTAAAATAACTTTCATTAATGACCTCTAAATGGTTGTGTAATGACCCAGATTAGCTTGGAAGTGAACAGCTATTAAAAATATCTGGTTCTTAGCATGCTTTTGCTTTGATTTTAATATGAACCTAGCTTATGATTTATTTAGAAAAGAAATGTATAATAAATAACTATGTAATCCATGTAAGGGTAGTGGCCTTTTGGATATTTTATGCTTACATTTTTATTAAATACAATGTAGCTCACAATAGAATATAGACTATCCATTAGATGTTAGTGTATTCTTTATCATACTAAAGTAATGCAGCTCATTCATATATATATATATATATATATATATATATATATATATATATATATATATATATATATATATATATATATATATATATATATTTTTTTTTTTTTTTTTTTTTTTTTTGATGCAATGTATTTGCTGCCTGGTATCAGACTTTGGCACTCAATCTACAGCAAAGTATTAAGGTTTTCTGCAGTGCAAGAAGCAAGCTGAAGGAATGAGAGATCAGATCATCAGAGATATGTGCTTAATTATCTGCTGTTTCTCTTTTCACTGTCCAATCACAGGGTGGGGGTGGGGAAGAGACATGTAAGTGTTAGCAAACTGCAGCAAAGAAAAATCTGGTTTCCTGTCCAACATAGACAAATCTGTGCTGTGTGAAAGAGCTGTGTAAATATTAGGATTGGATGGACACAAATATTATTACCCTTCAGCAGCTAAAACAGGTCTCTTTATGTTTTTCATCTAGTATTTAGCTGTATGGTTAGGTTTTAACTTTAACAGATTTTCCACTCTAGTATGATTTTTTTTAAATACAGGCAAATTACAAAAATACATAGGAAAAACATTCTTAGACAATTCTGCAATTTAAATAAAGCATATTTAGGCATTAGTAAAATATTTTTAAAATAAGTATTATTTTCTGAAAGAATAGAAAGTTTACACCTAGCAAAGGTAATGTGGAGAGGAAAAAAACATAGAGACAGCATTTTGCATAATTAGATGACTGAACTGGCCACAACTTCATGTTATCTATACAGCTTAACCACTTGCAGACCGGACCATTTTGCTGGTCAAAGACCAGACCACTTTTTGTGATTCGGCACTGCGTCGCTTTAACTGACAATTGCGAACAAATCATAAGCACAAGGGTAAGGTAGGGAAGATACACGTCCGATGTGGCTCCCAAACAAAATTGACGTCCTTTTTTTCCCACAAATAGAGCTTTCTTTTGGTGGTATTTGATCACCCCTGCGGTTTTTATTTTTTGCGCTATAAACAAAAATAGAACGCAACTAAAACGCATTATTTTTTACTTTTTGTTATAATAAATAGCCCCCAAAAATATATAAAAAAACATTTTTTTCCCTCAGTTTAGGCCGATACATATTCTTCTACATATTTTTGGTAAAAAAAATCGCAATAAGCGATTATTGATTGGTTTGCGCAAAAGTTATAGCGTTTACAAAATAGGGATAGTTTTATAGCATTTTTATTAATAATTTTTTATTATTTTTTTTTTTTACTAGTAATGGCGGCGATCAGCGATTTTTATTGTGACTGCGACATTGTGGGGGACCCATCGGATATTTTTGACACATTTTTGGGACTATTGTCATTTATACAGTAATCACTGCTATATAAATGCAGTGATTCCTGTGTAAATGACACTGGCAGTGAAGGGGTTAACCAGTGGGTGGCAGTGTAGGGGTTAAGTGTTCCTAGGGGTGTGTTACTAACTGTGGGGGGGTTGGGCTTTCATTTAGTGAACACTGATCTCTGCTCCAATCACATGGAGCAGAGATCAGCGTCACTAGTTGCTAGGCAGAATGGAAAAATGCTGTTTACACGGCATTTCCTCCATTCGGCCGCTCCGTGAGACGATCGCGGGGATGCCCGCGGTGATCGAGTCCGCGGGTCCCGCGACCGGACTCACGGGGGTCCCGACCAGCGTGGGAGCGCGCCGCCGGCGGCATGCTCCCGATGGCAGGGCGGCATTGAATATTGGACGTACCTGTATGCCAATATGCCTGCCCGTGCCATTCTGTCGACGTACATCGTCGTGCGCTGGTCGGGAAGTGGTTAATGAACATTCCCTTTGCTAAGTGAATATTCTTTACGTTTTTAGTAAATAAACCCCTGATAAACTTCTGCCCTCAAAATATAACAATCTAGAAACATGCATACTTGTGTAGATAATAAAGAAAATGTAAAGCTTCACTTTATAAAGAAAAGTTACAACAAGAAGGTACTAAGCTTTTGTCTTCAAATCTTGTGTAATTGTAGTATTCTCCACGGACTTAATAAATATTTCAATCACTTTTTATTATTCTGTGGTTTGATAGAGACTTTATAAAGATGCATAAATGTCATGAGTTCTATATAAAATTGAAAGTGTTCTCTGCAGTCTGAACCATTTGCCTAATAGAAGTTGCTTGGCTTACATAAAAATAGTAGTTTAGAAAATGTAGTGCTATCCTTTTCCCAAACTTTTTAGATTTTTTATATAATATACTGTATCCTATTATATTTTCTACAGTAGCTTGGTCCATAACCTTAACAAATAAAACAATAAGTTTGTGTATCAATCCATAGCAAGCAAAAGGTGCACTGATCATGTATGGAGATAGCAACACAATTCTATGTTCACATATTAATTGAGCACGGGTTTATATTCCATGCTACCACCCTAACCTTCCCATCTAGAGATTTCCTAGCCCTTTTCAGCCAATACAGTCACAACGATTTCTGTAACTGGAACCTAAAAAAGACTATGGGATTGATTTACTAAAACTGGAGATTGCGAAATCTGTTGCAGCTCTACATTTTTAAGCTTAATTAAACAAGTTGAGGTTAAAAGCAGATTGGCTATCATGAACAGCTTCACCAAGTGTGCACTTTCCAGTTTTAGTAAATCAACCCCAATGTGTTTTATTCACATCTGCATGGCTCCCTTCCTATCATAGACCACATTTTCATGTATCAAACATGATTTTCTCCTCTCTCTCTGTGGCCAACATTTTCCCCACAACAAGGGCAGACCACTAGCTCCCTCAAACTCAATGAATCGAAAACAGAGCTTCTTATCCTACATGCAAACCAAAATTCCCAAACCAAGATCCCTTGGACACCACCCACCATCTTTGGACAGACCATCTCCCCTAGGACCAAGGCCAAGAGTCATTTTTGACTCAGAAATATCAATGGATGCTCAAATAGGAGCAGTAGTCAGTGGTTCTCACCATCTGCTCATCCCTTTCATTCCAAAGGAGGACAAAGCAGTGGTAGTTGGAACAGTCATTAATTCACGACTTGACTATGCAAACTCCCTCTACATAGGATTACCCCAATATAAACTTGCACGCTTACAACTTATCCAAAACACAGCGGCAAGGCTAAGAGGAAAAAACCCTGGGAATCCATCTCCCCTTCCCTGAGGAGCCTACATTGGCTAACCGCAAAGAACCAGATCACATTCAAGACCCTCTGCCTCACCCACAAATGCACACATGGAGACACTCCTCAATACCTACTCGAGAAAATAAAACACTATACACCCAATCGCAGTCTTCGATCATCTAACCAAACCTCCTCCTCATTCCCAAATCCTGCAACAAATCAAAGGGGAATGGAGATTCGCTGTCCAAGGACCACGGCTATGGAATGGAAGAAAACCATCAGGCCTTCAGGAAAAAACTCAAGACCTACCTCTTCTAAGAAGCTTGACAACAAAGCACGAATCCAGTGCCTTGAGGCGATTCAGTTCGCATTGTAGCGCTATACAAATTATTCATTCATTCAATTTTGTCCTAATCTTTTTGACATTAACCTTCTCACTACTATGTTTAGTTGTGTTTTGCAGGGCTCTTTCCTTAACTTTCCTATTTTTTTTCCCTCTACTTGACCAGCCTTGTGAGAATCAAAAACAAAAAAAGAAACAAACAAAAAAAACTGTCTCAGCAAAAGAACACTAGTAACATATGATGTAACTTTCATGGTTCTGATTCAAAACACCAAGGAAAATTCATTAAAAAAGTTGAATATTTTATTATTCTCAGATTTTCAAATTTTCAGATTTTTGTTCTTATTTTTGTTCTTTTGAATTTTTGTTCTTATTTTCAAATTTTCAAATTTACAGGTTTTCAAATTTTCAAATTTCTGAATTTTTGGATTTTTGAATTTCCTATTTTACAAATTTCTGAATTTTCAAATCTTCCGAATCTTCAAATTTCCGAATTTACAAATTAAAACATTTCCAAAATTCTGAATTTCCAAATTTTCAAATATTCAAATTTACGAATATTTTAAAAATTTTGTTAAATGGTTTTTGATCATTCTGATATTTCTGAATTAACAAATTTGTTCGAAATTAGTTAAAAAACTAATTTGGAACCAAACAAATGACACATGTCTACAAAATTGTGGTGAAGTCTACATGCCTACTTACCATTTTTACCATTTGGCATCTGAACATGCTTACCTTGCTAAATCCAGGAGCACTGATTGATGGTCTTTAATTCAAAGATATCTCTCCCTATGAAGAGATCCCCTCTGTTTGCCTCCGTATAGTGACTTTGCATTACCTGGTCTCTAATGGAGGTAGATCATTTAAATACCAATTTGAGTTAGTCTTTTATATGTTTCCTCGCTATCTGCTCCTAATTTGCCTATGCTATTGCAAATACCTAATTGCGATCCCTGTGGTTTGGGAGTCTTTCATAGGAGGTATATTATCAATTAAGGATTCCCTTGTGTTCTGTTTGGCCTCTTGTGGGAATTTTTTCCCTCTTGTGTAACCTATTCCATAATTCTCTGGCTTTCTTTTTAAATTTACATTCTTCCATACAGTTTTGTCTGATTCGAGATATTGACTATATTGGATGTTCCTCACTAGAGGCACCTGATGGGCACTTGAGGCATTGAATATCATGTTCCCAGTGGTCAGCTTCCTGTATAAGGTGGGAGTCAGGGAGCCATTCTGCTGCACCAAAATTTTCACATCCAAAAAGATGATGCTCTGTTGGCTACAATTCTTTGAGAACTTAAGGTTGTTATCTTATCTAAAATATCAATGAATTGAGTCAAGTCCTCATGTGTGTCTACATAATAAGCCCATAATTTATGTACATATGCCACGTAAGCACATGACACAGGTACCCTGTAAATATGTCACCGGTAGGGATGAGCCGAACACCCCCGTTCGGACCCCAAATTCGTACGAACTTTAGAACCCCGTTGAAGTCTATGGGACTCGAACGTTCGAAATTAAAAGTGCTAATTTTAACGGCGAATATGCAAGATACTGTCCTTAAAAGGGTTTGGGGACCTGGCTCCTGCCCCAGGGGACATGGGTCAATGCCTAAAATGTTTTTAAAAATGGCCGTTTTGGCGGGAGCACTGATTTTAATGACGATTAAAGTGAAAAAAAAAGTGAAATATTCCTTTTAATATGGTGCCTGGGGGTGTCTGTAGTATGCCTGTGAAGTGCCACGTGTTTCCCGTGTTTAGAACAGTCCCTGCACAAAATGACATTAAACGGAAATAACACCATTTAAAACTGCTTGCGGTTTTAATGTTATATCTGGTTCCTGCAATATGGTTGAAAATCATTGAGAAAAATGGCATGGGTAGCCCTCCCTGCCTATTACCAGCCCCTTTGGGTCTTGTACGCATATTAAGGGGAACCCAGTACCCATATTAAAAAAAGGAAATGCGTGTGGCCCCCAGGCCCTATATACTCAGAACAGCAGTATACAGGCGGTGCAAACAAGACAGGGACTGTGTAGGTTTGTTGTGTTAAGTTGAATCTGTTTGTAATTTTCAACTGGTACATTTTTAAAGTGTAGCTTCAGTCAAAAAAAACATTTTTAAGCTTTTTGGAAAACATGGGGAAGGGTTATCACCCCTGTATAATTTGTTTTGTCGTCCATCTTTTTTCATCTCACTTGCTGTTGTCTCCTTCCGTTTGCAAGTAGGAGATGTTTGTAAGTTGGATGTTTGAAAGTAGGGGCCTGCCTTATATGCTCTGCAGAAATGGTGGAACAAGGTGTTGGTTTTGCCACAACATTGTAAGCCCTCAAAGTGACTCTTGGTGGGCGCTGGAGCGCCCTACTGTGAACGATTATATCAAGAATTGTAATTACATGCCATTGTTGAACAGTGGTAGAAAAATTGACATTTGGTGGTTGTGGTGCTGGTGCCACAACACTATAAGTCCTCACAGTTACTCTGGGTGGGCACAGGAACAGGCCCTCCTGTGAAATATTATATCAAGAATTGTAATTACATGTCCCTGTTAAACAGGGGCAGAAAAATTGGGCCTTAGGCACTGGTGCTGGTGCCACGACACTGCAACCTCTCCCATATACTCTTGTTTTATTGCAGGAATTAGCCCTGCTGCAAAGCATTGCATCAAAAATTGTAATTAAACGCCCCTGCTGAACAGGGGCAGAAAAATTGGGCCTTAGGCACTGGTGCTGGTGCCACCACACTGCAACCTCTCCCATATACTCTAGTTTTATTGCAGGAATTAGCCCTGCTGCAAAGCATTGCATCAAAAATTGTAATTAAACGCCCCTGTTAAACAGGGGCAGAAAAATTGGGCTTATGGCATCACCCAGAGCCAGAAATGTTCTTCCAACATATCAGCGGAGGAGGAAGAGGATAGACAATCAACATAACAGGACAGTCACTCAGCATCAGCATAGGCAGTCTTGAAGGGATGTGATATTTCAAAAAAAATTATTCGGTTACATCAGCTTCAGGTGCTTGGTAGCTGTGGGTGATCCAAGACTGATTCATCTTGATGAAGGTCAGTCGATCAACTGATTCGGTGGACAGGCGCACCCTGTGATCGGTAACAAAGCCACCAGCAGCACTGAAGTTGCGTTCCGAAAAAACACTGGATGCATTACAGGCCAGTAGCTCAATTGCATACTGTGCAAGCTCTGGCCAGTGATCCATTCTCAAGACCCAGTAAGCCAGAGGATTTTCTGTGGGAAAAGTGTCCAAGTCTGACCTTGCCCCTAGGTATTCCTTCACAATGTAAATCAGATGCTGGCGATGGTTGCTGGAACTGATCATACCTTGGGGCTGCGGACTAAAAAATTGTCTGAAAGCATCAGTCAGACGGCCACCTTCTCCACCGCTCCTTCTGACCGATGCCTCAGCAACACGTTGTCCAGGACCAGGAGTTTGTAACCTCCCAGTCTCTGGGAACGCATTGCACAGACCTTTCTGCAAGGCCTCCCGGAGATGTCTCATCCTCTGCTCCCTCTGCGATGGCAAGATAAGGTCGGCAACCTTACCCTTGTACCGTGGAGAGTGGCCAGCCAGTAATGGTCCCTCTCCTTGATCCGAAGAATACGAGGATCCTTCCGCAGGCTTTGCAGGATCAGGGAGGCCATGCAGCGTAGGTTAGCTGAGGCATTCGGTCCGGAGTCCTCTGGGTCACTAAGGACAACATGATCCGCAGCTACCTCCTCCCAGCCACGTACAAGTCCACGTGTTTCTTGGGACTGTAAATCATCCCTACAAGACTGCTGCTGCTGCTGCTGATGCTGAGTGCCAGCCTCCACCTCCATGCTGACACAATCATCCTCCTCCTCCTCTTCCTCCTCCTCATCCTCTTCCTGTGTGATGGGTGGCACAGCAGGAACACTGTCTGGATAAAGGGGGCCTTGAGAGGCAAGGAAGTCCTCCTCTTCCTGCCTCTGTTCTGCCTCAAGTGTCCTGTCCATTATTCCACGCAGCGTATGCTCCAAGAGGTGGACAAGAGGTACAGTGTCACTGATGCATGCACTGTCACTGCTCACCATCCTTGTGGCCTCCTCAAACGGTGACAGGACAGTGCATGCATCCCTGATCATGCCCCACTGGCGTGGTGAGAAAAAACCGAGCTCCCCTGACCCTGTCCTGGTGCCGTAGTCGCACAGGTACTCATTGATGGCCCTCTGCTGCGTGTGCAGCCGCTGCAGCATGGCCAACGTTGAGTTCCACCTGGTGGGCATGTCACATATAAGGCGGTTCTTGGGCAGGTTCAACTCCTTTTGGAGCTCAGCCAGCCGAGCACAGGCATTAAATGATCGGCGGAAATGCACACAGACTTTCCTGGCCTGCTTCAGGACATCCTATAAGCCGGGGTACCTGTCCAAGAACCGCTGCACCACCAGGTTAAGGACCAGGTTAAGGACGTGAGCTACACAGGGCACATGGGTCAGTTGTCCCTGTCGGAGGGCGGAGAGGAGGTTGGTGCCATTGTTGCAAACCACCATTCCTGGCTTAAGCTGGCGTGGCGTCAACCACCTCTCGGCCTGCCCCTGCAGAGCTGACAAAACATCCACCCCAGTGTGGCTCCTGTCCCCCAAACAAACCAGCGCAAGCACGGCATGGCATCGTTTTGCCTGCGTACTTGCGTAGCCCCTGGAACTCCTACGGAGCACCGCTGGTTCTGAGGACAGAGCACTGGAAGAGGCCATGGAGGAAGAAGAAGAGGAGGGGGTGGAGGAGAGAGGTGTGTCACAACCAATAGTAGCATTTTGGAGGCGTGGTGGCTGAACAACCTCCAATACTACTGCACCTTGTGCTGCATCCTTCCCAGCTGCCAGAAGAGTGACCCAATGGGCCGTGAAAGACAGGTAACGTCCCTGTCCATGCCTGCTGGACCATGAGTCAGCGGTAATAGGCACCTTACCGCTGACCGCCATGTCCAGCGAGGCAAGGACATTGCCTTCCACATGCCTTCCGTGAGAAAAAGTGGCGTTTGGGGACCTGCCACTGAGGAACCGCACATTGTACAAACTCACGGAAGGGGGCCGAGTCTACCAACTGGGAAGGCAGCAGTTGAAGTGCTAGCAATTTAGCCAAGTTGGATTCAACCGCTGGGCATGTGGATGGCTGGGAGTGAACTTCTTTCGCCGGTCCAGCAGCTGGGGCAGGGACATTTGCCTGCTATAATCGGACGTGGGTGTACTGCTAGCAGAGTGCCCGGAAGCACTTGGCTGTGACACACCTAATTCTACACCTTCATTCCTCTCAGAGCAGGTTTCAGAGAGGACTGAAGGTCTAGTGGGGTTGGAGATGCCAGCTGATGAGGAGCAAGGAGAGGTCTGCTTTGTTCTTTGGTGTGGGTCTTTGAGGTACGCTTGCCAACGAGCTGCATGGCAGGTCAACATATGTCTGGTCAAGCATGTGGTGCCCAAGCGGCTGATGTTTTGGCCATGCGAGATACGCTTGAGACATATGTTGCAAATAGCAGCGGTGCGATCGGATGCACTCGTCTCAAAAAAGGCCCACACCAAAGAACTTTTAGAATAACGCGCAGAGGCAGCGCCCTGCACAGGCGGAGCTCTGCGGTGTGATTCAGTCGGTGTGCTGCCCCTAAGCTGGCCCCCGGAGGGCATCCTGCCTCGTTGGACATGTGCCTCCTCCTCCTCTTTCCTACCAGGCACCCACGTGGAGTCAGTGCCCTCATCATCCCCTCCCTCTTCATCGCTGTAGCAAACCTGGCAATATGCTGCAGCTTGTGGAACATGACTGCCAGATTGCTGTCCTATCTTCAGCATCCCCTCTCTCTGCATTCACGCTACTGCCTTCCTCTAGCTGAGTGTCATCATCAGAGGCTACAAAACACTGGGCATCCTCCTGGAGCATGTACCCAACACTGTACTCAAAGAGTTCAGGAGACTCCTCAGGAGGACATGGTGGGTCTAGGGAAGGAGTCACTGATGATGACATTGAGACGAGGGAAGACGATACGTTGGCAGCTGCTTTGCTAGTACCCTGAGACTGGGTGAGAGAGGATGAGGAGGATGAAGAGGGCTTGGTCATCCACTCTACCAAGTCATTGGCATGTTGCGGTTCAACATGTCCAGCTGCCGAAAAGAAGGACAAGCGTGTCCCATGGCCACGTGCTGATGACAATGCACCGCGTCCACGACCAGCACTGTTGTCTCTAGACACAGAGCCTGCTTGCCCTCTTTTATCGGCTCGCGCCTGTCCGCCTCTCCTTGCTGGCCTTCCAAACATGGTAATGGCCTGAAGGGAGTTGGGTAAAACAGCAGTTGGGTAGTGTATATTGTGCTGGAGGCACACATCACCCACTAACTCCTGCAGATGCCTTTATTATAGAACACCAGAGATAAAGGGGTATACTGTAATGGAGTCACACAACACCCACTAAGCCCTGCAGATGCCTTTATTATAGAACACCAGAGATAAAGGGGTATACTGTAATGGAGTCACACAACACCCACTAAGCCCTGCAGATGGCTCTATTAGAGAACAGCAATAAAGGGTAGATACAGGTGTATATTGTGCTGGAGGCACAAAACACCCACTAACTCCTGCAGATGCCTTTTTTTATAGAACACCAGAGATAAAGGGGTATATACAGATGTATACTGTGCTGTGCTGGAGGCACACACAACTTCCAATAACTCCTGCAGATGGCAAGTGGGCTCAAATAGAGAAGAGCTATGTAGGTGGATATAGCGGTGTGTACAGGGTACAGAGCATGCAGACAGCACGCACAAGCTCCTAACACTACTGACTGCAAGCTCTATTATAAAAGATAGATCACTAGCTATATAGGTGAGGTGAATATAGCGGTGTATACTGCGGTCAGAGCACACAGACAACAACCACTACAGAAGAGCAAGATCGAAAATCGCCGATAACGATCGGTGTATACAGTGTTGAAGGTACACAGAACACCCACTAACTGCTTCAGACGCCAACACACTACACAAGGCCGCCGTGCTGACGGCCTTATATAGTGTGGGGCGTGTACTACACAGCCTGAGCTATGATTGGCCACAGGCATTGCCGAACGGGCGAACAGCCGATGTTTGAGTCGAACGTATGTTCGACTCGAACACGAAGCTCATCCCTAGTCACCGGAAGCCAAAGCATGCTTCCACATCCCCCAGGCACAGGTTGGAGTATAATGGGTACATTGTGCTACTCCCTACAATTAGAGGTGAGTGTTCCATGAAAGGATGCATTCTAACAGTTCTATAATGAAAGAATTGTATGCCCATGAGGAATGATCCTGCTTTTTTTTTTATTATTACTTCCAAGTCCTTCTATGGGGAATGCTACTGTATAGTACTGCAATTTCCATTTAAACAAGTCATTCGTTGAGTGGTATATTGATGCCTTCTAGGATTTTCAGAATGCCTACAGTATCTTTTACATATGACAGGAGCCCCAGTGCATGAGACCTAAGGTAACTCTCGACTAGGCAACTAACATTTTCAGTCTGTCCCAATGCCAGACACAAAATATCAACCTGGTGGTTTTTACATGTCCTAAAGTGTTTTAGAGAGGACATAAAAGTTGGTGTCTATTGGTACCTAGTGTTTATAGGTCTCTTTATTTTTGATTAAGATATGATATCATATTGATATTCCTCAACCTTTTCTGTATTTTGTAATATAGGCATATTTGCTCATAATCATGGTTATCCATTACCACTACATTTCCCCTTGTTGGACAGTTTAATAACAATTTAGTGATTGTTTTATAATTGTATAAAAGCTTGATCCTGAGCAGGGGCAGACTGACAACTCATGGGGCCCCCGGGCAATAGGAGATTTTGGGGCCCCCAGCAAGCTGCATGCTGTGGGGGAACTCCATAGGAGGGAGGGGTCAGGAGCAGAGAAGAGGAGGATCTGGGCTGCTCTGTGCAAAACCAACTGCACAGAGGAGGTATGACATGCTTGTTATTTGAAACTAAATAAAAAAACAAGACTTTACAATCCCTTTAATTAAAACCAGCAACCGCCGAGACAACACCTTGGTCAGGTCTATGTACAGTATAATGTACAGAGTATGTGGGTCAGGAGTAAGTAACAAACAAAACAACATATAGAGTACAGCAGTTGGGATGAGTGCCACACTTACATCAGAGTCCTCCCTTACCCCAAAGTCCCAACATTCTCCCTATACATTTCAGTCCGCAGGGTCAGTCTCCACTTACATCAGAATCTCCCCTTACAACAGAGCCCCCACAGTGGACCCTATGACATAGCCCCCAGAGTACTACCTTACGGCAGGGCCCCCAGAGTAGTACCTTATGGCAGAGCCCCCAGAATAGTACCTTACAGCAGAGCCCCCAGAGTAATATCTTACGGCAGAGCCCCCAGAGTGTAACCTTTTATTGGTGTCCCTTTACACACACCTTTGCACCTTAGTGCTTGGTGTGGTAGACAGCTGGCGGGAAAAGGCTTTAAAAAAATCTACTCATTGCAGGCTCTGATTGGGTATCGAGACATGTGAATAAAAGCCATGTTTGATGTATGCCATGATGTCACTGCACGGGTGTGTACCCAGACACGCTGCCGGTTTCGAAGCCAAGCACAGCAGTTCACCAATCAGATGGCTCCAAATGGCAACAAGTGGATTTTTCATGGGAACGGGATTGTTAGAGTGATTTCTGTTGTGCAGCAGTAGGCACACATGGATCTTACAGTATACACACACAGTATACCCACAGACACACACACACAGTATACAGACTAGACATGTGCATTCGTTTTTGTCCAAATGCATTTTTGTCCGAATTTCGAGTATTTTCATTGTCGTTTTAACAAATTATAATAAACGGCGGGAATCTGAAAACTTAAAGATCGAAGATAATTGTTATTATTATTATTATTATTTATTTTAGTTTTCATTGTGACAACAGTTCGATATAGATAGGAGATTTGACTTGACGATGACAATAGCAATCTGTGTTCATCGAACCTGTGGTCGAATGTGCCTAACCTTAGGTCTATTAGTTCAGGATTATTCTACATAGAGAGAAAATGATTTGACATAGAGAGAAAAGATTTGACATTATGGAGACAATAGCAAAAAAGGTCGAATGTGCCTAACCTAACTCTATTAGTCCAAGATTATTCGACAGAGAGAAAAGATTCAACATGAAGATTCGACATTAACATTCGACAAAGCAGTCGCTGCGATTAGACATTTAGGGTCAAATGCTCCACCCATAGGCTATGGAAGAATTCCAATGTTGGTTGACTGATTAATAAATATAATTATTACTAGTGTCATACAACATTAGAATTCTACTATAGCTTGTAGGGGTGCATTGGATCATCACTGATCATCACTGATCCGTGATCTGAATGGGTAACCCCGCTCAGATCGGCACACGCTGCGCTCCGACACAGTCTACACGGGCACACACCCACAGTATACAGACACAATATACACAAAGACACAGACACAGTATACAGACACAGTATACAAACAGACGCACACACAAACACACACACAGTATACACACAGACACACACACAGTTTACAGACACTGTAGAAGGATAATGTGCCTGTGTAGTGGTTAGCAGGTAATCAGTGGGGAGATGTAGCAGAGATTGGGGGAGACGTTCAGACCATCCTTCCCCCAGGATAAGTGCTCTTCTCACACACAGAAAAACAATCTAACAGCCTCAGAAACAGGAGCTCTGCTAGAGGAAACACAGCCCCCCCCCCTTCTGCTCACCAGAGAAAGCACTGATAAAACTAAATTTAACTCAGCCAAGTTAGTCAGCTTACCTTGTATCAGCCTGAAGTCCATCCCACACTGCAGGCTGTGTCCCTGCCTCCCTCTCCTCTCCTTCAGATGTCAGCTTCTCCTGATCTGTATTCAAAAAAGCCACATGGGAGAAGGGGGCATGTACACTGTGTTCCCATTGGCCAAGGAGGTAGTGGAGGGGCGAAGCAGCTATAGCATCCAAAATGTTACATCAAAATGATGTCGGTGTCAGACATTTCAGGGACAGATGTAACAATACACAGAATTTTACAATCTGTCCCTGGTTTTACTAAGGCTGGCAACCCCTATGGGGTCCCCTAGTGGCATGTGGCCCTCAGTCAGTGCCGAGTGCCCAAATGGTCAGTCTGCCCCTGATCCCAAGAATAGGATACATTTTGCAGTCCTTTTGCTTTGAGAGGCAGACATTCCACCACTTGATAACTTGCTGTAAAAAAGTCCACACAGTTTGTAATTTTCATCTTTAAAAGAGGGGAGGGACAGGTAGCAACATGCCTTCCTGTCTAGGGCCTGTTCCTGCATGCAATAAGTATTTATCTTCATATTATTATTTAAGATAAATGAGGGGAAGGGGGCTTATTGCTTATGGCATAACTGTATAAGGTCTCTGACTGTTCTAAAATCATTAATGCTGGATTTTGGAATGTGGTTCCTGAACCACCTAATAGTCTCAGTTTTGCACATATGGTAAAATGTGCATTTCCACTTCTCAACTGTGAATAATTGTCCTAAAATTATTTCTGTCCCACCGGCATGCATGGTGATACCAGGTATGTGTAGCAATTTCCATTTTCATACATAGGTGCTCCTGGTACATACATTTTTGTTATTATCCACCTGTATCTGGGGGTGGGGGGGAATAAATGTGTTGTTGTGTTTTTATTTATTTATTATATGTTACTTTTGTTTTTTATAAGTATAAACAGTGCTTATAAAATTGCTTGCTACTAGCCGCTGTTTATAAATGGAGCTGGTTCACCTAGATGATTAAAGAGCTGCAATTAGACTACACCACCTGCCTAAAATAAATGTAAAAGTATCTCTCACCAGCAAACAGAGAATACCTTTTTAATATAAAAACTGAGCTAGAACTCTATAAGCTTGAACACGTGATCACATTTCTAATTTTACACAAAAAGCCAGGACCTGATGGCTATACAGTTAATTATTATAAATAGTTAACTTACTATGGCCATACCTAATCGAGGCTTTCAACAGTATCCAAACAGATAAGTACATTGGAGAAGGTTCACTCACAACCTCAGTTTGTATGATTTCTTATTAGCACAGATGCTACTATTTGCACTGGCTTCTACCTTTTATCACTGATTAACTATGCTATAAAGGCATTGGCCCAAATACACAATTAAAGATTGAACACAGGCCTAAATACCTTAATTAACAAAGACTGAGTTGGTTTGACATCAACTAGACAGGCACCAAGTAGACAGGCTAGCAATAACATTAGGATATAGACATGTGCAGAGTAAAATATTTTGTTTCGGAATTTCGTTTTCGTCCGAAAAATTAATTTATTTAGTTACTCCCGAAATTCGTTTTTATTTATTTCGTTTTTCGTTCAAAAATTGCATTTGACCGAAAATCCACATGAATTACAGTCGAATCTGTCTTTGAAGGCTTATGGTGTCTGTCGAATGTATAAAGAAGATTCGATGGAGCTAGTATATAGCATACTTCGTGTGAACTTTAGAACCCTATTAAAGTCTATAGGACTCCAACGTTCAAAATCTAAAGTGCTAATTTTAAAGACTAATTTGCAAGTTACTGTCCTAAAAAGTGTTTGGGGACCCGGGTCCTGCCCCAGGGGACATATATCAATGCAAAAAAAAGTTTTAAAAACTGCCGTTTTTTCGGGAGCAGTGATTTTAATAATGATTAAAGTGAAACAATAAAAGTGTAATATTCCTTTAAATTTCGTACGGGGGTCTCTATAGCATGCCTGTGAAGAGGCGCATGTTTCTGGTGCTTAGAACTGTCCCTGCACAAAGTGTCATTTATGGAGGAAAAAAAGTCCTTTAAAATCACTCGCAGCTATTATGAATTGTCGGCTCCGTAATACAGAGAACACTCATTGAAAGTCATTGATAAAAAAAAAATAATACATTTAAAAAAAAGCGTGGGGGTCCCCCAAATTCAATTACCAGGCCCTTCAGGTCTGGTATGGATATTAAGGGGAACCCCGCATCAAATTAAAAAAAAAATTGACGTGGGGGTCCCCCTAAAAATCCATACCAGACCCTTTATCCGAGCACGCAACCTGGCAGGCCGCAGGAAAAGAGGGGGGGACGAGAGAGCGCCCCCCTCCCTCCTTAACCGTACCAGGCCACATGCCCTCAACATTGGGAGGATGCTTTGGGGGTCTGTGACCCCTCAAAGCACCTTGTCCCCATGTTGATGAGGACAAGGGCCTCATCCCCACAACCCTGGCCAGTGGTTGTGGGGGTCTGCGGGCGGGGGGCTTATCAGAATCTGGAAGCCCCCTTTAACAAGGGGACCCCCAGATCCCGGCCCCCCCCTGTTTGAAATGGTAAGGGGGTACAAAAGTACCCCTACCATTTCACAAAGAACGTGTAAAAAAATGTTAAATAAGACAAACACACTTTTGAAAAATTCCTTTATTAAAAATAAAAAAAAATAAAAAAAAGATTCCAGCGGTGGTAATCCACTCTTGCTATCCAGCAACGGATGACCATATCTCCAGCGATGGCTCATCTGAATCAGCGCAGCGAATCCATCCTTCTTCTGTCTCCACGGAGGAGACACTGCAGGGATTCCGGCGGCCTGACGTTTCTTATATGCGGAGGGCAGGGCCACCCATCACCTGATACCGCCCCCCTCTGACGCAAGGGGAAACCCGGGGTTACCCGTGACATATGGGTGACCCGCACCCCTCTGATGTAACACAGCCAGGTTTCCGTTACATCAGAGGGAATCTTTTTTTTATTTATTTTTTATTTTTAATAAAGGAATTTTTCAAAAGTGTGTTTGTGTTATTTAACTATTTTTTACACTTTCTTTGTGAAATGGTAGGGGTACTTTTGTACCCCCTTACCATTTCAAATGGGGGGGGCCGGATCTGGGGGTCCCCTTTTTAAGGAGGCTTCCAGATTCTGATAAGCCCACCGCCCGCAGACCTCCACAACCACCGGCCATGGTTGTGCAGATGAGGCCCTTGTCCTCATCAACATGGGGACAAGGTGCTTTGAGGGGTCACAGACAAAACAGAGTCTGCAGTGACATCCCACATCATTGCCACTTGTTTTTGGGAGCCAACCCAGCCATACAGACCAGGAAGGGAGACATACGTCCTGCTGTACATGTGATCCAAGTTCCATATTTCTGAGTGTAATCCTCTATTATTTGAATCTGTGTTTGTATCATTAAAACGGTATTACACTAGGGCAGCCATGCTCTCATTTTTTCTTGTATATTTTAGATTAATTCCACCACCCAGTGGATCACTGAAAGAGCTGCAGCACCTAGAGCAAGAGAACTTTTTCTATATAGACTGTGAACATTTGAGAGTTGTTTGTGGGGTCAGCGCTGAGTTTTTTTTTGTGTGTTTAGCATGTGGGAAGGTGCCTTTTAGCAGAGAGGTGAATAAGTTCAGAATGTGTAGGGCTAGGATTTGCTTTATGTGAAGGGTAGAAGTCGAATCACTTCCGCCAATTCTTCGGCCATAATGGGCGTGTTAAGATTAGAGTGTTGGTCAGAAGTTATTTTGGGTAGTTGTAAGGAGATTAAAAAAACATCAAATTTATCTTGTAAATTGGGTTTGTGAGTCTGCTTAAATAATTATAATGTTTTTTGTAGAATTCTCCAAATACTTTAGACATATTCTGGGGGCAGTAGGTAGGCGTACCTTCTGGTTGCATTAAGTGGTCAGAGATAGATAAGAATGGATGTGGTTTAAGCTTATGGACCAGCATCCTATGTGGTTTGTTAGCAAATTCATGAAACTTTTGTCTAGACCATAACATTGATTTTGAGATTCTGCTCATGTCTAATGGTTTAATATGGTTGAGGACAGATACTACAGCACGCAAATGATCCCTCCTGGGGGAGTGAAGTAAATGTGTCTCCACCTTGATTAGCTGAGCAAGATACTCAGTTCTCAACTTAGTAGTTTCTCGTTTCATGTGAGAGATAGCGGAGATGCATTCACCCCTAAAAAAGGCTTTATGGGCTTCCCATAAGGTGGAGGTTTCCGAGACAGTACCTATGTTCAGTTGAAAACATTTTGATAATGTCTGTTGCAACTGTTCCTTAATTTTAATGTTTCACAGAAGGGATTTGTTAACCTCCTTGGCGGTATGATTATTTCGGATTTTAGGTGCTAAAAGCGGTACCATTATTTTGCATGAAAATTTGGCCTTTTATATTGTAGTCCTGTAATTCTTAGGAATAACTCTCTTTAATCTGTCCAAACCAGAGTCTAGCAGACATCCCGGGTATGATAAAGTTTGAAAAATGAAATCATAAATTATAATATAATAAATAACTATAAATAATTATAACAAACAATAATATAACAATAATAAAAATTATTCAATAATGTAATCAAATCAAAAACACTGAAATTTGCTCAGTTGCAGAATTGTCACTGCCATTACTTTTCAGTATTTGATGACGGATCTCCCCACAAATCGATATCCCTCAATTCTGCGAGTGATTCTAATTTATTATCGCTGTTTTCTAGCTGGTATAAAATCATTTTTGATGTAAAGTGACAGTTTGGTTGCTATGGACAATCTCCAGTTTCCAGGCAGAAAGAACAGTTTTTATTATATAAAACTGCATGCAGAGCACTGGGCAGACCACTAGGGACAAAGGGGATGTGAAATATTTACATACAGCAATGTAATCTGTAAGATTACATTATACTGTATGTATACTGTGTGTTTCACTTTTTGAATTTGGCGCCGATCTCCGTCCCCGTGCGTCGCAACGCTCGCAGGGAACGGAGATCAGCTCCGTGATAGATCGAGCGAGACACGGCTCGCTCGTACAGTGGGGAGACAACGCTGGATCCGAGGGAGAAGGTAAGTAAACCTCCTCCTGGATCCAGCGATGCAGTCCCGAGTCTGGCTCGGGGATACCGCTTTTGGTATAAAAATTCCACCCCGAGCCAGACTCGGGAATACCGTCAGGGGGGTTAAGCCTCCAATGGCATGTTTTGGGCATTGAGGCAGATAAGGTGAGATCAAGAGTAATAGGGGCATGATCAGACAACATTTGGTAATAAGGGGGCAGTCACTAAGAAATGGTATATTCTGGAGTATAGTTTATGTGAGGGGGGATAAAAGGAATATTGCCTGTGAATAGGGTGTTTCTCTCTCCACGCATCAAAAAGACTGTGGGATCAAATTAGTTTTCAAAAGGAGGTAGATAATTTTTGAGCATGGAGTGGTGGGTTAGATTGAAACAGAGCAAATCTGTCTCTGTTTGGGGACATACAAACATTGAAGTCACCTCCTACAATCAAGAAGGGCTGTGAGGGAGACTGTATTTTCTCAAAGACCCTTTAGAGAAAGTCTATCTGTCCTGAGTTAGGTTCATATATATTAGCTAAAGTAAAGGATGTGTTCAGGTGAGCACAGGTTAGGAGAACAAACCGACCATGGGGGCCAAGAACTGAAGAATGAATTTATATAGGGCTGGAGTGTTTAATCAAAATTGCTACTCCAGCCTTCCCTGAGGGGTTAGAGGCAGCAAAAGTCATAGGGAATAACTTAGAGGAAAACTTAAAAGAGCCCCCTGGGCAGAAATGCGTCTCCTGAACCATGATCACATCAGAGGATTTAAATTCCTTCAAAGCCAACCATTGCTTATGTATGGAATTCAAGCCATTTACATGATAAGAAAATATTTTCAAAGCCATATTGTGTAATTGAAAAGGATATCCCCCCAATCCTTTCCTGAGCTACCTCCAAGCCAGCAATGTTCACGATAGCCTCGACTGTCCTGGGACTTTTCCTCCTCATGGCTGAGACTGCAGTGGGAGCTCATTGTCAATCACAGTCAGCGAGCCAATGAGGAGAGAGAGGGGGCAGATCTGTATGTGTCTTAAGGAGTGAGCACGCAGCAGTGCCCCCAGGGCAAGCAGCTTTCTCTGGGGGCACTGCTTAAAGCAGGGGAGCCCGGCGCACTGGTATGAGACCAGGAAAAAGAAAAGGATCAGAGCTGCTCTGTGCAAAACCATGTCACAGAGCAGATAGGTATAACATGTTTGTTTTATTGTTTTTTCTTTTTTTGCACAATAAATGGCAAGCCCTACCCCAAAAATAAGCCCTACTGTATTTTTGGTTGCCAAAATGAATATAAGACCCAGACTTATTTTTGGGGAAATACGGTAGGTTGGACTTGATGGACTTGTGTCTTTTTTCAACCTTGCCTACTATGGAACTATGTATCCAACATTCAGTATGTCCTGCCCTCTGCAGGACGGATACAAAGATGGAAACCTGGTCCCCAACCAGGTCACCACAGAGGACATGTGGGCAATTTGGACTATCGCAGTACAGTAAAACAAATAAATTGAGACTCAATAACAAATATACAGTTAAAAAGAGATTTAATGATACAAAAATAGTGGTCAAATACACATAACAATAATTCATATGGGACAATTAATCGCAGAATACAGCTCAACTAGTTTCGTGGACCATAGCCGCTTCATCAGGAAAGTATCTGTGGATCAATAAATAAAAAGTCACAAAAAAAAACAAAAAACAAATATATCATGATATTTAAATGAATAATAAATACATAAGGGGGGGGGGAAAGGGGCAAGACTGCTTACCCTCGTCCCAACATGACTCGATCGCAGGGCATAACCACCAAAAAGGGGTCTCCCATGGGCAACTTGGGAGAGCTACAAAACATGATGGACCCAAGTCTAAAAAAATAAAATAGAGCAAGAGGTAAATATCGTATGGACCATCAGAGCCACAAAATAGTGGACCAGTGAGACGTGATCGATTGTGAAAAACGTGGTGAGAAGGGTGAAACAAACTGTGAGATGGGAATAAATAATAAAAAAGTAGGAGGATATTCCATTAACCTCCCTGGCGGTATGATTAGTTTGGTTTTAGGTGCTGAAAGCGGTCCAATTATTTTGCATGGAAATTTGGCGTTTTATATTGTAGTCCTGCAATTCTTAGGAATAACTCTCTTAAATCTGTTCAAACCAGAGTCTAGCAGACATCCCGGGTATGATAAAGTTTATAATATAATAAATAATAATAACAATTATTCAATAATGTAATCAAATCCTAAAACACTGAAAAAGGGACACTTTCTGGTTGCTATGGACAATCTCCAAATTCCAGGCAGAAAAACTGTATTTATAATATAAAAGTGCATGCAGGGCACTGCACAGACCACTAGGGACAAAGGGGGTGTGTAATTTTTTTTATACAGTACTGTAATCTGTAAGATTACAGTACTGTGTGTGTTTTGTGTATTTTTACTTTTTTGAATTGGGTGCCAATCTCCGCTCCCGTGCGTCGTAACGTTGCCGGGAACGGAGCTCGGCGGCACTCAGGCACTGTGTGAATCGAGCGGAGGACAGCTTGATCACACAGCGTGGAGGACATCGCTGGATCCAGGGGACAAGGTAAGTAACTCTCCCTGTGTCCTCCCTGTATCCAGCGATGCGATCCCGAGTCTGGCTTGGGATTACCGCTCGTGGAACTAAAAACCCAACCCGAGCCAAACTCGGGATCACCGCTAGGGAGGTTAAACATAAAGGGTGGATGAATTTAGTAAATGTTGAAATGGATGTGACAAGAAGTGAGAGGAAGGTGGCACAGTGGTGTAGTGGTTAGCACTCTCACCTAGCAGTAAAAAAGGTCACTGGTTCAAATCCCAACCATGACACTACCTGCCTGGAGTTTGCATGTTCTCCCTGTGCCTGCGTGGGTTTCCTCCGGGTACTCCAGTTTCCTCCCACACTCCAAAGACATGCAGGTAGGTTAATTGGCTTCTGTCTAAAATTGGCCCTAGTATACAACCGGGGATCTTGGATTGTGGCTCCTTGAGGGTAGGGACCAATGTGAGTGTGCAATGTAAAGGGATAGGGACAATTGTAGACACTCACTCAGGTTGAACTGGATGGACTGATGTCTTTATTCAACCTTACTAACTATGTAACTATGTAACTATGAAGGTAAATTCATAGATCAGTGAGGGCCATAACGGTACCTGGTAGTGTGGATATATATCGAGTTTAAGAATACCAGAAAAAGTTTTGCAGCTGAGGAGAAAACTATCAGCCTGCACCCACAATATGCAATGATATAATGTTTTTCACAATCGATCACTTCTCACTGGTCCACTATTTTGTGGCTCTGATGGTCCATACGATATTTACCTCTTGTTCTATTTTATTTTCTTAGACTTGGGTCCATCATGTTTTTGTAGCTCCTCAAAGTCGCCGTGGGAGACCCCCTTTTTGGTGGGTATGCCCTGCGATCGGGTCATGTCGGAACGAGGGTAAGCAGTCTTGCCCCTTTCCCCCCCCTTATGTATTTATTATTCATTTAAATATCATGATATATTTGTTTTTGTTTTGTTTTTTGACTATTTATTTATTGATCCACAGATACTTTCCTGATGAAGCGGCTATGGTCCACGAAACTAGTTGAGCTGTATTCTGCGATGAATTGTCCCATATGAATTATTGTTATGTATATTTGACCACTATTTTTGTATCATTAAATCTCTTTTTAACTGTATATTTGTTATTGATTTTTTTTTATTATTTATTCCCATCTCACGGTTTGTTTCACCCTTCTCACCATGTTTTTCACAATCGATCGCTTCTCACTGGTCCACTATTTTGTGGCTCTGATGGTCCATACAATATTTACCTCTTGTTCTATTTTATTTTCTTAGACTTGGGTCCATCATATTTTGTAGCTCCCCCAAGTCGCTGTGGGAGACCCCCTTTTTGGTGGTTATGCCCTGCGATCGGGTCATGTCGAGATGAAGGTAAGAAGTCTTGCCCCTCCCCCCCCTTATGTATTTATTATTCATTTAAATATCATGATATATTTCTTTTTATGCCACATGGCTTTCATTTTTTTTTTTTTGACTATTTATTTATTGATCCACAGATACTTTCCTGATGAAGCGGCTATGGTCCGCGAAACTAGTTGAGCTGTATTCTGCGATTAATTGTCCCATATGAATTATTGTTATGTGTATTTGACCACTATTTTTGTATCATTAAATCTCTTTTTAACTGTATATTTGTTATTGATTCTCAATTTATTTGTTTTACTGTACCGCGATAGTCCAAATTGCCCACATGTCCTTTGTGGTGACCTGGTTGGGGACCAGGTTTCCATCTTTTTATCCCAAGAATTTCTGGATGATGGTACAAGTTCATCTATATTTACTATTAGGAATCTAATTACAGAGACCACAAAATTATTTCTCTATACATATTAGGTGGATAACACACCGGGCGTGCTGTTGAGTGGTGTCTTTGGTGAGCTTTTCTGGGGTGGATATGGTCGTCCCTCCACGTTTACGCTCCCATTCATCCCACTCCGCAGCTTTTAATACACCAACACAAACCTTTGTCTCTATGGGGAGGTCTCTCACACTTAGTTATTGTCTATTTATCAATTAAGTATGTTGGCATATTCAGCCCTAGGCAACCACTCATGACGGAAGTCTAAATGGGGGCAAGATGGACCTTTTGATCATATTATAGGCTACCGCACTTTATCCACATGCTGTACCCCATCATGTTTTTTAGTCCTTCACCCTCTGAGCCCCCGTCATGAATTTTGGTTGTTGTAGCTATACAGGGTACTTACCTTATCCCTGTAGATCAATATTATATATCTATGTTATATTATCTACTTGCTCTTTCTTCATTTTTTATTATACAAAAAACCTCTTTAATTGTTTAATAACATCCTCTATAACTTTTGTTATAGTGGGCCTCACTGCATACCCTCCCTTTCTGGTCCCTAATGACAGATGCCGGTGCAGGGCGCCCCAATTGTGTGTCGTTCCGCGGCGGCTTGGTGGGCTCCTTGGCAGAGAGGTTGGCCACCTTCTCCTCCTGCACTGGTTCTGGCCGGGAATTATATCTCCTGGCCATTGGGCTAGTGTGCAGACATGCGCATGCATGGGAGCGATTCCGTTGCGTGTGTGCGGAGTGCTTTTGCGTGCACGCGCGCACATGGTGGTTGCTCGCTTGTGCGCAATGTGGGAGCCTTGACCCCGTGGCGTCACACGCCAGCGATCACCGGCGTGTTGTAACGTGGCTGGATTGGGAGCTACAAATAACAGGCAGGTTGCCTGTTGAGCTAAGCTCTGGACCTTAGACACCTTGATTGCATGCAGCGGCCAGTACATAGTAAGTCATCTGGGTAACTAATCCTTTTATCTGAGTCTTGTTGCAGCACCTGTTTTCTCCTGGTTACTGACCATAGAACATTTTAATTTTTGGCATTGTTTGTCCTCCCTCCCTTTAGGTGATTATGGCATGGGTGGATTGGCTGATCTAGGTCTCCACCATGTGCCATCTGGCCGCAGCATTGCATATTGTGGGTGCAGGCTGATAGTTTTCTCCTCAGCTGCACAACTTTTTCTGGTATCCCTAAACTTGATATATCCACACTACCAGGTACCATTATGGCCCTCACTGATCTCTGAATTTACCTTCTTCTCACTTCTTGTCACATCCATTTCAACATTTAGTTAATTCACCCACCCTTTATATTTAATGGAATATCCTCCTAATTTTTTTATTATTTATTCCCATCTCATGGTTTTTTCACCCTTCTCACCATGTTTTTCACAATCGATCACTTCTCACTGGTCCACTATTTTGTGGCTCTGATGATCCATACAATATTTACCTCTTGTTCTATTTTATTTTCTTAGACTTGGGTCCATCATGTTTTGTAGCTCCCCCAAGTCACCGTGGGAGACACTCTTTTTGGTGGTTATGCCCTGCGATTGGGTCATGTCGGGACGAAGGTAAGCAGTCTTGCCCCTCCCCCCCCCTTATGTATTTATTATTCTTTTAAATATCATGATATATTTCTTTTTATGCCACATGGCTTTCATATTGTTTTTTTTTTTGACTATTTATTTATTGATCCACAGATACTTTCCTGATGAAGCGGCTAAGGTCCGCGAAACTAGTTGAGCTGTATTCTGCGATTAATTGTCCCATATGAATTATTGTTATGTGTATTTGACCACCATTTTTGTATCATTAAATCTCTTTTTAACTGTATATTTGTTATTGATTCTCAATTAATTTTTTTTACTGTACCGCGATAGTCCAAATTGCCCACATGTCCTCTGTGGTGACCTGGTTGGGGACCAGGTTTCCATATTTTTATCCCAAGAAATTCTGGATGATGGTACAAGTTCATCTATATTTACTATTAGAAATCTAATTACAGAGACCACAAAATAATTTCTCTGCTGGATGGAGAGGGGGGGGCAATGGAAAAAGCATATTTTTTTTTTAACAAACCGGGCACTGCATATTAACCACTTCAGCCTCGGACCAATAAACACCTTAAGGACCAGGGGTCTTTTTACAATTTTGCACTGCGCTGCTTTAACTGGTAATTGCGCGGTCATGCAATATTGCACCCAAACGAAATTCGCGTCCTTTTCTTCCCACAAATAGAGCTTTCTTTTGATGGTATTTGATTGCCTCTGCGATTTTTATTTTTTGTGATATAAATGGAAAAAATAGCGAAAATTTTGAAAAAAAATGATATTTTCTTCTTTTTGTTATAAGAAAAATCGAATAAACTAAATTTTAGTCATACATTGAGGGCAAAATTTATTCAGCCACATGTCTTTAGTAAAAAAAATGTCAATAAGCGTATATTTTTTGGTTTGCGCAAAAGTTATAGCGTCTACAAACTAGAGTACATTTTCTGGAATTTACACAGCTTTTAATTTATGACTGCCTATCTCATTTCTTGAGGTGCTAAAATGGCAGGGCAGTACAAACCCCCCCCCCAAATGGCCCCCATTTTGGAAAGTAGACACCCCAAGGAAACTGCTGATGGGTATGTTGAGCCCATTGAATATTTTTTTTTTTTGTCCTAAGGGATTGAATAATGACAAAAAAAAAAAAATGTACAAAAAGTTGTCACTAAATGATATATTGCTCACACATGCCATGGTTATATGTGGAATTGCACCCCAAAATATATTCCGCTACTTCTCCCGAGTACGGGGATACCACATGTGTGGGACTTTTTGGGAGTCTAGTCGCGCACGGCATCCCGAAAACCAATCACCACCTTCAGGATTTCTAAGGGTGCAAATTTTTGATTTCACCCCTCACTACCTATCACAGTTTCGAAGGCCATAAAAAGCCAAAATAGCACAAAACCCCCCAAAATGACCCCATTTTGGAAAGTAGACACCCCAAGCTATTTACTGAGAGGCATGTTGAGTCCATGGAATATTTTATATTTTGCCACAAGTTGCGGGAATATTACAAACTTTTTTTTTTGCAAAAAGTTGTCACTAAATGATATATTGCTCACACATGCTATGGGCATATGTGAAATGACACCCCAAAATACATTCTGCTGCTTCTCCTGAGTACAGGGATACCACATGTGTGGGACTTTTTGGGAGCCTAGCCGCGTACGGGACCCCGAAATCCAAGCACCGCCTTCAGGATTTCTAAGGGCATCATTTTTTTATTTTACTCCTCACTACCTATCACTACCTATCACAGTTTTGACGGCCATAAAATGCCAAGATGGCACAAAACCCCCCCCAAATTACCCTATTTTGGAAAGTAGACACCCCAAGGAAACTGCTGATGGGTATGTTGAGCCCATTGAATATTAATTTTTTTTGTCCTAAGGGATTGAATAATGACTAAAAAAAAAAAAAAATGTACAAAAAGTTGTCACTAAATGATATATTGCTCACACATGCCATGGTTATATGTGGAATTGCACCCCAAAATATATTCCGCTACTTCTCCCGAGTACGGGGATACCACATGTGTGGGACTTTTTGGGAGTCTAGTCGCGCACGGCATCCCGAAAACCAATCACCACCTTCAGGATTTCTAAGGGTGCAAATTTTTGATTTCACCCCTCACTACCTATCACAGTTTCGAAGGCCATAAAAAGCCAAAATAGCACAAAACCCCCCAAAATGACCCCATTTTGGAAAGTAGACACCCCAAGCTATTTACTGAGAGGCATGTTGAGTCCATGGAATATTTTATATTTTGCCACAAGTTGCGGGAATATTACAAACTTTTTTTTTTTTGCACAAAGTTGTCACTAAATGATATATTGCTCACACATGCTATGGGCATATGTGAAATGACATCCCAAAATACATTCTGCTGCTTCTCCTGAGTACAGGGATACCACATGTGTGGGACTTTTTGGGAGCCTAGCCGCGTACGGGACCCCGAAATCCAAGCACCGCCTTCAGGATTTCTAAGGGCATAATTTTTTTATTTTACTCCTCACGACCTATCACTACCTATCACAGTTTTGACGGCCATAAAATGCCAAGATGGCACAAAACCCCCCCAAATTACCCCATTTTGGAAAGTAGACACCCCAAGGAAACTGCTGATGGGTATGTTGAGCCCATTGAATATTTATTTTTTTTGTCCTAAGGGATTGAATAATGACTAAAAAAAATAAAAAAAAAAAATGTACAAAAAGTTGTCACTAAATGATATATTGCTCACACATGCCATGGTTATATGTGGAATTGCACCCCAAAATATATTCCGCTACTTCTCCCGAGTACGGGGATACCACATGTGTGGGACTTTTTGGGAGTCTAGTCGCGCACGGCATCCCGAAAACCAATCACCACCTTCAGGATTTCTAAGGGTGCAAATTTTTGATTTCACCCCTCACTACCTATCACAGTTTCGAAGGCCATAAAAAGCCAAAATAGCACAAAACCCCCCAAAATGACCCCATTTTGGAAAGTAGACACCCCAAGCTATTTACTGAGAGGCATGTTGAGTCCATAGATAATTTTATATTTTGCCACAAGTTGCGGGAATATTACAAACTTTTTTTTTTTTGCACAAAGTTGTCACTAAATGATATATTGCTCACACATGCTATGGGCATATGTGAAATGACACCCCAAAATACATTCTGCTGCTTCTCCTGAGTACAGGGATACCACATGTGTGGGACTTTTTGGGAGCCTAGCCGCGTACGGGACCCTGAAATCCAAGCACCGCCTTCAGGATTTCTAAGGGCATAATTTTTTTATTTTACTCCTCACTACCTATCACTACCTATCACAGTTTTGACGGCCATAAAATGCCAAGATGGCACAAACCCCCCCCAAATTACCCCATTTTGGAAAGTAGACACCCCAAGCTATTTGCCGAGGGCCATCTTGACACTATTGAATATTTTTTTTTTTTTGTCCCAAGGGATTGAATAATGACAAAAAAAAAAATGTACAAAAAGTTGTCACTAAATGATATATTGCTCACACATGCCATGGTTATATGTGGAATTGCACCCCAAAATATATTCAGTTACTTCTCCCGAGTATGGGGATACCACATGTGTGGGACTTTTTGGGAGTCTAGTCGCGTACGGCACCCCGAAAACCAATCACCACCTTCAGGATTTCTAAGGGTGCAAAGGCCATAAAATGCCAAAATAGCACAAAACCCCCCCAAATTACCCCATTTTGGAAAGTAGACACCCCAAGCTATTTACTGAGAGTCATGTTGTCTGAACGAAAAAAAAGAGATTGATCGGTGGGTATGCCCACCATTAGATACCTCCCTTCATCCACCCACTTCTAATGATGGACATACATGCACCATTTATATATGCCGAGCATGGGGGCATCCTCCCGCAAAAAAGTTATGCCGCGTACATACGTTCAAACTTTTCCATGGGCAAGCCCCCTGTTGGAATTTTGACCGTATGTACGCGGCATTAGGAGCAAAATCGCTCCTCCACCCCTTATGCCCCCATGCTTCGGCATATATGCTCTTTTTTAACTGTGGTGGTGAAATCACCGCCTACAGCACTGGAGTCACGGCTTGATGTATCGTGGGAGCAAACGCTGTTGCTGTCAAGATAAATAAATCCGCGCTGCAGCTGAATGGCGTACCTGCTAAGCAAATTATGGTTAACGTTAAAACAAAGTAACATCCCAGTAAAACCTTACCATACCATACCTGCAAAGCAATTGCCAAAAAAAACAGTAAAAAAGAAAACATTTTTTAACACAACCTGTGCCTAAAATATATATATGCCGAAGCATGGGGGCATCCTCCCGCAAAAAAGTTATGCTGCGTACATACGTTCAAACTTTTCCACGGGCAAGCCCTCCGTCGGAATTTTGACCGTATGTACGCGGCATTAGGAGCAAAATCGCTCCTCCACCCCTTATGCCCCCATGCTTCGGCATATATGCTCTTTTTTAACTGTGGTGGTGAAATCACCTCCTACAGCACTGGAGTCGCGGCTTTATGTATCGTGGGAGCAAACGCTGTTGCTGTCAAGATAAATAAATCCACGCTGCAGCTGAATGGCGTACCTGAAAACATGAAAAATGGTTAACAATAACACAGTAAACAGTAAAGTATAAAAAATTTGAGAGAAGAGAGAGAGAGAGAGAGAGAGAGAGAACAATAAAACGACAACTATTTTTGGTTTTTATATTTTATATTTTTTTTGGTTTTTTTATTTTACTTTTTTTTTTTTTTTTATACACTTTTTTTTGAACTGTAAACTGTAACTGTAACGGTTCGGGTCTCTCAAAATGCGATGGCATCTTGGGAGACCCTGTGTAAGTGTGCCTAGCCTGTGAAATGCTGTACCCTACGCTAATACTTCACTAGTTCATGGTAGCGTTCAAAACACTCACCCTGACAAAGACCAGGATTGCCAGGACAGCGTGGACAATAAGAACGGGTGTCACGCCTATATCCGCGCTTGCTACAGACACGACATCTTTTTTGGGGGGCTCGTTGGGTAGGGGTACTCGGGAGGACATAAGAATAATGCCTCTCATGCAGCCGGCTTACTGCATTTGGTTGGGAATGGTGAGGTACAGAACCGTCTGGAAACAGAAGCTCTGTGACAACCTCTCTTTGGAAGAAAAGAAAGGTTAATGTTCCGCCTGAAGTTTTGTATAGCACAAAAGCATTCAGCAAAGCCAATTGAAATAAGTAAGCAGACACTTTTTTGTACCAGCGTCTGGTCTTACGGGAAGTTAGATACGGCGCCAACATCTGGTCATTGAGGTCCACCCCTCCCATATTTTTGTTATATTCGTGGACACAGAGGGGTTTCTCCACAATACCAGTCGCCGTAGAAATTTGGACCGTTGTGTCTGCATGAAGGGAGGTAAGAACGAAAACATTCTTATTATGCCTCCACTTCATAGCGAGCAAATTATTACACCGATAGCAGGCTCTCTCCCCCAGCCTAAGACGGGAATCTACAAGCCGCTGGGGAAAGCCCCGGCGATTAGGTCGCACGGTGCCACATGCTCCAATCTGATTATCAAATAAATGACTAAACAGTGGCACGCTGGTGTAATAGTTGTCCACGTGCAAGTGGTACCCCTTTCCGAATAAGGGTGACACCAATTTCCACACTATCTTGCCAGCGCTTCCTATGTAATCAGGGCAGTTCTCCGGCTCTACGTAACTATCTTTACCCTCATAAACCATAAAGCTCCATGCATAGCCTGTGGCCCTGTCACAGCACTTATAGAGCTTGACCCCGTATCTGGTACGCTTGTTGGGAATGTACTGTTTGAATGACAAGCGACCAGTAAACTTAACCAGGGACTCATCAACGCAGACAACTTTTTGGGGAGTAAACAAGTCTGCAAAACGTTGGTTGAAGTGGTTTATGAGGGGCCGAATTTTGTAGAGCCGATCGTATTCAGGGTCTCCACGTGGACGACAAAGTTCATTGTCACTGAAGTGCAAGAACCGCAAGATCTGCTCGTATCGTTTCCTGGACATGGAGTTAGAGAACACGGGCATGTGGTCAGCCGGATGCGTGGACCAATAAGCCTGCATCCGCATACATTTATGTGTGCCCATGTTGAGGGAAAGGCCCAAAAACTTCTTAAATTCGGAAACCGTAACTGGTTTCCAATCTCTGGCAAGAGACGGCAACTGGGGATTAGCGGCGATGCGTTGACCAGCATATAAATTGGTTTGGTCCACAATAGATCTATAGAGATCTTCCGTGAGATACAGAGAATAAAAATTGAGTGGCGTAAAATCATCTGTATCCACCTGAATACCGGGTTGGGCAGTGAATGGGGGAAGTACGGGTTCTGCAGAAGTGGTGGGCACCCAATTGGGATAGGCGAATTCTGCAGGAAGGGCACTATGGGTACGACGGGCCTGTCTTTGTCTTCTTCTTGGTGGCAGCGGGACACTACTTGTGCTTGCCACCTCGCCAGCTTGAACTGCACTTATGGGACTCGCCACGTCACCACGTGATACTGCAGTGCTGGATGTACGTCCAGGGTGTACTAGGCCGCTGGTGCTTGCCAGTTCACCAAAAGGATGAGCGGCGCTAGTACTGGCTCTATACTCCATACGAGGGACTTGCGGTTCCTGCACCTCAACAACATCAGAAAATCGGGGTCGGGTACGCCTGACAATAGCAGGGACCTCTTCTTCGTCGTCAGAGCTATCTGACATGGAGGCGCTGTCCTCTGCAGGTTCGTATTCTGAGCCTGAATCTGACAGATCAGTGTCTTCCTCTTCACTATCTGTCATGCTCAGAAACGTGTAGGCCTCTTCACTAGTGTACCTTCGCTTTGCCATTTTGGGCTCTAAATTTAGGGGTACAGTAGTGAGACTCACAGGTAAAAAAGCACCTAGCCTGTCAGCGACTGTATAAAACGCTACAAAAAAAAACTGTTAGCGATCGCAGGGATCAGGCCTGACTCTGCGAACGCTGCAGTTATGTGTGTTGTGTTTTGTAAGTGACAGTGATCGATCGATACTGCACTTGGGTGGGCTGGGCTGGGCTGGGCAGAGGGGCAAAACGCAGGTGCTAGCAGGTATCTGGATTGATCCTGCTAACAATGCGTTTTTTTAGAACCCTAAATTGCTGGGCACGCTAGTATAGATCTGATCAGATCAGATATTGATCTGTTCGGATACTATACCACTAAGGGAGGTGTATGCTTTGCGCGTGGGTGTTAGCGGTGCTGGCACTAACCTAGCACTGCCTGGGGCGACGCAGACCCTTTCTGACCCTAAAACCAAATTTATATCACCCGCCGGGTGATCAGGGGGCTAAACCTTTATTAGGTAATAAATGGCGGGTGCCCTGATGCTATAAAAAGCGAACTACCTAACCAGCGTCACCCGTAACACTTATACGGTGATCACTGGTGAAAGGGTTAACTAAGGGCAATCAGGGGTTAAAACCTTTATTGGGTATTTATATGGGGGTACCTGAAGCTTTATAAAAACCTGACGGGGAACCTAAATAACTAAATAACTAACTGGCTAACCAGCGTCACCAGTGACACTTATGCAGCGATCGCTGGTGAAAGGGTTAACTCTAGGGGCAATCAAAGGGTTAAAACCTTTATTAGGTTATATATCGGGGTACCTAACGGTATAAAAACCTGGCGTTGAACCTAAAAAAAACTAGCTTCCTAGCGGGACCAGTGACACTATTGCAGCGATCAGAAAAACGCTTAGTGACACTGGTAAAAGAGGGTGAAAGGGTTAACTGGGAGGGCAATCAAGGGGTTAAACCTTTATTAGGGGGGGGGTAGGGGGCTACCCTGGACCTAAAGGGGCCTAACACTAGCTGCCCTGACACTTTTTACAGTCACAACTGACACTAAATGTAGTGATCAATAAATAAATGAACACTGCATTAGTGACACTGTGACTGGGGGGGGGCGGGGGGCCGATCGGGGGGGTGATCGGGGGGTGACTGGGGTGAAATGTGTGCCTGTGTGTACCTATGTGTCAGTGGACTGTTGGTGCACTTACTTGGACGTCTTCACTCCTCGCTGTCCGGTTCAAAAAGACCGCCACGAGGAGTGTGACATCACTTCCTCCTCCTGTGTTTACATTTTCACAGGGGAGGAAGTTCGTCACTGGCCAGGAGCGATCGAGAGGGGATGGGCGGAAACCAACGGCCATCCCCTCATCGCCGATCGCTCCGGCACCGAAAGGGACCGCCGTATCTAGCGGGAGGGGGTCCGATCGGACCCCCCACCCGCTAGAAGGCATTCACGTACATTTACGTGATTGTGCCTGCCTGTGCCATTGTGTTGACGTACATTGGCAATACGGCGGTCCTGAAGTGGTTAATGTACTGAAGACACTGTAATGCATAGGCATGTTTTTTGGCAAAAGTAATAAAAAGTGAACTAAGCCTATTTTTTCCCCAAAAAATATAAACCCTCCTAAAGTTTTACCCTGGCCTTTGTGGCTTTCCTTAAATTTGGAGTAAGAAACTTCAGCTCAAAGAAACAATTTTCAGATGTTAGTCTTGAACATGTGCACTATACCCTAAATCCAAATGAGTATACTAATTGTTTGCTAACTGACACAATTCTGCATAATTAATATAAGACATCAAATATATATTTTTCCGTTAATAATTATTTTCTAAAGGATATCATAGAAAGTGAACTTTGTGGTTTCCCACTATATACTGAAAAGGGGGGAAAATGTACTGCAAAATGTTAATTTTCATCATCCAAGTCACATTTTATCCTACATGCTCTTTTACACATTGTTACATCCAGTGAATAAAGCACAGTTGGATTCAGAAGAGAACCTTAAGCATTATTATAATGCTCAGAAGCAATTACTTCACACCGTATAATCTATCAAAGGTGTCAGATTTACAAAATGCAGATTTCCTGTCACATTTGGGCACTATAAGCCCTGTATCTTTTCACCAAGATACATACTCCTGTTTTAATGAGGCCCTTTGGTGGCTGTAAAACAGTAAAGGAGAGGATTATAGGGGTTAGTCTACGTATTGTCTATTTGTCTTACAAATTTCACACTAACTACCAATTACATCTCCATAAACCTTTGGCTACTTTAAGCTTCATGCTATATAATATGTAAAAAATATGCTGTGTTAACCTCTCTCCTATTATAAGAGTAACTACAGCCACTGATGCAAGTAACATATCTAATGAAGCCAATAATGAGCCTCTTTAGATGTACTCTTGTTATAGAAATAAAATTAGAGCAGCTCCTTTTAGTTAAAGGCACAAGTCCATTATGATAGACTCGCTGCGTTCTTTGGTCCAGATTTCAAATCTGGACAGATGCTGACAAACTAATTTAGGCTCAAGAAAGCTATTAATCTTAGAACTTTTGCCTTGCTTTAACTAATAGGACATCTTGTCTGGGCGGAATACACTTCATATATTCCAGTAAACATATTTTAATAAAGACAAATAGGAATTTGCTTCTGCAAAGTAATTTAAGTAAACGGAAACCTCTTAAGGAAGAAAAAAATCAACCTGGCATTTTTTGACAAAGTGACATGTTCTTAATGGATACAAATCAAATGACTAAAAAAATATGAAAGGTTGCATGTTGAAGAAAAGTTTACAATAATTGGATGGGTGTGTGTTTTTTTGCAAAAGTTTTTCTGTAGGTTTATTGCATAAAAAAGATTTAGGTAATTTAAAAAATATGTTACTTCATGATATGAAAAAAAAAAATCCAATGTACAGTGTGTTTTTTTCTTTGTTATTTGGGCATTTATTATGTTGTTCATTCAAATATATTGCTTTATATCAGTGTGGACTTGAAGTAAAGTACCACATCCCATAATCAAAGAAAGATATGTACAAAAAAAGCACATACTTTTTAGGTACCCATGGATTACAACTATATGTTTTCATAAAATGTACACATTTTTATTAATATAATTTAAAATCCAACACAAATCTCTAGACATTGGAAAACCGTGTCAATTCCATCTTTATTGACATGGGTGAATGAAATCAATGTTGGTGACATTTGTTTCCAGTCGCAGCCGAGATCGGGAACAGTATTCATCAAACGCTGTAGTTGTACTGTCTAACTGTAAGCGTTTGACCTATATTAAAAGTTTTTGATCTAACTACTGCACTATGAAGTCCTGTGAAGGGGTTTCTCAACCACTTGATGAACTGCATTTCACGTTTAAATGAGATTGCTACAATGGATTGCACCGCCTATGGGATCTAATTTCTTCACAAATCTTTGGATGCACCTTTCAATTATTGATCATTTTCAGTCACTGTTTTTAGCACTTTATTGAACAATTGTGGACATCATTTTTATTGTCATTCGCTGCATTTGTTTGCACTTATTATTGCCTTTTGCACATTGTTTGAGGTAACCTTTCTTACACCCGTGCTGGATTTTAATGTTTGCACTATTGCTGCACTTTGTGTGATTTGTCACTTTGTCATTATTGTGGATTTGCGCAGATTGTTTTTTTTTTCACTTTAATTGGTTATTTTCACATATTGCTTTATCTACATTGATTGCTTATTTGCACATAGATTTTTTTGTTGTCAACTGCTATTTAGGTATTTACCTATCATTTTTTTTATTAAGTGTTTCATTTTTTGCATTTTTGCACATCTAGCTTTTTTTTCCAGCAAGTGATTTAGCAATTCATTTATTTTTATTGATTTGCACATATTGCATTATTATTCATTTAGAGCAGGGATCCTCAAACTATGGCCCTCCAGCTGTTGCGGAACTACACATCCCATGAGGCATTGTAAAACTCTGACATTCACAGACATGACTAGGCATGATGGGAATTGTAGTTCCTGAACAACTGGAGGGCGATAGTTTGAAGACCCATGATTTAGAGTGTCTCCTACACTCTCATATGGATATGTATTTATCTTTCATTATCTTTCTCTGATCCCTTCACATTTTCAACACCATGCTGCATTTTCTTACTCCATTTCAAGCAGTGAATTAAGGTGCCTTGGGAGTGGTAGGCTTATCTGGTTTCTGTGGTCATCATCATACATTATTTTGGGATAATCATTCATGTTATTGATATAGCATTGGTTTGGTAATCTTTGGCTATACAATTTGATCAGAGATTAATTTTATGACACAATTTTCCTTTGGATTTATCCGTTTGGAACTTCCAAAGGTTGTTGTCCTAGTATGGTTGTTATGCTATTTTCAGTAAGCGCCACATTACTATCTTTATCTTCATTTTGAATGAAATCAATGACATTATGCTTATAGAAGAACAACAGGCTAGAAAACTCAATAAATGGGAGAAATTGACCACACTTACATTTGGATGCATTATTTCTCTTCGGAGAAACTTGGTACGAGACTCACACCTTAAACATTAGTGATGGCCGAACGGTTCGCCCGGCGGTCGTTTCGCGGCGAATTTCCGACATTCGCGGTCCGCACGTTCGAACGCCTTTTTCCGTCGTTCGCCGCGGCGGACTTACGTGTTTAATGTATACAAGAACTTTAACCTTTGGTGACACGTTTATCATGTGATACAGGACAGCCAATTGAGACATGACAGCACATGGACACTTGTACATTCCCCCTAACCTATAAATACACCCGATCCGGTGGCCATTTTACATTCTTTCTTCTGTTAAGATAGGGACAGGTTCCTGTGTGGAGTAGGGAGAGATAAACCACTAGCTATTTGGTACACAAAAGTTCTTTTCAGGACTGGTATAGGTGTTAGGTGTTGATAGGTTTGCTGTGCTGCTGATTCTTGCAGCAGCCTGAGTGTCTTTTGTTAGTTTAGAGAAAGGGAAAGGACGGTGTATGCTACAGGGACAGCCAGATTAGTCTTTCATCATCATCATCATCATCATCATCATTAGCTGTTACTATCAAGGTCCACAAAAGAGCTGTTCCAGTAACCACTAATCGTTCTCTTTTTTTGCCAATTTGTATAGGGACAGGAAGGAAGCAGTGTTGTCAGGCAGTGAGGGTAATTTTAAAGACTTGCTGTTATTATTAGTTCCACAAAGGTTCTTTTCAGGACTGGTATCAGTGGTACAGTAATAGGCTTGTACATGTATAATATTCTTTCTTCCAAATATAGAAAGGATATTATACTTGACTGCTGCCCTTCTGCTGCAGTCTGCTAAACATTCACAACTCACTTGTTCCACAAAAGTTCTTATAAGGACTGGTAACTTGGTATAGGGTGCTACGGTACATAGGCTTGAGTGCGGTACAGTCTGCTGTTCTGTAAGGACCGCTATCGGTCCACAATAGATAGGGTTGACGTGCACCACTGCTGACCGCTGCCCTATACTGCAGCAGTCCTTCAGCGGTATAGGGACTGACGTACAGTCTGCTAATCACTAACACACAACCTGCTTGTTCCACAAAAGTTCTTATAAGGACTGGTAACTTGGTATAGGGTGCTACGGTACATAGGCTTGAGTGCGGTACAGTCTGCTGTTCTGTAAGGACCGCTATCGGTCCACAATAGATAGGGTTGACGTGCACCACTGCTGACCGCTGCCCTATACTGCAGCAGTCCTTCAGCGGTATAGGGACTGACGTACAGTCTGCTAATCACTAACACACAACCTGCTTGGTCCACAAAAGTTCTTATAAGGACTGGTAACTTGGTATAGGGTGCTACGGTACATAGGCTTGAGTGCGGTACAGTCTGCTGTTCTGTAAGGACCGCTATCGGTCCACAATAGATAGGGTTGACGTGCACCACTGCTGACCGCTGCCCTATACTGCAGCAGTCCTTCAGCGGTATAGGGACTGACGTACAGTCTGCTAAACACTAATACACAACCTGCTTGGTCCACAAAAGTTCTTATAAGGACTGGTAACTTGGTATAGGGTGCTACGGTACATAGGCTTGAGTGCGGTACAGTCTGCTGTTCTGTAAGGACCGCTATCGGTCCACAATAGATAGGGTTGACGTGCACCACTGCTGACCGCTCACCTATACTGCAGCAGTCCTTCAGCGGTATAGGGACTGACGTACAGTCTGCTAATCACTAACACACAACCTGCTTGTTCCACAAAAGTTCTTATAAGGACTGGTAACTTGGTATAGGGTGCTACGGTACATAGGCTTGAGTGCGGTACAGTCTGCTGTTCTGTAAGGACCGCTATCGGTCCACAATAGATAGGGTTGACGTGCACCACTGCTGACCGCTGCCCTATACTGCAGCAGTCCTTCAGCGGTATAGGGACTGACGTACAGTCTGCTAATCACTAACACACAACCTGCTTGTTCCACAAAAGTTCTTATAAGGACTGGTAACTTGGTATAGGGTGCTACGGTACATAGGCTTGAGTGCGGTACAGTCTGCTGTTCTGTAAGGACCGCTATCGGTCCACAATAGATAGGGTTGACGTGCACCACTGCTGACCGCTGCCCTATACTGCAGCAGTCCTTCAGCGGTATAGGGACTGACGTACAGTCTGCTAAACACTAATACACAACCTGCTTGGTCCACAAAAGTTCTTATAAGGACTGGTAACTTGGTATAGGGTGCTACGGTACATAGGCTTGAGTGCGGTACAGTCTGCTGTTCTGTAAGGACCGCTATCGGTCCACAATAGATAGGGTTGACGTGCACCACTGCTGACCGCTCACCTATACTGCAGCAGTCCTTCAGCGGTATAGGGACTGACGTACAGTCTGCTAATCACTAACACACAACCTGCTTGTTCCACAAAAGTTCTTATAAGGACTGGTAACTTGGTATAGGGTGCTACGGTACATAGGCTTGAGTGCGGTACAGTCTGCTGTTCTGTAAGGACCGCTATCGGTCCACAATAGATAGGGTTGACGTGCACCACTGCTGACCGCTGCCCTATACTGCAGCAGTCCTTCAGCGGTATAGGGACTGACGTACAGTCTGCTAATCACTAACACACAACCTGCTTGTTCCACAAAAGTTCTTATAAGGACTGGTAACTTGGTATAGGGTGCTACGGTACATAGGCTTGAGTGCGGTACAGTCTGCTGTTCTGTAAGGACCGCTATCGGTCCACAATAGATAGGGTTGACGTGCACCACTGCTGACCGCTGCCCTATACTGCAGCAGTCCTTCAGCGGTATAGGGACTGACGTACAGTCTGCTAAACACTAATACACAACCTGCTTGGTCCACAAAAGTTCTTATAAGGACTGGTAACTTGGTATAGGGTGCTACGGTACATAGGCTTGAGTGCGGTACAGTCTGCTGTTCTGTAAGGACCGCTATCGGTCCACAATAGATAGGGTTGACGTGCACCACTGCTGACCGCTCACCTATACTGCAGCAGTCCTTCAGCGGTATAGGGACTGACGTACAGTCTGCTAATCACTAACACACAACCTGCTTGTTCCACAAAAGTTCTTATAAGGACTGGTAACTTGGTATAGGGTGCTACGGTACATAGGCTTGAGTGCGGTACAGTCTGCTGTTCTGTAAGGACCGCTATCGGTCCACAATAGATAGGGTTGACGTGCACCACTGCTGACCGCTCACCTATACTGCAGCAGTCCTTCAGCGGTATAGGGACTGACGTACAGTCTGCTAATCACTAACACACAACCTGCTTGTTCCACAAAAGTTCTTATAAGGACTGGTAACTTGGTATAGGGTGCTACGGTACATAGGCTTGAGTGCGGTACAGTCTGCTGTTCTGTAAGGACCGCTATCGGTCCACAATAGATAGGGTTGACGTGCACCACTGCTGACCGCTGCCCTATACTGCAGCAGTCCTTCAGCGGTATAGGGACTGACGTACAGTCTGCTAAACACTAATACACAACCTGCTTGGTCCACAAAAGTTCTTATAAGGACTGGTAACTTGGTATAGGGTGCTACGGTACATAGGCTTGAGTGCGGTACAGTCTGCTGTTCTGTAAGGACCGCTATCGGTCCACAATAGATAGGGTTGACGTGCACCACTGCTGACCGCTGCCCTATACTGCAGCAGTCCTTCAGCGGTATAGGGACTGACGTACAGTCTGCTAAACACTAATACACAACCTGCTTGGTCCACAAAAGTTCTTATAAGGACTGGTAACTTGGTATAGGGTGCTACGGTACATAGGCTTGAGTGCGGTACAGTCTGCTGTTCTGTAAGGACCGCTATAGGTCCACAATAGATAGGGTTGACGTGCACCACTGCTGACCGCTCACCTATACTGCAGCAGTCCTTCAGCGGTATAGGGACTAAGAGTTTTGTCACAGGGTCATTTAAAAAATGACATGCAGAGGAAGAGGCAGGCCCTTCCGCAGGGGTGGTAGGGGTAGGGCAGGAGCAACAGGCTTGAGCCAAAGTGGGAAGTTGCAGAAGGTGCGTTCAATTACTTTAAAGGATGCACCAGACTTGGTTGAGTGGCTCGCTCAGCCTTACTCTTCTGCACCCTCCTCATCCTCTCGATCTGCACCCTCTTCTTCACTCTCTGCTATGTGCACCCCCAAAGACACTACCACCAACAACACGACCACCACCACCACCACCACATACCTTCCGCTTGAGTCACTGGAATTATTTTCCGATCCATATCAAGAGGACATTTCTGATGCGCAGCCACTCTTGGTATTGGATCAGGAAGAGGAGGTAGCAACAAGCGCTACTCAGCAGTCTGACGCCAGTACCCAGATCAGCCCAAGGAGGAGGTTGGTCCCCGGTGTTGCTGCCTACTCTACTTATAGCGGTGGGGAAGGTGACGTTGATGATGACGTGTCTAGTGATGTCACGTGGGTGCCCACAAGAGAGGAAGAGGAGGGGAGTTCAGAGGGAGATATGGACCAGCAGATAGGGAGGAGAAGCAGCAATGACTTACATTGCACAGCAGGGACAAAGCAGACTGCAAATGTATCAGGAGCGAGTCATCGACCATGTACGGTCACATCTGGCGCTCCCAGGACACCGGCACATGGCTCCGCAGTGTGGGCTTTTTTTAACGTGTCCGCTGCTGACAATAGCGTTGCCATCTGCAATCTTTGCAGTCAACGCGTTAGTCGCGGTAAGCCCAATACTCACCTAGGGACGACCGCCTTAAGAAGGCACATGAGCAGCCATCACCGAGCCCAGTGGGAGCAACGGAACACACAAAGCCACACTGCAGGCTCTCACCGTCCAGCCTCGTCTTCTACTTCTCCTTCTCCTCTCTCCTCACAATTGTCCTCCACTCCACCTTCCATCACGCCAAGCTCACATTTTTCTGCAAAAAGGCAGGCTTCCGTGGGCCTAATGTTTGAGCGTAAAAAAATGATGACGCCGGATAACCCTCTTGCCCAACGGTTGGCGGCTGGCTTGTCAGAACTCATAGCCCGCCAACTACTGCCATATAAACTGGTGGACTCGGAGGCCTTTCGCAAATTTGTGGCCATTGGAACACCACAATGGAAGGTCCCAGGAAGGAAGTATTTCTCAGAGAAGGGCATCCCAGAGCTATATGGCCATGTTCAGCGGCAAGTGAATGTATCTCTGGCACACAGTGTCGGTGCCAAGATACATCTGACCACAGACACGTGGTCTAGCAAACACGGGCAGGGAAGGTATATCAGTTTTACTGCCCACTGGGTGAACCTTCTGACGGCCGTCAAGCATGTAACCCGTGGCACCCGTGTAGATTTGGTTTTACCGCCACGGATTGCATGCAGGCCTGACTCTTCTTCTCCTCCTCCTACTCCATCCTCCTCCCTCTCCTCCTCAGCTGCCTCCTCCTTTTCCGCTGCTAGCGTCTCTTCCACTGCACCGCCCAAGCTCCCCAGAACCTATTCCACATGCCAGGTGAGACGTTGCCATGCCGTGCTGCGTCTGTTGTGCCTGGAAGCAAAGAGCCACACTGGCCCGGCACTCCTTTCAGCTTTGCGTTCACAGGCAGATGAGTGGCTAACACCGCTCAATTTGACAGTTGGTAAAGTGGTGTGTGACAACGGTGCCAATCTGCTTAGCGCATTGAAACAGGGCAAAATCACGCACGTGCCGTGCATGGCACACGTCTTAAACTTGGTCGTGCAGCGATTCCTTGTCAAATACCCTGGGGTCCAGGACATCTTGCGGCAGGCAAGGAAAATCTCGGCCCATTTCAGAAGATCTTACACGGCCATGGCTCGCCTTGCTGACATTCAGCGGCGACACCATCTGCCGGTCAGACGTCTTATTTGCGATTGCCCGACGCGATGGAACTCAACCTTCTATATGCTTGATAGGCTGCTCCAGCAGAAACGTGCAGTTAACGTCTACCTGTATGAACTCTGCGAAAGAAACGGTTCTGGGGAGCTGGGTTTTTTTTCACCGCGCCAGTGGCTGCTCATGCGCGACACATGCAGACTTCTGCGGCCATTTGAGGAGATCACCAAACTGGTCAGTCGCAGCCATGGCGCCATCAGTGACATGGTACCTTATGCCTTCTTTCTGGAGCGTGCATTGCGTCGTGTCATTGATCAGGCTGTGGAGGAGCAGGAGCGGGAAGATGAGGAAGTCGCAATGCTGGATGAATTCCCAGGGGGGGCTACTCTATCTGAGACAAGTCAACAACAGGAGTCTGATGAGGAGTCAGAGGAGGATGGTGCCGGGGCGGATGAGCAGGAGCAAGAAGAGCATGCTTTAAACCTTTCTGGGATCCCTGTTGTGCGAGGATGGGGAGAGGAGAATGAAGAGGACGACATTATCCTGGATGATGAGCAGGAGCCAGGCCACCACACCGCTTCCACTTTAGTGCAAATGGGGGCCTTCATGCTCCAGTGTTTTAATAGGGACCCCCGTATAAAAAGCATGAGGGTCAAGGACCAGTACTGGGTGGCAACGTACTTAGACCCCCGGTACAAACACAAAATGGCGGAAATGTTACCGCCGTCGCAGAGGGCTGTCAGAATGCAGCACTTCCAGGCCTTGCTTCGAGAAATGCTGCATTCTGCTTTTGCGTGCGCTGGCAGAGGAGCAATTCCCACTCCCAGAGAAGGATTTGCGGGTACCAATCCAACAGCGCCTGCAAGAAGAGGCCGGTTTGAAGATGTGTTGGTGACTTCGGATATGAGGTCATTCTTTCAGCCGACCCATCGACAGGTGTCATCCGGATCCAGCATCAGGGAACGCCTAGACCGTCAGGTGTCCGACTACATTGGGTTAACGGCCGATGTGGACGCTCTGAGGAGTGATGAACCCCTAGACTACTGGGTGGGCAGGCTTGACCTCTGGCCAGAGCTTGCCCAATTTGCAATCGAACTGTTGGCTTGCCCCTCATCCAGTGTCCTGTCCGAAAGGACGTTCAGCGCAGCAGGGGGGATTGTGACCGATAAGCGTACTCGCCTAGCTCACCACAGTGTTAACTACCTCACATTTCTAAAAATGAATGAGGCATGGATCTCGGAGGAATTCAACACATGTGATCAGTAGACCATGTATATGTCTATAAACAATTTTTGGAATCAAGCACACAGACCTTCTTAATTCATTTGGCTCACTTCCCTGACCCAAAAAAGCACACCGTACTATATGCCCCTACCCTCCTCTTTGAAGAGGTTGAGCGGTGTCATATTTCTACTGGGGCTGCTTATTATGAGGGGTTCCCACCATCCCTGTGCTGTGCTGACTTCCTCCTGGGTGTTCTTATTATGAGGGGCTCCCACCATCCCTGTGCTGTGCTGACTTCCTCCTGGGGGTTCTTATTATGAGGGGATCACACCATCCCTGTGCTGTGCTGACTTCCTCCTGGGGCTGCTTACGGTGCTGCTGTCAGCGCTGTATGTCACGGAGCTGCTGTCAGCGCTGTATGTCACGGAGCTGCTGTCAGCGCTGTATGTCACGGAGCTGCTGTCAGCGCTGTATGTCACGGAGCTGCTGTCAGCGCTGTATGTCACGGAGCTGCTGTCAGCGCTGTATGTCACGGAGCTGCTGTCAGCGCTGTATGTCACGGAGCTGCTGTCAGCGCTGTATGTCACGGAGCTGCTGTCAGCGCTGTATGTCACGGAGCTGCTGTCAGCGCTGTATGTCACGGAGCTGCTGTCAGCGCTGTATGTCACGGAGCTGCTGTCAGCGCTGTATGTCACGGTGCTGCTGTCAGCGCTGTATGTCACGGAGCTGCTGTCAGCGCTGTATGTCACGGAGCTGCTGTCAGTGCTGTATGTCACGGAGCTGCTGTCAGCGCTGTATGTCACGGAGCTGCTGTCAGCGCTGTATGTCACGGAGCTGCTGTCAGCGCTGTATGTCACGGTGCTGCTGTCAGCGCTGTATGTCACGGAGCTGCTGTCAGCGCTGTATGTCACGGAGCTGCTGTCAGCGCTGTATGTCACGGAGCTGCTGTCAGCGCTGTATGTCACGGAGCTGCTGTCAGCGCTGTATGTCACGGAGCTGCTGTCAGCGCTGTATGTCACGGTGCTGATGTCAGTGCTCTGTATTACGGTGCTGCTGTCAGTGCTCTGTATCTCCTGCACCCTCTTGTTTGCCTACCCTGGTCCCTGACCTTCCCTCTCCTCCATTGCCTTCATTAGCTCCATAGTCCTGAATTGTCAGAACAATTTCCCAAATAAAAAAAAAATGCTTGTAGTTATCGATCCCAAATTCACCTCATACATGTATTATGCTATTGTCCAGGTGGTGGGACTACGTGCTACCCCCTAATAATTACCCCGTGGCCGCAAATTCGACCTAAAGGTTTGCGAAATTCGCCTCCCATTGAAGTCAATGGAGCCCGCGGCGAACGGTCGTTTTCGCGAACGTTTGTGTCCGTTCGCGTTTCGCGTTCGCGAAACGTCCCGTCGGAAGTTCGTCCATCACTATTAAACATCACTTTTAATATGTATATTTTCTTTAATGCAGTGGAAGAACTTGTGTCCACCCCTAGGTCTTCTTCTTTCTCTTTTCTAGTCTCCTGCTTTGCTTTCTTGTTTTCCTCTCTCTAAATACTTTCTGTTTCTTCTTTCCATAACACCCTTCCTTTTTTTTGTAGAGAGAGAATGCTTTTAGCTATAGAAGTGTTAATAGTTTTTTTTTATCATTAACAAAATTGAAATGAACAGAAGAGAAATCCAAGTCAAATCAATATTTGGTATGATCACCATTTGCCTTCAACACAGCGTCCATTCTTCTAGGTACATTGCACACACTTTTTGAAGGAATGCAAGGTTGTTCCAAACATCTTGGATAACTAACCACAGATTTTCAGGGGATATAGGCTGCCTCAATTCCTTCTTTCTCTTTGTGTATTTCCAGACAGACTCAATGATGATGACAACTCTCCTTGGCGTTAAATCATTATTTCCACAATGCTTTGCTCTTCTTTGCACTAAAGATAGTTGTTAATAACATGCTGCAGACTAAATTTGGGGCCAATCACACACCTTCCTGATGGTATGGCATGATGGATAAGTATCTGCCTGTATTTCTCAAAATTGAGGACACCATCGATCCTGACCAAATCTCCAACTACATTTGTAGAAATGCAGCCCCAAACTTGCAAAGAACCTCCACAATGCTTCACTGTCACCTACAGACACTCATTTCTTTACCTCTCTCCAGACCCTTAGTGAACAAATTGACTCATGCTACAGAACAATATTTCAGATTTTGACTCATCGGTCCAGAGCACCTGTTTTTTCACGCCATTTTTCTGCACCCATTTCCTATGTTTTTGTGCATTGTTGAGTCGCTCAGCCCTGTTTCCACATCAGAGGTATAGTTTTTTGATCACAATTCTTCCATGAACACCATTTCTGGGCAGACTTCTGTGTACAGTAGGTGGGTATACCTGAGTCCCATTGGTTTCCACCAGTTCTGTGCCGATGGCACTGCTGGACATCTTCCAGTGACAAAGGAAAGTAAATATGATGTGTCTTTCATCTGCTACATTAAAGTGTCACTAAACTCACATTAAGAAAAACTCTCAAATTATGTATTACAAGCTGTTCATACTCACTGAGTCACTATGAGATCCATATTCTGTATTTTGATAAAATTCTGGTTGATTCTGCTGTTCTCTATCTCACCTTTTTGATCATGTTCCCAGTGCAGCTAGAGATATAACAGAGCAGTTTTGGCAGCTCTGCACATGCTTAGTTATCAGTGAGCATTTCCTCCCTATCACATCTGAGTAGCCTATGTTACTATAGAGTCACACATGTGGGCATCTACACAGTGGTAAATGACAGCCCACTCCCTCCCTCCTCCTCCATGCCCACTAACCGGCTAAACCCATTGGGAGTGGGATATTACAAGTAGATTGATGGAGGCTATATATAGAATATACCTATATCTATCTATCTATCTCTCTCTCTCTCTCTCTCTCTCTCTCTCTATATATATATATATATATATATATATATATATATATATATATATATATATATATATATATATATCTTTAAAAGCTCAACCACATTCTACATGTCTTTCTTTTGTTCCTGTATTAGGATGAAGCACCCTGTTGGCTTTAGTACCTCCCCACAAACTGTAGTTGGCGCTACCTCTCTTACTTGCAGGGATTATCCAGTGGGTGTGTCGGCATCCGCACTGCACCCCAGCACCTGAATCTCCTTTGTCCCCATCCTGCATTCAGTTGCGGCCACTCAGGAGATTAGATCAGCGGGAGACATTGGGAGACAAGCTGTCACTTGTAAACACATAAACACAGAAGCCCAACTTATATATATATATAGATAGATATATCTATGGTATATCTATGGTGTATATATATATATATATATATATATATATATATATATATATATATATATATATATATATATATATATAGTATATATACAGTGCCTTGAAAAACTATCCATACCCCTTGAAATTTCTGTCATTTTGTCATGTTACAACCAAAAACATAAATGTATTTTATTGGAATTTTTAGTGATAGTGATAGACCAACATAAAGTGACACATAATTGTAAAGTGGAAGGAAAATAATAAATGATTTTATACATTTTTTTAAAAATAAATATGTGAAAAGTGTGGCCTGCATCTGTTTTCAGCCCCCTTTACTCTGATACCCCTAACTAAAATTGAGTAGAAACAATTGCCTTCAGAAGTCACCTAATTAGTAAATAGAGTCCACCTGTGTGTAATTTAATCTCAGTATAAATACAGCTGTTCTGTGAAGCCATCAGAGGTTTGTTAGGCCAAGGAACGCACCAGATCAGGGAAAAATTGTGGAGAAGTTTAAAGCAGGGTTAGGTTAGGAAAACAATATCCCAAACTTTGAACATCATTGAAAGACATATAGTACAACTGCAAACCTACCAAGACAGACATGGTGGCCCACCTAAACTGACAGGCTGAGAGCGTTATAAATTTAGCCTATGGGGTGGCGCAGACAGGGGCAAGGCGCAGACACCATGGCTCTTTCCTGAGTGGTTCTGTCACGAGTGATGTGCAGTTTCACCATTGCAGTTATCAATTCTGATCATGTCTTCTCTGCTTTTTTACAAGTAAATATCTTGTATCTATCTGTACACTCTTCTCTGCTGAACTATCTGACCTCGCTGTATCATTTCTGGTAAATGTCTTCTGCTGCCATATCTTTAAACTTCTATATTTAATGCTAGCTCTATAACAAACACACTGCAATAGCAACATTACTGGTGATTGATTCTCAACCCCATTTGGCTTGAGTGATCAAGAGAGATAATTAGCTTTACTCTAGCCTGTGTCTGTAGCTGGTCTGGTATTGGCCATCTCCTCTCCCATATTCAGGTGTCTCAAATCAGACCCAATAATGACCAATTGAGAAATGCATGCCTGCTTACTCTCCCTATAAATTTAAAGCAGCCTATGAGGTGGCACAGACACCATGTCTCTTTCCTGAGTGGCTCTGTCACGAGTGATGATCAGTTTCACGGCTGCATTTTAAAAAAATCAGGAAAACTAAACTAAAGGATAACTAAAGCTGGATGAAGATACAACAAGAACTCTGCTCCACTCTGAAAAACGACACACAAACCAGCATTTGCCATTTTTTTATATCAGATTCCCACTCTCTAGCCACTAACATGCCCCTTCCTCTCTTCCTTCTCACATCAGTGTCTTCTATCCTCAAATTATCCTTACTCTACCCCTCCTCTCTACCCTGCAGCATGCACATATCACCCTCACTCCTACCCTCTCCCTACTACTGCACCCATCATCTCCTGCATTTGCTGCACCCACATGTTGATATAAACATCAAGGCCATTAGACATGTGTGCTCATGCACATCCCACTCCCATCTTGCCTTCTCCACCCTCCTCCTTCTCCGAGTCTCAGCTGACATTTCTCCTAATCCTGGTCCGCCATTTTCTAACTGTAAGCTACAAATCCAATACCCCTCCTCCTCTGACAAACACTTCCTCAAAGCTGTCGACCAATCTCATGCGCCCTTTGGAATTCCCGCTTCATCTGTAACAAGCTAACATCTGTACATGACCTTTTTGTCTCTCATGGCTTTAACATACTCGCTATAACCAAAACTTAGCTTCAAAATTTTGACTCAGCTTCTCCTGTTGCCCTCTCCCATGGTGGCCTCCATTGGACTCACTCCCCCAGACTCAATGGACAGAAAGGAGGTGGAGTCTATCCCCACAAATCACCTACCAAGTCCTTCCTATCCCTCCCTCTCTATACCTCTCTTCTTTCGAGATGCACTGTATTCGTCTGTTTTCTCCCATTTCTCTGAGAATTGCAGCAATTTATCAGCCTCTTAGACTGGTATCTCTCTTTCTTGATTACTTTGCTGCCTGGCTACCCTACTTTCTCTCCTTCTAAAATACCCACTATCATTCTTGGTGACGTCAACATTCCTGTGAATGTTAACAGCCCAACTACAGCTCAACTTCAAGAAGAGAAGAAAAGACTGATCGCACACTTGAATCGAAAAGATGCTGTAGAATTTTGTTATTGTTATGAGCCAGACAAAATTGCAATGATGATCAGTTGATGTGTTTCACACAGAAAGAACTGTGCTTGTTCACATTTCGTTGTTTATTATTATTATTAATCCACTAGAGAATCTGAAGTTCTGCATCCAATCTGACAAAGCTTAAGCTATTTTGCAAAGAAGAATGGGCAAAAATGTCACTCTATAGATGTGCAAAGCCAGTAGACATCCCCAAAAAGACTTGCAGCTGTAATTGTAGCGAAAGGTGGTTCTATAAAGTATTGACTCAGGGGGGCTTAATACAAATGTACGTCACACTTTTCACATATTTATTTGTAAAAAAAAATTATTTGGAAAACCATTTATCATTTTCCTTCCACTTAACAATTAATTGCCACTTTGTGTTGGTCTATCACATAAAATCCCAATACAATAAAGGGCATTAAAGTCTGAAAAAGTCTTGAGAATGGTGCAGAGGTTTACCTTCCAGCAGGACAATGACCCTAAATAAACAGCAAGAGCTACAATGGAATAGTTTAAATAAAAGTTAATTCATATGTTAGAATGGCCCAGTCAAAGTCCAGACTTAAATCCAATAGAGAATCTGTAGTTCTCCATCCAATCTGACAAAGCTTGAGCTATTTTGCAAAGAAGAATGGGCAAAAATGTCACTCTATAGATGTGTAAAGCCAGTAGACATCCTCAAAAAGACTTGCAGCTGTAATTGTAGCGAAAGGTGGTTCTGTAAAGTATTGACTCAGGGGGGCTTAATACAAATGCATGTCACGCTTTTCACATATTTATTTGTAAAAAAAAAAAAAAATTTTGAAAACCATTTATCATTTTCCTTCCACTTAACAATTATGTGCCACTTTGTGTTGGTCTATCACATAAAATACCAATAAAATACATTAAGGCTGGGTTCACACCATTGCAAATTGGATGCGAATCCTCCCATCCAATTCGCAATAGCAGGAGATTTTGACTGGCTTTCTATGGAGCCGGTTCACATATCTCTGCAGCAGGTCTGGTGCATTTTGCAAAAGAACGCTGTGCATCTTTTGGTCTGTATCAGGTGCGAATTCAGCCCAAAATTCGGGCTGAAATCGTACCTAAAACTGTGAACCAGCACGCACCGGACCCCTGCTGTGAGCCGCATGTGGCTCATATGTGAACCGAGCCTTACCTTTTTGGTCGTAACATGACAAAATGTGGAAAATTTCAAGGGGTGTGAATACTTTTTCAAGGCACTGTATGTATATGCTTATATACTGTATATATTATCCCCGTGACATATGGGTGACCCCGCCCCCTCTGATGTAACACAGGCAGGTTTCCGTTACATCAGAGGGGGGTGGGGTCACCCATACGTCACTGGGGAAGCCCAGGTTTCCCCTTGCGTCAGAGGGGGGGGCAGGTTTAGGTGACGAGCGGCCCCGCCCTCCGCATATAACAAACGTCAGGCCGCTGGGATCCCCACAGTGTCTCCTCCGTGGAGACAGAAGATAGATGGATTTGCTGCGCTGGATCAGATCAGCCATCGCTGGACCCCAGAGAGATGATCATCCGTCGCTGGATAACAAGAGTGGATTACCACCGCTGGAATCTTTTTTTATTTTTTTATTTTTAATAAAGGAATTTTTCAAAAATGTGTTTGTCTTATTTAACTATTTTTTACACTTTCTTTGTGAAATGGTAGGGGTACTTTTGTACCCCCTTACCATTTCAAACAGGGGAGGGCCGGGATCTGGGGGTCCCCTTGTTAAAGGGGGCTTCCAGATTCTGATAAGCCCCCCACCCTCAGACCCCCACAACCACCGGCCAGGGTTGTGGGGATGAGGCCCTTGTCCTCATCAACATGGGGACAAGGTGCTTTGAGGGGTCACAGACCCCCAAAGCATCTTCCCAATGTTGAGGGCATGTGACCTGGTATGGTTCAGGAGGGAGGAGGGCCGCTCTCTCGTCCCCCCCTCTTTTCCTGCTGCCTGCCAGGTTGCGTGCTTGGATAAAGGGTCTGGTATGGATATCTAGGGGGAACCCCATGTTATTTTTTTTATTTAATGCAGGGTTCCCCTTAATATCCATACCTGACCTGAAGGGCCTGGTAATTGAATTTGGGGGACCCCCACGCTTTTTTATTTATTTATTTATTTATTTATTTATTTATTTTATCAATTACTTTCAATGAGTGAGAGACAATTCATAATAGCTGCGAGTGATTTTAAAGGACTTTTTTTCCTGCATAAATGTCACTTTGTGCAGGGACAGTTCTAAGCACCAGAAACATGCGCCCCTTCACAGGCATACTATAGACATCCCCCCCTACGAAATTTAAAGGAATATTACACTTTTATTGTTTCACTTTAATCATTATTAAAATCACTGCTCCCGGAAAAACAGCCATTTGGGCAGGACCCAGGTCCCCAAACACTTTTTAGGACAGTAACTTGCATATTAGCCTTTAAAATTAGCACTTTAGATTTTGAACATTGGAGTCCCATAGACTTTAATAGGGTTCTAAAGTTCACACGAAGTATGCTATATACTAGCTCCGTTGAATCTTCTTTATACATTCGACAGACACCATAAGCCTTCAAAGACAGATTCGACCGTAATTCATGTGGATTTTAGAACGAATGCAATTTTTGAACGAAAAACGAAATAAATAAAAACGAATTTTGGGAGTAACTAAATAAATAAATTTTTCGGATGAAAATGAAATTCCGAAACAAAACATTTTACTCTGCACATGTCTAGTATTCAATGTTTTCTAATGTATTGTATTTCTTTCATCATTCCCTAATTACCATGATTGCAATATGCTGTAATATGCTGTGCCCCTTTGTCCTCATGCATGCTGGAAGCTTTTAAAGTTCCTTTTTTGTCCTTCATGCACATTTGCCTTCACTAACTTGCCCAGCATGCTCTTCTGGGCCACACCTATAGCCTAGTCACTTAGCAATGTATTTTGTCAGCTCCCTAGTAGTGCTTTCCCCTAAACACCTACTAAAATGTGTACAAATGTTATGTGTGTCCTTAAATTCGTGCCAGAGGCTTTTTTTTTGGTGGGCCAAACTCATTAGGAACCCCCCTCCCCCAACCGCTAAGTCAGCTGATAGCAATCCTCTATCTGCTGACTTTTCCAAACCCATACACACCATACCTACCTCTTTTGTGGTCAAATTTATGGATGAATTCACCAAAGCATGTAGTGCAAGGGCCTGCCTCAATACTTTCAAATGCTACTGTTTAAAGTTTTTTTTCTCCTATTATTATCTTGATAGGTAATAGCAGAATGTAAAAATTTGCTTCCATTTGTTCAGTGTGTATATATTTTTTTGGATTATGACACTTCTTACTTGTCCAGTGGGCAGCCAGCCGTGTAAATAAGGAGGGGCTGGCCAAAGTATCACACATTATTTATGCATTTAACTCTCAATGAAGTAGAGAGGGTTACCTGTCCAAAACATCCCCCCCCCCCTATTTTTTTGCAATGGGCCATCAGATGGGGTGAGGAATCTGATAAGGGGACCTTGTACTTTTGGCTTTAAATTTTCATTTCCAAAAATATTATACTGATGTTGGCCAAAAATGTTTGTGCCTAATCAATGCTGATGTGCAAAATGACAAATTTTATTTTCTTGTTTGACTCCACAGTTTCCTTCAAAGCCACTGGAATGGCAGACTGTGTCCTCCCACTTTGCCACTCGTTGGGACTATCCCAATTGTGGAGGTGCAATTGATGAGAAATAAGTCTGCATTGTCCCACCCCCCAACTCGGGGTCCTACTATTATAATTACAAGGGGTGTCAGCTACCTACGACTTCCTATATGTGGACGTGGGGAAAAGTGTCCGGATGTCGGATGATGGAGTGATTGCGCAGACGGAGTTCTACTGGCGTCTCCAGAGTGGCAGTTTGGGCTTGTCACCTCCAGAGGAGAATGTGGAAGGACTCCCCTTCATCTTCATCGCAGATGAAGCATTTGCACTGGGGGACCATCTTATGCAGCCATTCCTGATGAGGACCCTCACCCCGGACCAGAGAGTTTTTAATTACCAGCTGGCCAGAGCCAGAAGAGTGGTGGAGAACAATTTTGGGATAATGGCCAGCCGGTTCCACCTATTTTTGACACCCATCCACATGGCAGAATATAAACTTAACCATACAGCGCTTTCCTGCTGCATTTTGCACAATTTTTTTAAAAAGTACCCACCAAACTATGTGGCCTCAGTTGGGCCTGAGGCAGACTTTCCAGAACTTGCCAACCTGATGGCACTTGAAGCTGGCCATCCTGGCTTGCCCCCCAAAGCGTCCACGAGGTCAGAAACCGATACATGGAGTACTTTGCGGGTAGGGGGGGCATTGATATGCCAGACAATGTCTGAGAGGCATTTTTTTAATGAATGTATCTTTCAAACTGTAATAATATTTGTTTTCATTTACTGCTTGGGTTTGTTTTAGGTGTCTCCTAGGTTTTTTTTGGTTATTTTTTGGCCCTTTTTCTTCAACAGTCCAAACCAAATTTCTGGGCGAGATGAGGTGATAGTCTCTTCTTCAGATAATATTATTAGGTTGTGGGTCTGCTACACACACACCCCTTATTTTTGTTGTTAATGTATGTAGTGCATTACTGACAAAAATACTCCTCATTTTCAGCACCATAGCAGAAATGTGTGAAGTCATGAAAATGGCACGATTGGGGCAAATTAAAAAGCACTGTGGGTGTTATTTACTAAAGGCAATTCCACTATGCACTAGAAATGTGCATTCATTTTCGTCCAAATGCATTTTCGTCCGAATTTCAGGTATTTTGGTTTTCATTTTGACAAACGATAACAAAAGTGCAGAATCCGAAAAACAAAAGATCCAACATAAATATATGCTTTATTTTTGTTTTCGTTGTTACAACAATTCGATATAGAATAGGAGATTCGACGTGACTCTGACAATAACAATCTGTGTCTATTGAACTTGTGGTTGAATGTGCCTAACCTTACCTCTATTAGTCCAAGATTATATAGAGAAAATATTCGACAGAGAGAAAATATTCGACATAGAGAGAAAAGATTTGACAGAGAGAAAAGATTCTAAAGTGCTAATTGTTGTTCAGGTTTGGGAGTAGGCAAGACGCAGAATGTCCAAGATGTGGAGATCGAAGGGGGGATTTGATACATATGATTTGGCGATGCCCAAGATTATACAGATATTGGGAAGGAGTAATAGGAAAAATAAATCAAGTGCTTGGGTTATCTCTAGAAGTAGAAGCTAAAATCTGTATAATGGGATTGATAGAAGAGGAGGAGGTCCTGGGGGATATCCAGATAGCTGTAATCAGATGCCCTTTTCAAGGGAGAAAACTAATTGCGTATAAATGGCAGAGGAGGGAAGCACCTACAGTAAAGGAATGGATGGAAGTAGTTAAAGATACAATAAAAAAGGAGGAATACATATATAGGAAAAGAGGTAGCTATAGGAAGTTTGTCAAAATTTGGGGAAAGTGGTGTGAGTAGTGAGCAAGAGTGAAAGGGATGTAAGAGTTATGGATGAAGGAGAGAGCGAAAATGGGGAGGGGAGGTGGGAGGGAGAAGGGAAAAAAGTAGATTGTTCAACTTTGTATTTATTTATATTTTTGATATGTTGTTGATTGTAATGTGTATCTAATATTACTGGGTGGGGGATTTGGAGGTGGAGAGGTTTGGTGGGGTGGAGGGAATGGGTGGGGGAGGGAAAAGAAATATGTATGTATGGGAAATTATTGAATGCATTTATTTTGTGTTTGTATTTGTGAATTTGAATATAAATAAAAAAAAAAAAAAAAAGTGCTAATTGTAAAGGCTAATATGCAAGTTACTGTCCTAAAAAGTGTCTGGGGACCTGGGTCCTGCCCCAGGGGACATGTATCAATGCAAAAATGTTTTTTTAAAAACACCCGTTTTTTCTGGAGCAGTGATTTTAATAATGATTAAAGTGAAACAATAAAAGTGTAATATTCCTTTAAAATTCGTACCTGGGGGGTGTCTATAGTATGCCTGTGAAGGTGCGCATGTTTCCCGTGCTTAGAACTGTCCCTGCACAAAGTGTCATTTATGCAGGAAAAAAAGTCATTTAAAATCACTCGCGGCTATAATGAATTGTCGGCTCCCGTAATACAGAGAACACTCATTGAAAGCCATTGAAAAAATAAAAATAAAGCGTGGGGTTCCCCCAAATTCAATTACCAGGCCCTTCAGGTCTGGTATGTATATTCAGGGGAAGCCTGCGTCAAATAAAAAAAAAATTGACGTAGGGTTCCCCCTATATATCCCTACCAGACCCTTTATCCGAGCACGCAACCTGGCAGGCCGCAGGAAAAGAGGAGGGGACAAGAGAGCCCCCCCTCCTGAACCGTACCATGCCACATGCCCTCAACATTGGGAGGATGCTTTGGGGTCCCCCCAAAACACCATGTCCCCATGTTGATGGGGACAAGGGCCTCATCCCCCACAACCCTGGCCGGTGGTTGTGGGGGTCTGCGGGCAGGGGGCTTATCAGAATCTGGAAGCCCCCTTTAACAAGGGGACCCTCAGATGCCGGCCCCCCTGTTTGAAATGGTAAGGGGGTACAAAAGAACCCCTACCATTTCACAAAGAAAGTGTAAAAAATAGTTAAATAAGACAAACAAACGTTTGAAAAATTCCTTTATAAAAAATAAAAAAAATAAAAAAAGATTCCAGCGGTGGTAATCCACTCTTGCTATCCAGCGACAGGAACCTGCTTTACATCAGAGGGGGGCGGGGTCACCCATACATCATTGGGGAAGCCCGGCTTCCCCATTTGCGTCAAAGGGGGGTGGGGTCGGGTGACAGGGGCCCCGCCCTCCGCATATAAGAAACGTCAGGCCACCGGGATCCCGCAGAGTCTCCTCCGTGGAGACAGAAGATGGATGGATTCGCTGCGCTGGATCAGATCAGCCATCGCTGGACCCCGGAGAGATGATCATCCGTCGCTGGATAGAAAGAGTGGATTACCACCGTTGGAATCATTTTTTATTTATTTTTTTACTTTTAATAAATAATATAATTTTAATTTTTAATAAATAATAAATAAATAAAATAAAAGTGTGTTTGTCTTATTTAACTATTTTTTACACTTTCTTTGTGAAATGGTAGGGGTATTTTTGTACCCCCTTACCATTTCAAACAGGGGGGGCTGGGATCTGGGGGTCCCCTTGTTAAAGGGGGCTTCCAGATTCTGATAAGCCCCCTCTGTAGACCGGCCAGGGTCATGGGGATGAGGCCCTTGTCCCCATCAACATGGGGACATGGTGCTTTGGGGGGGACCCCAAAGCATCCTCCCAATGTTGAGGGCATGTGGCCTGGTACGTTCAGGAGGGGGGGGGGCGCTCTCTCGCCCCCCTCTTTTCCTGCGGCCTGCCAGGTTGCGTGCTCAGATAAAGGGTCTGGTGTGAATTTTTTGACACGGGGTTCCCCTTAATATCCATAATAGACCTGAAGGGCCTGGTAATTGAATTTGGGGGAAACCCACGCTTTTTTTTATGACTTTCAATGAGTGTTCTCTGTATTACGGGAGCCGACAATTCATTATAGCCGCAAGTGATTTTAAATTACTTTTTTTCCTGCAGAAATGACTTTGTGCAGGGACAGTTCTAAGCATGGGAAACATGCGCCCCTTCACAGGCATACTATAGACACCCCCCAAACTTTTATTGTTTCACTTTAATCATTATTAAAATCACTGCTCCCGAAAAAACTTCAGTTTTAAAACTTTTTTTTTGCATTGATACATGTCCCCTGGGGCAGGACCCAGGTCCCCAGACACTTTTTAGGACAGTAACTTGCATATTAGCCTTTAAAATTAGCACTTTAGATTTTGAACGTTGGAGTCCCATAGACTTTAATAGGGTTCTAAAGTTCACACGAAGTATGCTATAAAGAGTTTAGCAGCTCCATCGAATCTTCTTTATAAATTCGACAAACACCATAAGTCTTCAAAGACAGATTCAACCATAATTCATGTGGATTTTCGGATGAATGCATTTTTTGAACGAAAAACAAAATAAATAAAAACGAATTTCGGGAGTAACTAAATAAATGTATTTTTCGAACAAAAATGAAATTCCGAAACGAAATATTTCACTCTGCACATGTCTACTATGCACTACAAGTGCACTTGAAACTGCACTTGGAGTGCAGACTGGATTTGCCTTTAGTAAATAACACCCATTGTCACAGAAAACAACAACTTTACTACAAATACTGCTTTTGCGCATTGAAAAAGGAAGCCACACATTGTTGATAATTAAATGTTTTACTCAAAGCACATTCAAATGTGCATTTATAAAAGGGTTTTACAACAAACCAACATATTTGGTGTATATAACATTATTTTTGGTAACATTAATATAACTTGCTGTATTTGAGGAAACAGGCATGTATCAAAGCATAACATACAGAACTGAGGAACTTACAAAGTTCAACTGAGTATGTCCAAACTGTGTTGATATTGCCTTCATCACATGGGGTTTCACCCCTGTAAAAGCCAAATTTGGAAGATGCACACAAATTGTGAATCAAACTAGGTCAACATGTGCAATATGCAAGCAATAATAATAATAATATGAACACACGACAACTACTAACTTTTTTGAAGAACTCAATTGATCCTTCTGTACTGATCGTGCTCCCTCAGTTTCAGGTCTGACCAGCTTTTCCTCAGTTGATCCTTGGATCGTCGTACTCCAAAATTCTTCTGAAGACTCTTCACAACTTTAGTCATGAACTTGGCATTTCTGATATTTGGGTTTGGGTAAGGTCCATACTTCCCATCATAGTCATTCCTCTTCAATATGTCCACCATCACCAACATCTCTACAAAAGACATATTTGAGGCCTTAAATCTTCTCCTCTGTGATCGGGACGTTTCTGGCACCGGGCTTTCATTGTCCTCCTCCTCGTTACTGGAATAATTAGCATGCACCTGCTGTGTCTCCGCCATGTGCTCTCCCCACTGCACCGAAAGAGAAGGGGCGGGGAATAGACTAGAAAGAACGTCAGGGGTGGGCAGAGTTTCACGCATGCGCACTGTATATAAAACGAAACACACGTGCATCATACGTACAATCTGCGAGCGGAGGAAGGAGTAACGGAAGCGCAGATCGTTCAAACAAAGGTACAATTTAAACTTGGTACATCACTGGTCTATACTGCTTCTAGATTGCGGCTTATATTGGGACAAGATTATGTGTATTTAGCCTGACAGTAGGGTTTGTCTTGTGTTGTGTCTTGCAGAGAAAATGGATGGGTTCAACGACCACAGCATCCTTCCAATATTCATAGACAAGTACAGGGAGCTGCCTTGTCTATGGCAAGTGAAACACCCGCATTACAACAACAAATTAAAGAGTCAGGTGGTGCTGAAGAAACTGCTGGAGTTGGTGAAGCCAATGGTCCCAAGAGCAGACATCACCTATTTAAAAGCAAAAAATTGGTGGCCTGAGGAGTATATATCTGAGGGAGCGCAAGACGGTCCAGAAGTCCATGAGATCAGGAGCTGAAGCAGATGACGTGTATGTCACCTGGCTGTGGTACAATGACAGGCTGAATTTTCTGTCAGACCAGACTGAGGTTAGGGAATCACTCTCCACTCTTCCTTCTATGCTTCGTTCCACCCCTGCTGAGGCTTCCAACACCCAACCTGGGCCTTCCAGCCAAGAAGAAGTGGAGGAGCCCAGCTTGAGCCAGGTATAGTATTGTTCTACATATTTTTGGAGTAAAAATGAATGAGGTTAACTAGATGTACTTATTGATCACTAATTGCTGATTTAATAAAGTGTTTTACATATCAATAGACAGTAGTTGCCAAAATATTTGGGACAAGAATGAAAAATGCTGGGCTCAGAATGATAGTCTTTTCTATTTGTTAACATTCAATTGGACTCCTCAGGCCACCCACTTTTTCCTTTAAATAATTGATGTGTGCCCTGGGGGCCAAAGGCTTCGCCAATTTCACCAGTTTCTCCAGCGTTGCCTCCCTCTTTTTTTGATTATGACACCTAACAAAGTTTTTTTTGGTTAAAGAAATACATGCCTATGTGTTTTACTTCAAAAAGGAAAGTTTATTTGTGAGTAGGAAGGTACATTTCAAAAATACAAAGTCAAATTAACCACTTCAATACAGGGCACTTAAACACCTTCCTGCCCAGACCAATTTTGAGCTTTCAGCGCTGTCATGCTACACTGTACCCAAATGAAATTTTTATCATTTTTTCCCACAAATAGAGCTTTCTTTTGGTGGTATTTGATCACCTCTGCGGTTTTTATTTTTTGCTAAACAAATAAAAAAATACCGAAAATTTTGAAAAAAAAATGTTTTTTTTTGTTTCAGTTTCAAAACTTTGTAAATAAGTATGTTTTCTCCTTCACTGATGGGCACTGATGGGGCTACACTGATGGGCACTGATAAGGCGGCACTGATGGGCACCAATGATGTGGCACCAATGAAGTGGCACTGATGAGGTGGCATTGATGGACACTGATATGTGGCACTGATAGGCGGCACTGATGGGCGACACGGATGGGCGACACGGATGGACACTGATAGGTGGCACAAATTGGCACTGATAGCTGGCACGGATTGGCATGGATTGGCGACACAAATGGGCATGGATATGCGGCACAGATGGGCATGGATAGGCGGCACAGATGGGCATGGGTGGGCACTGATAGGCGGCACAGGTGGGCACTGATAGGTGGCACAGGTGGGCACTGATAGGCGGCACAGGTGGGCACTCATAGGCAGCACAGGTGGGCACTCATAGGCGGCACAAGTGGGCACTCATAGGCGGCATTGGTGTTATACTGTACTAATGGATGCCAATCAGTGCCAAACAATAATGCATGCCAATCAGTGATGCCCATTGTGGGAACTGATTGGCATCCATTATGGGCACTGATTGGCATCCATTGTGCTGACTGGCATCCCTGGTGGTCTAGGGAGGATTACCTTTTCCCTGGTGGTCTGGTGGCGTCCCTGGTGGTCCAGTGTGGGCATCCTCGGGGGGGCTGTGCTGATAATCGATCAGCACAGACCCCCCCTGTCAGAGGAGCAGCCGATCGGCTCTCCTCTACTCGCGTCTGACAGACGCGAGTGAGGAAAAGCCGATCACCGGCTCTTCCCATTTACACTGTGATCAGCCGTGATTGGACACGGCTGATCACGTGGTAAAGAGTCTCCGTCGCAGACTCTTTACCGAGATCGTAGTTGCCGGGTGTCAGACTGACACCCCGCAACAACGATCGCCGCGATCGCGGCTCATAATCCTGATCACGTCATATGACGTCCGATGAGGATTATGCAACCACTTTGCCACCGTCAATTCCCTATAGGACGGGCGGCAAGTGGTTAACAAGGAACACCAACACCAAACAACCTCCTCGAGATTAAAAAATAAAAACAATAACAGAAAAAGATAATAATGGTGTTGTGGTAAGTTGACACACAAAACACACAAAAAAATTATTAAGATGACCAACATTTAATAAAAAAGGAGATCTTGATTAAAAAAGCAAACACAAAATTTATAAAAAAATATTCAAAGATAAAAATCCAAATGATTCGGGAGATCTGACGAAAAAATATTCTTTCCTGAAAGGCTCCATGGCAGCATACGTGTGGGTAGCCCCGCCTCCACGATTACCCAATAGGACCCAACTCCCAAATCTTTGCTCCTGGCTACTATCAGTGTTCCTTTTTTGTCCTCCCCAGTAGGACCAGATGGTTTCTTTCCTGGAAACAAAACTTCACGACGATCGATTGGCTGATTGACTGAGATTTATTCCTCTGATAGGCCCTGACTGTTAAGCAGGGTATGGAGTGTATTTGCAGAGTAGCGCTGAAGAAAGGATTTCCTACCTGAAGTGCGCACGGGGGTGAGAATTATTCTCACCCCCCTGCTGCTCACTCCAGCAGGCATCTGGAAAAATCATGCTGGGGGTGCAGGATGCCTGTTCCATCAGACAAATCCCTATGCGATCATTGCTTCTCCAAAGCTGCAGATAAAAGGGATGGTGCAGACCAGCGTTTGGAGTCATTAGTAAGACAGGTTGTGAAGGAATTCTTGCAGGAGAGGGATGCTCTACAGTTGTGTGAATCCCCGTCAGATTTATTGGCTCCTCCAACCGGAGAGAACCCATTGCAGGAAACATGGCAATCCTCTCAACCAAGTCGCCTATCTGCTCCCATCTCAGACAGTGAATCTGACTGTGGGGATCCTGGTTTAGGATTTGACTATGGACTGGTGCCTTCATTGGTCAAAGCAGTGAGAGAAGCTCTGAAATGGGAAGACCCTATTACTTCCCCACCAAAGCAGAGACAATTCTTTAAACAGCTCAATAAGGAGCGACAATATTTTCCTTTCCTTTCAGAGTTGGGTGACATTATCACAGAGGAATGGAGCAAGATGGATAAAAAGGGATCCATGCAATCAAAAATCCTGAAGTTATACCCTTTTAAAGAAGAGGATGTGAAACACCTGGAGTCAGCTCCACTGGTGCATGCAGCGCTCATGCGTTTGGTGAGATATGTAACCCTCCCTTTAGAAGATACGGTATCTTTTAAAGATCCTTTGGAAAGGCGGATTGACTCAGACCTAAAAAGGATCTAACTGACTTCTGGAATGGCTTGCAAACCAGTGCTTGCAATGGCAGCGGTATCTAAGGCCATAGAATCCTGGGCTAATTCTGTAGAAGAATTCCTGAGGGGTATTTCTATCGAAACAGCCAAAGACTCCCCTATTCGAGAAATCAGAATGGTATCTGCCTTTTTGGGGGAGGCATCTATTGATGTTATTCGCCTGATATCTCAGGATATGTTAGCAGCGGTCTCAGCACGCCGTGCGTTATGGCTCCGTCCATGGCTGGCGGATCCAGTGTCCAAACAGGCCTGGTGCCGTATTCCTTTTGAGGGGACATCTTTGTTTTTGTAACAAGCTAGATACTGCCATATCCCTGGCTACAGGTGGGAAATCTGGGTTTCTTCCCCAGGACAGACGTCTTCAAAATCAAAAGCGTCCATTTCCTAGAAGACAAGGCCCTGATCGTGCCAGGGAGGAGCGGAGCTATAGACCTGGTCGAGAATTCTCAAGGTCATGGAGATCCAGGCAGTCTTCTTTTAAAAATACCTCAAAAGGGGGTTTGTCAGACAAGCAGGATCCTGCTAAATCCTTTTGAAATTGGGCCCGCTCAAACTTGTCAGGTGGGGGCTCGTCTTCTCCACTTCAGGCATGTTTGGGGCGGCCTCAATTCGGGATTTTTGGACAGTGAATACAGTTTCCTCAGGTCACAAGTGGGGTTTTATCAGCACTCCAAGGCTAAGATTCATTCCCACAAATCTTCCAGAATCAGAAGAGAAGAAACAAGTCCTATTGACCTACGTGAACTCTTTACTGGATCAAGGCGCAGCCGTACCTGTTCCAGAAGAAGAACGTGGAGAGGGCATGTATTCCCCTCTGTTTATGGTTCAAAAGAAAAACGGCACATGGAGGCCGGTAATAGATTTGACCCATCTCAATTCCTTCATTTACAAAGAGAAGTTCAAGATGGAATCTCTGCTTACCATCCAGCAGTCAGTGCATCTGGGGGACTGGATGATATCAGTCGACTTGAAGGATGCTTACTTCCATGTACCCGTGGCAAAGGAGTTTCAACAGTACCTCCGCTTTGCGGTAGGCAATCAACATCTTCAATTTACATGTCTTCCCTTTGGGTTAACAACGTCCCAATGGGTCTTCTCCATATTTCTTTTGGCAGTTGTGGCCTTTCTCAGAGTCAAAGGTGTTCGTCTCCACCACTATCTCGACGACCTACTTCTGCTATCTCAGAACAGAGAGCAGCTCTTGGAGCACAAAGGCCTAGTCATCTCCACTCTGCAAGAGTTCGGGTGGCTTCTGAACCTAGAAAAGAGTCACCTAGATCCAACTCAGTCTCTCGTTTTTCTAGGGGCACAGTTCAACATGGTGGAAGGTACTATCGCCCTTCCAGAAGAGAAGGTTGGAGTAATACGAGACAGGATTCATGCAGCCCTTGCATCATCCCATCTCTTGGCTCTCCAATGTCTGAAGGTGATTGGCACAATGTCAGCCACCATTCCCATGGTAAAGTGGGCCCAGTGGCACACTCGTCCCTTTCAGAAGGGGTTTCTACAACATTGGGACTTATCCAGCCAGACACAGCGCATATTCCTCACTCCAGCCATGAGGACGTCTCTTCTTTGGTGGCTGCAGGGGAAGAACCTGCGCAACCACCATTCGATCATTCCCATCTCATGGGTCACGGTAACTTCAGATGCCAGCAACCGAGGATGGGGTGCTCACTGCCTTTCGGGTGTCGCTCAGGGCAGGTGGACATTTCTATCACAAAGAATCGTCTCCAATGTTATGGATTAAGGGCGGCCTTCCAGGCGCTTCGGTCATTCCACTATCTGATAGCGAATGCCTCGGGCATGCTAAGGTTGGACAACACCACCGCAGTGGCTTACGTAAAGAAGCAAGGGGGAACTCGCAGCTGGTCTCTGTTACAGGAGGTGGAGCTGATAATGAACTGGGCTCAGAAGAATTTGTCCAACCTTTCTGCGGTCTACATCCCAGGGGTGCAGAATGTTCAGGCGGACTTCCTATCGCGTTTCGAGTTGGACAACAACGAATGGTCCCTACACAGGGAAGTATTCGATTGGCTCCTGACCTTAGGATTGTCCCTGGAGGTCGACTTGTTCGCTTCCCTGTGCAATCGGAAGTTTCCCAAATATTACTCAAGGTTCAGGGATCCTCAGGCATATGGGATAGATGCCCTCACAGAACATTGGAAGTTTCAGACAGCTTATGCCTTCCCTCCAGTTCCGGTGAGCCTGCAGTTCCTTCGGAGGCTCAGGACAGAGAAGGTAGAGATTCTCGCAGTGATTCCATTCTGGCCCAACAGGCCTTGGTTCCCTCTACTGCTGCTCCTCAGTTATCAAGAGCCGGTTCCCCTGCCTCTCAGGCCGGATTTGCTATCTCAAGGCACAAGGTTACATCCATGCCCATCATGTCTACACCTCAGGGTATGGTTTTTGAGAGGGAAAGGCTAGAAGCTCTTGGTTGTCCGGAAGAAGCTATTCCAACCCTTCTCAATTCCAGACGAGGGAGTACTAACAGGGTATATGAGCGCATATGGTCCAAGTTTTCAGCCCATATGTCCTCCAGAGAAAATTCTTGTAGTTCTCCAACAGTACAAGACATACTAAGCTTTCTCCAAACAGGCCTTGATTTACCTTTAGCTACCAGTTCATTGAGAGTCCAAGTGTCGGCTATTTCAGCCTTTATGGGTATTTCCTGGGCGAATCATGCACTGGTACGACAATTCTTCAAGGGAGCTATCAGGCTCAGACCCCAAAGAAAACCAAGGTTTCCTAAATGGGACCTCCCTTTAGTGCTGGATTTTCTTTCGAACCTTGGAAAGGATCCTACAGAGCCTCTGTCCGTAAGGGATCTCACTCTCAAGACCATCTTCTTGGTAGCTATAACCTCAGCCAAGAGAGTTTCTGAGATTAGGAATCTAGGTTCGGAGGAACCTTTTCTGACTTTTTTTCCAGACAGGGCAGTATTGACTCCCATGTTGGGATCGAATCCCAAAGTAACCTCGGTCTTCCATGAGAATCAGGAAATTGTGCTTCCCACTTTCAAAAACTCAGAGAGTCAGGATGTTCATCCTCTGGACGTAGGACACGCACTAAAGCAATATTTGGAAGTCACAGCTCCTTTTAGGCAAACCAAATTTTTTTTTGTTCTCCCTCATGGCATGAATAAAGGATTGCGAGCTTCGGCTAGATCTATCTCTACCTGGATCGTTCAGATCATTCAGAGGGCTCATTCAACACAGAGTATCTCAACATTGTGGGCAGCTTCTCGACATGTTGCGCCTGAAGTTATTTGCAGAGCGGCCTCTTGGTCTTCCATTAATACTTTTGTTTCTCATTATTGTGTAGAGCCAGCGGCTCTGTCTTCTGTTAATTTCGGTTTGCAAGTTTTGTCAGTTGACAATGCTAAATAAACTTTTGTTCTTTGCTCGACATTTTGCCCACCCGGGTGTGTTTGTCGAGTTATTTCCCACACGTATGCTGCCATGGAGCCTTTCAGGAAAACTGAAAATTTATATCAAATACTTAATTTTCCTTTCCTGATAGGCTCCATGGCAGCAGGAGTTCCCTCCCAAATGTCTGGAGTAGGCTAGTTACGGAAAACACTGATAGTAGCCAGGAGCAAAGATTTATGGGAGTTGGGTCCTATTGGGTAATCGTGGAGGCGGGGCTACCCACACGTATGCTGCCATGGAGCCTATCAGGAAAGGAAAATTACGGTAAGTATTTGATATAAATGTTCCGTTATTCATGAAATCAGAAGAAAGAATAAATAAATACCTTTTGGAGAAGTCTGTGTGAATATGAGCAGCAAAACAACTTAATTTTTCTAGCATTATAAAGAAAAAGAGAATGCGCTGCATTAAAAATGTTTAACATTGCAGCGTGACGAATGTGTTATATCCATTACGAATGCTAGTTTTACCAGACCGAGTGCTTCTGTCTCATAATTTATTTTGAGCATGCATGGCACTTTGTGCATCGGACTAGGCTGCACACAATCAGAAATGACGCGATCGGATCATGTTGTCTGAAAATTTGAGATCCTCAAACTTTGTGCGTCGGAAATTCCGACAGAAAAAGTCGGATGGAGCCCACACACGGTTGGATATTCCGACAACATGATCCGATCGCACATTTTCCGTCGGAAATTCCGACCGTGTGGACAAGGCATATGACTTGTGTTGCAATTGTATACACTCTATAATTTTTTCTTTATTTGCTATTTTTTTATCACAAAAGTGGAGTTACCCTTCAACTTTGGAAAGTAAGGCGGGGTTCACATTATCTTCAAAAGCGGCTCACAGCAGGGGTCCGATGCATCCCCGGTCACAGTTTCAGGTCCGATCTCTGCCAGAATGTTTGGGTGAATTCAGACCTGAAATGGACCAAAAGACGCACAGGGCTCTGGTGCAAATTTGCACTGGAGCCGCAGTGGAGATATATGAACCGGCTTCATAGAGAGTCGGTCAAAATCTCCTGCTATTGCGGATTGCTATTGCATCCAATTCACAATACTGCGAACCCAGCCTTAAAAGCCTATTTGCCTTCAATAAATCTATTCCATTGAATGGGGGGCTGAATGGAAAAAATGGCACCAATGCATGAGTCCAGCAGGGAGGTTTTTCTCACTGGATCTGGGACTTGTAAGTATAAGTCTGGGAGGAGGGGGAGTTATGCCGCGTACACACGACCGCACTTTCCAGCCAACTAGGTCCGACGGGATTAGTCCGTCAGACAATACGATCGTGTGTGTGGGCTAGTCCGATCGTTTAAAAAAAAAAATCCAGCAGACCTGGAAATAGAACATGTTTCAAATCTTTCCGACGTACTCAACTCCAACGGACTAAAATCGGGAAAACTGTTCGTCTGTGTGCTAGTCCGATGGACCAAATACGTCACAAGGGCAGCTATTGGCTACTGGCTATTGAACTTCTTTATTTTGTCCCATTTACTTCATCACGTTCAAAACAAACGGACTTTCGAACGGACTTAGTCCATTTGTGTGTGTCTGCCGAAAGTCCGCCTGGAAGACCGCTGGACCTAGTCTGACGGAAAGTCTGGTCGTGTGTACGCGGCATTAGTCGGTGCAAACATGTGGGAGGAAAATATATTTTTAAACTGGCACTGGTATCTGCATGCTACCTCTTATTCCCAATAGAACAACTTAAAGATCTTAAACCTGGGCTAGGTTTGAAGTGGGTTTGGCAAACCTTACTAAAGTTCAGGAGCCAAATCTGAACCCTATTGGAGTCAATGGGAGCTAAATTTAAAAAATCAGTAATGGCCATTTTCTAGAACTTTTCTTCTGTTATTAAAGAAAGCAGCAGGGGATTCCCTTCCTCTATATCAGACTTCTATCGTAGATGAGGGTCTGATATTGATGCAAATAGGGGACCCCCAAACCAAAAAATTTCATTGGTGCCCCACCTAAAAATATCTACCAGAACTCACTCCATGACCACACCCCCTTAGCTGACCCCCCTTTTGTTTTCTTTTCTCTATTTTATTGACCTTTCTTTATTCATTAGGAACCTTAATGTTAAGTTGGTGACTTATATCTGGTGCTCATATATTTAATCTGAATGTGCCTCTCACTGCTTCACATACTGTCATAGTTCCTGAGAGGCTGTATTGACCATCTCTTATGGAAACAAAAGCTTATTTCCATGCAAGTCATTTGTTTCCCTTTGCTATTGTATTGTTTGTTATGGCCCTCACGGCCCCCTTTCTTTTCCTGTACCCTTTGTACTTGTTATTCCTCAATGAAACTATTTGTGGAAAAAAAATATCTACCAGACCCTTATACTTGATGAGGATCTTCTATGGATGTCAAGTTGGACAGCACACGAGAAAAGAGGACCCCCCTCAAAATCCATATTAGGACCATATATGACCATGCATCCTGGCAGGCCAGGAAACAGGGGGTGAGTTTTTACCCATGTTCCCTGAACCATACCAGGCCAAATATTCTCAGCATGGGGACTACCTTGCCAGGTGGAACTGATTTTACCATTGCACCCTCCCATCTATCTGTTTTACTTAGTGATGAGCCAACAATAAAGTACATTAATGGGAAGGGGCAGAACCAGCACAAGCTGTTTGGAAGCTTAATTGATATGTCCCTTATAAACATCCTTGGGTTTTTATGATCCTTGAATGCTCTAAAGAAGTGGAGGCAGTATGAATGCACCTAGAGGTACCTGCTATTTACAATAAATGCTGCACTGGAATTATATAACCTCTCAGTGTAATCTAGGCTTGCTTCACTTTTATATATTTGTATTTTTTATTTTGTGTACTATCTTATTTAGAATAATACCATTAAATATATAACCTCTCAGTGTAATCTAGGCTTGCTTCACTTTTATATATTTGTATTTTTTATTTTGTGTACTATCTTATTTAGAATAATACCATTAAAGCGCACACTTTGGTCATTTGACTATGGAGAGTCCAAAGTGCTTACTGAAGAATCCAGGTTCTGTAGCTTAAACTAGAAGATCATCCTAAAATAAAAATCTCCAAATCTACCAGCATCCACAATTCAAGACTAACCTATCTAGCACTGTAAAGAAGAAATTGCTATACATACCTTTTCTGAATCCAGGCCGGTCTGGTCCTATGCTGAGCTGTCAGTGGGGGCTTCTCTGTGGAGGCGGATGCAGAGGAGGCAGCCGAAAATGGAAGCCCCATAGTAACTCTATGGGTGATGTCACTTCTTGGGCATTTCCCAGCCGTTGACGACTGTGTAGTGCACACAGCATCTGCCGCTGGAGACCGGACCAGATCAGCTTCAGAAAAGGTATATATATTTCTTCTTTACAGGACTAGATAGGATTGTCTTAGATTGTGGATGCAAGTAGATTTAGAGATTTCTGTTTTAGGGTGAACTTCCACTTTAAAAGCTTCCTACTGGGCCTTCTGTAGTGTTGAGCCTCAGCCAAGTACCAGTTTTACCCATTAACTAAAATAGTCCAACGGTTGTTACATTTTTACTCATTACCTATGTGTTATTTTATTTCTATATACAATCCACAGATCACTGATCGTGCCAAGTGTCTCCTAACATGGCTTCATATTTATTGATTACCTGTCTAAAGTAGCAACAAAATCTTTTCAGCTCATGATACACATAACAAGCTGGAAAACATTGTCTGCAGAAAAATAAAAACTCCATCTGGCAAGTCCTGTGTTTGATCTGCTCACAGCACTCATTCTGTGCCCCCTAGTAATTATAAATCTGCATATGGATTATTGTCACACACATATGAATCAACATGCAAATGTGAGCCATGTAGTTTGCTCAGTTACATTTTACGCTAACAAATCAAAATGCATGTTTACTGAAAATACTCAACTGTGCATATACATACTAATTGAAACAATCATCTCACCTATACCACTTAAAAATTACGTGTACAGCAACACATGCAGTCTATTCATTATTGTATAACCATACGTAATATTTTGCTGCTGCCATCATTATTGAGTATTTATAATTTAAGTGAAATATTACACATATTGGCAGTAAGGTATGATAGCAGCTGGGTTAGCTGAAGTCATTTAGTCTTGGCAAAAGTCAAGAGATGCAATGTTTTTTGTTTGTTTTTTTTCATGGGAAACATGACTTTCAACAGTTTTGTCTATAAAAAAAAACTTTTAAATGATAAGTTCACCTTTCATAACATGTTACATGTTACACCCATATTCAGGGTAACATGTTATGAAAGGACAGCTCCCCCACTATGACAGCTAGCAGGAATCTTCTCCCACTCCCCGCTAGCTGTCAAAATGTAAAACAAAATGTGGCCGTGTGGAGCTCTGCTTGCCTGGCCACGTCACTCATTCACAGTGCTTTGTGAATGGAAAACTACAAGTCTCGATAGCCTTAGAGGCTGTTGGTTCGTAGTTCTCAATGAACTACCGCTGCGCTGTGAGTGCTGTGGTAGTTCATTGATTCTTCCTGTCAGAGTGTATCAGCTTGTCTGTATGAGGTATGAGCAAGCAAATACACTGACAGATCTGCTGGAGTTCTGCATGATATTGGCAAGCTAAAGCAATGCTTTATAAGCTCAAAGAACTGGTCACTGCCCCCACCTATAACTGGTCTTCACAGCAAGGAGCACATGGAAGAGCAACATATGCAAAAAACAAAACCAAAGAAAATGCCCACCTTTACAGGCTCCTACAACAAAAAATAAAAATAAATGCACATTTTTTTACTTGCAAAACTTATCTTAGCTTCCATTTCATATTGCCAGGGGCAATAAGTGGAGGGAAACTGTGATTTCAATGCTTCTGCTGTGTACTTTGAAGACAATTTTTTACAAGATCCTTATCTATCAAGGTCATTCAGGCCTGTTGTAACATGATTTTATTGCTGGTTTTGAAAATGTTAATATCCAAGTCTAGGTTCACACTAGAATGCTATTCGGGAAACCCACATTCTGTGCTTGTACCCTGCACCATGTTCAAAATGCATTACATTTGTGACCTGTAGCAGGTGTCAGTGTTAATGTATGATACCACAAATGCAGGTCATAAACACAGTGTCTTGATAACATCCTATTGGATGAAACGCATTTGTGAGAAGACACTAGTGCTGACGTCAGGCCACTGTCCAATATTGAATCGGCAGTGGCACACATTGTCATATGTTTTTATGATTCATTTTAGTTTTGGCTTTTATATACAAATTTAATAAAGACTACACTATGGAGACTTCTTCTGGCTCCTGGTGATATTTAATTATGACAGCTACATCTGGATGGTGTGAGTTGCTCAACAACTTTCCCCACAACAGATGGTGGATCTATACCTAGTGTTTGCTGCTGTAACAGCAGCCAGCTTTTCTGGTGAATGTCCTTTTGACAGGGGTGCGGTGGATGAATCTGGAGCATTGTACTTGATCACCTCTTCACTTTTCAAGTCACCACCACCACCAAATATTGGGCTTTCACCAACAAGTTTATATTGCTGATCCTATTATGGGACTGTGCATTTAAATCTATATTTTTCACTATATTTTTTTTTATTGTTGATTTTCATTTAAGGTTGGACTTATATATACATATTTTTTTTCACTTTAGCAATTTTTTTGGACTTTTTTTTTCAATGTGTTGTCCATTTATAGCACAGTATTCACAATTCATTGCTATTCATTTACTTTTGGCACTACACACTTTTTCTTAACATAAACCAAACTCGTTTGTCAGCACCAGATCACATGCTACAAGGTGATCATAAAAGAAAAAAGGAAGGCTTTCACATGGCTTAGATCAAACAATGTATGGACTTAATGATATAAAAAAAGTACAAACATTGTTCAGGATGTGTACATTAAAGTGTGAACATAAAAGATTTGTAAAAGTGTGCAGAGCTTAGCAGGCAAGAAGCTGACGTGTTTTGTCCTAAGGGACTTCAACTGGGGTATGATCCTGCTCACCCACACAGCGCTTTATATAATAAACTAAATAAAAACAAATTAGACCATAATTATAGGCTAAATAAGGGACCATTATCGTGGATGGCGTGCGTGTATCCCCTCTCGCTTTGGCTCACTGATCACGGGAGTGTAGCGTCAGGATCGCAACATCACAATGTCCAGCGTGCGTCTCTCTTCTCACCTTCGCTAACCAATTGCAGATGTGTAATTTGAGAATCACGTCACTGCCACAATGGGATCACAGGGCACGCATCGTTACCTCAATGACGTTGTGAATGACGGCTTGGGAAGGCAAATCACACAGCCACAAATGTTTAACACATACCACTATGCTGAAATCAGGTGTGGGTATGTTAAACATCCTTAACTGATACTGGATACCTCTTACTGTCATATAAGGTTAGTATATTGGATATTATGTATATACATTATTGGGTTTTGGACGTTGTGGTATATGATCATTTGCACGGTTAGGGACGTTTAACGTACCCACACCTGATTTCAACACAGTAGTGTCTTTTGCTCAGGAAGGCAGATCACACAGCCATCAATTGATCGAAAGACACCACTGTGCTGAAATATATATATATTATATAATATAATTTTTTTTTTTTTTACTTTATTTTGCCACTTTGCTTATATGGAGTCACTTAAACCTCAGGTGCCATTGGATTAAGATTACCATTATTAGCACTGGATTTATCGATTAGTGCACGTTTTACCTAAACATTACAGCACAATTGCTGTTGTGCACGTTCACCTATCACTCAGTTTACACCTGGGGTATACACGCATTTGTAGTGCTGCACTTTTTTACCACATTTCCATTTACAAATAGTCTTATTGCTGGTGCTGGCAGTTTATTTTTTTCACTAGTAGTACAGCTTAAAATACGCCTTTTATCATGCAATTTTTAAGTCAGTATGCATGGAGCCTCAGATTAATTTGAACTTTTCTTAGTTTGAGGTCATGTCCCCGTGTCCCTGATCTTGATTTCATTTGGTAAATACTGCCCTCCTGAACCTTATTTACCCCCTTGATGTGTTTGAAGGTTTTAATCATGTCTACCCTTTCACCATTTTTGTTACCCATCTCTGGACTTAGAGTATCAAAATCTTTTTGTCTCCAGAACTGGACACAGTGGGGTTGGTTTACTAAAACTGGAGCGTGCAAAATATGGTGCAGCTCTGCATAGAAACCAATAAGCTTCCGGGATTTTTTGTCAAAAATGAATTTAACAATCTGAAATTAGAAGCTGATTGACTACCATGCACAACTGCACCAGATTTTGCACTTTGCAGTGTACTGCATAGTGGATGTCATCATCCTTCTGACAGGATTCTAGAAGATGCAAAAACCCCAAAGCTTTAAAGATGGCAATGCAGTACCATATTCTCATGAGATTTGGTCTACTTGGTATTTCCTGGAATAACACCAAAAGAAAGTGATGTCACCCTTGTGATGCAGACCAAAGTGGGGTTATAGGTAAGTATACAAATAACTGTTTGTTTGTTTTTTGCAGTATTTAGAGATGGGAGAAGGGGCCTTACTAAATAAGCAAGCCAGAGTATGCACACTTTTAAACTTTTAGGAGTAGCTCTGGATTTGAATATAACACTGCTTCTATTTTGTCTAGTTTCTTACAATTAAACAGGCTCTTAATTTAATCTGGCCAAAACATATTAGAATAAGGCTATCAAGATCTGAACCAGGGTTTTTTTTTTTTTTTTAAATAGGCAAGCCTGAGTATCTTAATGCAAGGTTCACATTAAACACACTTTTAAACTTTTAGAAGGAGCTCTGAATTTAAATATAACACTGCTTCTATTTTGTCAAGTTTCGTACCGTAAAATTACCCAGACTCCCAATTTAACCTGGCCAAAACGTAGTAGAATATGGCTATCAAGATCTAAAAGAGGGTTTCTTCTGTACCGAGCCACGGCTCTTCCTACTGATCCACTTAAAGCTCTGGAAATATACTTGACTGATTACTTGGTCAATCTTCACTGATACCAAGTTACTTGTTGAACTCTGAACGCCTTGATTTTCTCTGAACATCCTATTTAACTTTTTTTTTTGACTGACATTCTGCCTGTGTGTACGGGGCTTTACTCTGTGTGGTTATTTACAGCTACTTGTGTTTTGACCCTTGGCTGCCCATTCACCAACCACTTTTCATAGCCCTCCCCTTTAAATGTGATACTTTTGGTTACAAATTCCCAACTGACTTTTGACTAGGTCTCTTTTCCATACTGTTTCTGTTGCATCTGTACAGAACCTGGCCTGTTTGTAGCCACAATCTTGTTTCGTGTTTCAGCTACTAGACTTATCAGCCTGATCCTAGATCATGACATTGACATGTATTGTCCATAGGCACCAAACTGTGACTAGAATGTAAAATAAACATTGTGAATCTGATTTACAAACTCAACTCATCAGAATGTATTGTTAATTAAAGTGACCCCCTGACCAGGCACAGTAAATGTAAAAGAACCCATGTCAAGAAGCAGCATCAAGTTCCTGCCCTTACCCTTACAGCATTGCCTTCCCTGGGCAACATGACAATTTTCTATAATTAACTACTTTTTGGAGTTAATACATCTGTTTAATTTTCTTAATTTAGGATAATCCTACGTGATCGATTTATCATGTTACTTAAAGCACAAACTATTAATGACTAGCTGTAGTGACTGATAGATAGAACAAATTGCTCCCCAGTCACACACAATTGGAGCATTGTATGAACACGAATCACTTCTAATTCTACTCGTGTAAATTCTATAACTGCGGCTGCCGTATTTCACTTAGCTACCCCTGATTACGTGATCATTTTAAACATTAGGCGAATTACTATCATTAGCTATTAACACTGTTTTTATTGATACTATTGAAAGTCTATCGGGCTCTTCAAATTGTAAATATTGTAATAAAATGAAATAAATAAAAGTATTTTGACATTAATGTTTTCACCTCTAGTTTCTTTTATACAAAATCACTCAATTGCCTTTCTTTCCTTGACAAAAATATTCATTAAAAACATTTCTCTGTGCTGCATTTAATATAGTGCAACCATTCAACCTGCGCAGGAAGCTTCCTGGAACCACACAAATACTGTGTAATTATCCTGTGGCTCCCTGCTGGCTGCTGCATATTCCAGGCACATAAGTGAGCAGTGCATTTCTAGAACCTAGATTCTGTCTTTATTGTCCCTGCTCAGAATATGAAACTCCAATTCATTATAGAAAACCTGATCAAACTTGATAGATTTACCCATTATTCTTGACTGTGTCAACTTTCAATTTTTTCCTTCTGCTCTTTTGTTTTGCTACCCAGGAGAGCATCTTTTTCATAATGCCTATCATTTTTTCTTTAAAGCAAGGCAAACTAAGATTTTATATAAAATATATTTAAAAATGTGATTTTACAAAAATAAGACTCAATACTTTTAGTGTTTTTTTCTTTTTTTTTTATTCTGTCCTTTTGTGTTTTATTGACATTTTACATGTGTTAAAGATGTAGCATTATGAATGACTAAGAATAGGGAATACAAACACTTTGTTGAATAAAAAGGTAAAAAAAATACACTCAACATAAGTTCTGTTTTCTTTACAAGTTTAACTGATACATAACAATGAATATTAAACACACATTAAAGAGAAACAATTGCATTTTTTAAAAGCATGGCAATTTTATCAACTGTATGTTATATTAGTGTGTTTAAAAAAATGTTTCATGTGCATAATTTACTGCATAGGATTATTTACAATTTAGAACCAAGAAATATGAAAGCTTACCTTAACAATCTGCTTAAATCATATTTACATCATATGCATTCAGGTGAGCCCTTTAAATAGGTGTGACCATTTTTTTCTTTGTTTAGTATAGATCTTTGTGTGTGTGTGTGTGTGTGTGTGTGTGTGTGTATGTATGTATATATATATATATATATATATATATATATATATATATATATATATATATATATATATGTGTGGGTGTTAGCAATAAAGATAGCAGAGCAGTGCAGCTTACATCTGAGGAAGGCTATAAAAACACGTGTGTCTATCACAGCTATCAAAGACCATTTTTTGCTTTGTGGAGCTCCTCTCTACAAAAGAATAATGTAGTGACCCAGTTCTACACTGTTCAGGTCAGGTTCATTAGCAGCTCTGGCCATTTTCCCCTATCTAGTAAAGCCTTTCCACAGTGTATAATTAACAAACATATACTTTTAAAAATAGGATTCTTCAAATATTAAAATACATACTTAGTTGTCCTAAGTATTTGCACAGCTTTATAACTTTCTGTAGGAGTCAAAGCTTCAAAGATTTAAACCTTCCAACTTAGGAACCAAGCTTTGTCTATCACGCATGTTTACAGAGCATGCTTAAAGTGGAGTTCCACTCCTAAATTAACATTTTTTCAGCTGCATTAAAAACGATTAATACAATTTGGAAAAAAAAAATGTACTCACCTCTTAATGCCTGTTGCTAGGGGGTCCCTCGTAATCTGCCTCCTTACTCACCTCGGCTCCTTGCGTCACTTCCCTCAGTGTCAGAAGGAAGATCACCTCTCCCCCCTCCCTCTAGGCAATCAGCTGGAACATGTCACAGGTCCCAGACGATTGTGCGGTCAGTCGCGGTGCGTGCATGCGCAGTGGGTGCCTGGCTGTGAAGCCACAGCCAGGCACCCACAGTTAATCGGAGGGGGAGATGAGCGGGGCTTTGATCTCCCACATCGCTGGACCCTGGGACAGGTAAGTGTCCAATTATTAAAAGTCAGCAGCTACAGTATTTGTAGCTGCTGACTTTTAGTTTTTTTTTTTTAAGCGAAACTCCGCTTTAAGGCTGTGACATCAACTCCACCTTAAGGATGACATTTCCCTCAGCATTGACCAGTAGTGTGGCTGTGAAGTACTTACATTATATGTAAAGATAAAACTTTATCTTCATTTTAAATTGAGTAGGGAATAAATATAACTCTTGCCAAGTTTCTTTGCTGTCTTCATCCTATTGTGGAGACCTTCACTCCCTATACTGAGGCACAAAAAGAAATGAGAGGAGATCTCCCCAAAGCAAGGATTGTTGCTTGCTAGATACTAGAAATAATGTCTCCATGAGTACTATTATCATTCTCCTGACAGCTCAAAATTTCAGCTTTTCCCTCACCTGCAGTCTTTGTGACAGAGGTCCTGAGGACAAAAAGAAAGGGTGAATCACACTAATGGGGACACAGATAGCAAACAAAAAACCAACAGCAGTTCTAACTCGACCATACTCTCTCCAAAATGCCTTTAGCTGATCTTTATTACAATAAATGAATCACTGTAAACAGAGATAATGATTTTTATTCTAGTTACTATTCTGTATGTATAATTGGAAAATGTTACTTTTAAAAAGTTCCACTTCTTATACAAACAAAACATCTCACATGTAGTATATGATTTGCATTTATGTATTCAGCTGTTTTTTTTTGGATTTCTGTTTTTAAAAAGAAAAAGATTGTGGTTAGTAATGACCAAGGAAAAACAAATCTTAACATGATGATCTCTGAAAAACATCATCATAAGTTTGTTCTACTGTTCCTGGGCAAAATGCTTATTTTTCATGAATGGTTAATATAGTCACACTATACCAATGGAAGTCTTTCTAGTTGTTTAAATTCCAGCTGATACAATGATTGTTGCAAATAAAGCATGACTCTTCTGCAATGTACATGCTGTTAAGTAAATTAAGCCATAAAGAGATATATGACCATCTGCATGTTAACACACCAATATAATGAGATTTATTGCCATAGGCATGTCCATTTGAGTTTGGAGGGCTTGTGACGTTGCCCCTTGTGCTAATCCCAATGAATACTAGGACAGGAGAAAAAAAAACAGTGTTTCACAACCTTTTTTTTCAGTCAAGGCACCCTTTAAAATTATAGACAATCTTTAAATCAATATTTTTTTTTATAGAATATTTCACAGAACATAAGTGAAAAAACATGTAGAAAAATAGTCACTCAGACATGCACTTCTTCAGCTTATTACACAGTCTTGAGAATTTTTCTGTATACAATAGACATGTAAACCAAGGTAAAAAATGTGATATATAAGGTATATCTTGTTAGATCAAGAGTGAGGAACACTGCTCCCCTGCCCAGGCACCTCATCTGGGAACACACTGTGCCCAGGAGTAGAATGGCAAACCCCAGCCCTCTTTTGGGGGTTGTTGTATTGTTTTCATTGTTAGATAATGGCTAGTGTTAGACTAAGTAGTATATTAAAAAGACATTGGTGTTCGAAAAAGAAAAAAGTAAGAACTATAAGATATAAAAGTATAAAATATGAAATAAAATTAGGTAAAAAAGAAGAAAAACACAGTCAGTTACTTCCCTTTGGTAGTACAGTATGATTTATAAGTGATACATTTAGGTCTTATGTTTCATTGTGTACCAATCTACCCATATTTTCCCATATTTTTTGGGCTTTACTGTAATTGTTTTGGGTTGATGCATATAACATCTTGTATATTGCGTGAGTGTTAGTCGTACTTATTACTTCATGTAGAGACGGGGTTTGTTGATCTCTCCAATGGTGCATTATCGTTAATCGTGCACTCAGAAGAATGTGCACTGCTATGGTCCTGTATTCTGGTGGAATTAACTATGTCTAAGGATAAAATTGCATTTCCTGGCGACATGGGTACTTTAATATTCAATACTTGTGAAATTACTCCATATACTCCTTTCCAAAAGGGAATTCTAGTAGGGCAAGACCATAGTATATGGTACAATGTTCCCACAGCACCACAGTTCCTCCAGCAGGTATTGGAACTTTGTGGTGAGAATTTAGCTATTTTATGGGGTGTCAGATACCATCTGAAGAGGATTTTCTGATGTGATGTGAAGTGCCTTTCACCATTGTTCCAGGGAGTAAGAGATATCTAAGTCCTTCTCCCAGGCAATCATATGTTTTCAAGGGTATATCCTTATTTTTCAGTAGATTATAGAATGATATACCTTTAATCTTGGTGGTAGGGTTTGTGTAGTATTTGAGTACTCTCCATAGCATCTCAATGGCATCTCAATATTTGTTTTCAAGTTAGAACATAGTAAATGTGTAATTCTGTGGTATGTGTAATATTCTGAGTTAGCTAGGTTGTATTCTATTTGTAAGGACCTGCAGGTTTTTGGAGTTGGACCTATCATCATATCTTCAATTTTTTCTATCCCTTTTTCCACCCAGCTTGAGACCTTTAAGTCAGGTATAATGTGTGTCAAGCTATAGGTAGGCATTGATAGCGTGGAGGTAATGGAGTCCTGAGATGGAGTGTTTAACAAAGCTCTCCAGGCATAAAGTGATGCTGTGATGGTGGGAGAAAGTGATGGCTATCTAGGGATGTATTGTTGGCTAGTAAGAAGAAAGTGATAAATATCGCTACCTTTAAGTTGTATATTTTCCAATTCTTTGCATCTGGTATTGGGACTTTGGGGGAACCATGTTTTAATTTGTGCCAATATTGAGGCAATGTAGTAGTCTTTAAGTACTACCAAGCCCACTCCTTCCACCTTCCTAGTATTGATTCATTTGGAGAATACACACCTCGCCCTCTTTCCTTGCCAAAGATGTCTGTTGATCATAGATCGGGCTTTAATAAAGAATATGTTAGGCATTGGGATAGGGATGGTCCTAAACAGGTATAGAAATTGTGGTAGCAGTACCATTTTAACCACTTGCCGACCGCCTCACGCCGATGTACGTCATCAGAATGGCACGGGCAGGCATAAGCACATATATGTACGTCCTTTGCCTCCCGCGGGTCGGGGGCCCGATCGGGCCCCCGCCCGGTGCCTGCGGCGGTCGGTTTTCGTTCGGGAGCGATCCCGGACGAGGGGACGGCCATTCATTCATGGCCACCCCCTCGCGATCGCTCCCGACGAATGGAAATCCCCGGTGACATCACTTCCTCTCCTGTAATGTAAACACAGGAGAGGAAGTGATGTATTCTCTCCTCCGTGTCGGTATTTTTCGTTCCGACACGGAGGAGAGCGGATCAGTGAGTTGCACCAACACATCCCACACACAGTAGAACATGCCAGGCACACTCACACCCCCCCTTTACCCCCCGATCACCCCCCCAATTACCCCTGCCCCCCAGTCACAGTGACACCAATGTCATTTTTTTTTTTTTTTTTTTTTTTTTTGCATTGGTGTCATTTGTGACTGTAATAACTGTTAGGGCAGTTAGGGTTAGCCCCCTTTAGTTCTAATGTACCCCCCTAACCCCCCCAATAAAGGTTTAACCCCGTGATCACCCCCCGTCGCCAGTGTCACTAAGGCTGGGTTCACATTGCAGCGGTTTATGAGAACGAATGTGATTCGCACCGCACTGCAGTGCAAATCACATCCGATCTCTGTGCGATTCGAGTTCAGCCATTCGCCGCACCCGCCGCACCCGCCACACCCGCCGCACCCGCCGCAAATTCGCACGGGACCCTTTTTTTGGCCCGCAGCAGAATCGGATCGCATGGGTGTTCACACCATGCGATCCGAGTTTGCAGATCGCACTGCGATATGCGAACTGATCTGGGGGTGTCAGTAACATTTCACTGACACTCCCAGCAGTTCGCATAGGGCAGTGTGAACTGCCGCCGGGAGGCATGCGATGCGGGAACCCGCCGCGGATTCGCGGCGTTTCCGCATCGCTCCAGTGTGAACCCAGCCTAATAAGCGATCATTTTTCTGATCGCCGTATTAGTGTCACAGGTGACGCTAGTTAGGCAGGTAGGTATTTAGGTTCGCCGCAGCTTTTTATAGCGCTAGGGACCCCCATATACTACCGCATAAAGCCCCCTGATTGCCCCCTAGTTAACCCTTTCACCAGTGATCACCATATAACTGTTACAGGTGACGCTGGTTGGTTAGTTATTTTTTTATAGTTTCAGGGCACCCGCCATTTATTACCTAATAAAGGTTTAACCCCCTGATCACCCGGCAGGTGTCATTTGTGACTAATAACTGTTAGGGCAGTTAGGGTTAGCCCCCTTTAGTTCTAAGGTACCCCCCTAACCCCCCCAATAAAGGTTTAACCCCGTGATCACCCCCCGTCGCCAGTGTCACTAAGGCTGGGTTCACATTGCAGCGGTTTATGAGAACGGATGTGATTCGCACCGCACTGCAGTGCAAATCACATCCGATCTCTGTGCGATTCGAGTTCAGCTATACAGATAGTATGGCTGAATTCGTGTCGCACCCGCCGCAAACTCGCACGGGACCCTTTTTTTGGTCCGCAGCAGAATCGGATCGCATGGGTGTTCACACCATGCGATCCAAGTTTGCAGATCGCACTGCGATATGCGAACTGATCTGGGGGTGTCATTAACATTTCACTGACACTCCCAGCAGTTCGCATAGGGCAGTGTGAACTGCCGCCGGGAGGCATGCGATGCGGGAACCCGCCGCGCATTCGTGGCGTTCCCGCATCGCTCCAGTGTGAACCCAGCCTAATAAGCGATCGTTTTTCTGATCGCTGTATTAGTGTCACAGGTGACGCTAGTTAGGCAGGTAGGTATTTAGGTTCGCCGCAGCTTTTTATAGCGCCAGGGACCCCCATATACTACCGCATAAAGCCCCCTGATTGCCCCCTAGTTAACCCTTTCACCAGTGATCACCATATAACTGTTACAGGTGACGCTGGTTGGTTAGTTATTTTTTTATAGTTTCAGGGCACCCGCCATTTATTACCTAGTCTCACTAGTGTACCCCTAAATTTAGGGGTGTCTACTTTCTAAAATGGGGTCATTTGGGGGGGGGGGGTTTGTGCCATCTTGGCATTTTATGGCCTTCAAAACTGTAACGCCCTTAGAAAGCCTGAAGGCGGTGCTTGGTTTTTGGGGCCCCGTACGCGGCTAGGCTCCCAAAAAGTCCCACATATGTGGTATCCCCGTACTCAGGAGAAGCAGCAGAATTTATTTTGGGGTGTCATTTCACATATGCCCATGGCATGCGTGAGCAATATATCATTTAGTGACAACTTTGTGAAAAAAAAAAAAAGTTTGTAATTTTCCCGCAACTTGTGGCAAAATATAAAATATTCCATGGACTCAACATGCCTCTCAGCAAATAGCTTGGGGTGTCTACTTTCTAAAATGGGGTCATTTGTGGGGGTTTTGTGCCATCTTGGCATTTTATGGCCTTCAAAACTGTAATAGGTAGTGAGAAGTGAACTCAAAAAATTACGCCCTTAGAAAGCCTGAAGGCGGTGCTTGGTTTTCGGGGCCCCGTACGCGGCTAGGCTCCCAAAAAGTCCCACATATGTGGTATCCCCGTACTCAGGAGAAGCAGCAGAATTTATTTTGGGGTGTCATTTCACATATGCCCATGGCATGCATGAGCAATATATCATTTAGTGACAACTTTGTGAAAAAAAAAAAAAAAAAAGTTTGTAATTTTCCCGCAACTTGTGGCAAAATATAAAATATTCCATGGACTCAACATGCCTCTCAGCAAATAGCTTGGGGTGTCTACTTTCTAAAATGGGGTCATTTGTGGGGGTTTTGTGCCATCTTGGCATTTTATGGCCTTCAAAACTGTAATAGGTAGTGAGGCGTGAAATCAAAAATTGACGCCCTTAGAAAGCCTGAAGGCGGTGCTTGGTTTTCGGGGCCCTGTACGCGGCTAGGCTCCCAAAAAGTCCCACATATGTGGTATCCCCGTACTCAGGAGAAGCAGCAGAATTTATTTTGGGGTGTCATTTCACATACGCCCATAGCATGTGTGAGCAATATATCATTTAGTGACAACTTTGTGTAAAAAAAAAAAAAAAATTTTTTTTTTGTCATTATTCAATCGCTTGAGGCAAAAAAATAAAATATTCAATGGGCTCAACATGCCTCTTATCAATTTCCTTAGGGGGTCTACTTTCCAAAATGGGGTCATTTGGGGGGGTTTTGTACTGCCCTGTCATTTTAGCACCTCAAGAAATGAGATAGGCAGTCGTAAACTAAAAGCTGCGTAAATTCCAGAAAACGTACCTTAGTTTGTAGATGTGACAACTTTTGCGCAAACCAATAAATATACAATTATTGACTTTTTTTTTACCAAAGACATGTGGCTGAATACATTTTGGCCTAAATGTATGACTAAAATTGAGTTTATTGGATTTTTCTAATAACAAAAAGTAGAAAATATCATTTTTTTTCAAAATTTGCGGTCTTTTTACGTTTATATCGCAAAAAATAAAAATCGCAGAGGCAATCAAATACCATCAAAAGAAAGCTCTATTTGTGGGAAGAAAAGGACGCAAATTTTGTTTGGGTACAACATTGCATGACCGCGCAATTACCAGTTAAAGCAGCGCAGTGCCAAAGTGTAAAAAGACCTCTGGTCATTTACCAGCAAAATGGTCCGGTCTGAAAGTGGTTAAAGGCTGCCAGTCTCCTGGACCAGGATAATTCTGTTTTTCCTAGATCTTGGAGTTTGGGGTGTAGTTTATCTAAGAATATGGAGTAATTTTGCTTTGAAAAATTCCTTTGTCTTAGGTGTTAAGGGGATGCCCAAGTAATTTAATTTATACCGTTGGTGTTTCACGTGTATGGGTATAATTGTTCCATTTTGTGCCTAGTTTTAAGAGGTATATTGTTGCCAAGGATGTATGAATTAGTGTCATTTACTTTGTAGTAGGATATACCGTTGAACATTTTAAGTGTTTGATGTATTGAGGCTAATGAGGTCTCTACGTCTGATCATGAGTATAACATTGTCAGCAAATTGACTGATGGTGTGTGCTGAGTTGTTAAACCTATGTCCTGTAATTTGAGGGTGATTGTGTATGTAACTCGCCACTCACCCCTGGCGAGTTCCATTTGTAATATTAAATGGAGTGTAAAGTGCCCCCGAGGTGTAAACCTGGGCAGAGGGCTTAAAATATAATGCCATAATTGCAGAAAATATGGTGCCTTGGAATCCAAACTTCTTCAATACCATGGCAAGATATCCCAAATGTATCCGATCGAACGCTTTCTCTGATCCAAAGCTAGGAGCAGAGAAGGCATTCCCTTCAGATTTGTATGGTGGATTATATTAATTAGGCACCTAGTGGCATCAGTGGTTTGATGTCCTTTTGTAAATCCAGATTGATCCATATGTATTAGCTGTGGAAGTATGTTTATCAGCCTTGGTGCGATCAGTTTGGCATATAGTTTCAGGTCATTATTAAGTAATGATATCGGCCCGAAATTCTGTGGAAGAGATGGTTCCTTCCCTGGTTTGGGCAGGGTGATTACAAGTGCTTTCAACATTTCTGATGGGAAGGAGGAAGAGGCAGCTGCAGCGCTGAAAATATTGATTAGGTGGGGTGTGAGGATGTACTTGAATGTTTTGTAGTATTCTCCTATGTATCCATCAGGACCTGGGGACTTGTTTAGCGGTAGCTTATCTATAGCATGAGACACTTCCTGGTTTGTGAAGGGAGAATTAAGGTGCTGTAATTGAATGCCTTATGGGCATTCCACAATGTAAACTTATCATCCACAGAATTCACATTTTCGCTAAAATATTGCATTAAATGTTGTTCCAATATAGTTTTAGTAAGTTTTTCCTGTAAAAGAAGTGGGTTAGCTCTCCAGATGGGAATAGGGTTAGAGGAAAATGAGTCATGGATTGTCAGCACTACAGACACATTATCTGACCATGTAATATCATTTATGGATACTGTTACAGTTCTGGACAAGGTCCATTGATCTACTAGGAATAGATCAATTTGTGAGTATGACCTGTGTGGTGAAGAAAAAAAAGTGAAGTATTTTTCCCCTGCATGAAGACATCTCCAGGCATCAAATACATTTTGCTGATGTATGGTGTTTTGAAGCGTTTGGGTTTTTCTGATGGGGTAGAAGTGGAATCAAGGTATGAGTCTGGGATAAGGTTGAAGTCCCCACATATCACCAGGGCTCCTTTTTGGCAGGCCCGTATCTTCTGAAAAGTTTTGTTAATAAAGCGTATTTGTTGGAATTCAGGGCATAAAGGTTCACAATAGTGTACGTTGAGGAATTGATATCACAAATTAATATTATGAATCGACCTTGTGGGTCTGTAATCACTTCATGGAGTTGAAATGAGACAGTGTTCCTTATTGCAATCAGAACTCCTCTTTTGTTTTGAATCTGCATTTGCAGTAAAGATATGGGGGAACTGTTTGTGCATTTTGGGAGGACGAACTATTAAAATGTGTTTCCTGAGCACATAGGACATCGCTTTTGAATTGTTGAGCTTCCTTCCATAATGGCTTACGATTGACAGGGTGATTAAGTCCTTTGGTATTTATAGAAAGAAATGTCACCCCCATATGGAAAAAGTAGGTTTAGATGTTTGACATTCTGTGTTCATGTAAGTTCTTTTGTGAGTGGAGAGTTCCCTCGAGTGGTCAGAGCTGATATAGATTATATTGTTAAGTGCTAGTGCAGACCATTGTATTCACATTTGGAAGTGCAGGCATCTTTCCAACCTGGCTGTGCTGGTGAAGTCTCTTTGGAGGTGTTGACCTGGGAGAAACAGTAATGGTTTACTCTGAGAACTGTAAAGTAATCTGTAATCTGACTGTGTTGGAAAATCTAACAAGAAGAAAAATAAAACTGACTATGAACATAAAAACTTGAACTTTGAATAACATGTTTAAACTTGTCTAGTGAACATTGTGATCCAAGTATGGGTATTGCATACCCGTATGCAGCATTTTGCTGCTCAAGTAGTATCAGGGGGGTGAGTTTGTGAGCCGAGAGAGGCTACTCTCCCCATAGAATAATATATTACTTATTAGCTTTCCAGGTATTCAGTGCCTTTTAGCATTTTTAGCCATTACCCTTTGCCATCCAGGATCTGAATGGGGAATGTTCCTAGAGGAGTCAGGCTTGCTGACAGGCTCTGGAAGTATCTGCCATTCTTTGAGCAGGGACAGACCTTTTTCCAGGGAGTCTATGGTGAAGGTATGACCCTCTTTGGTAATCGTGATTTTTGTGGGAAAGCCCCATCTGTAGTTAATCCTATGATTCTTGAGGGCTTTGGTAATTGTGGTGAGGCTTCTTCCTTTTTGGAGAGTGTATTGCGACAGATCTGCAAAAAATTGCAGATTTTGATGCTGTGGAGGGATATTATCCTTAGTGCGCATTGCGCAATTTTTCTTTTGCATGATAAAAATGTAACCGTAATGTTACATGCCTAGGGATCCTGTCTATGATCACATCTAGATCCGTGAGGTCAGGAAGGATTTCTTTAAACAGAGTAGTGGCGTAGTCACGCAGGTCTCCTTGCTGTACAGACTCTGGGATCCCTCTGATTTTTAGATTGTTCCTTCTACTTCTGTCCTCCATGTCAGCCATTTTAGATTTGAGGCCTTCTGTTACCTCCTCTTTTTCATCATGGACATCTACCAAATAGTTCACAGTATTTGGAAACTCCCCCATCTTGTTTTCATAGTGCCCCACTCTGGATTCTACAGCCTGTATATCCTTATTGAACTTTTGCATGCAAGACATCATGTCAGTTTGAATTGAACTCCTTAGGGACAGTAACATGTCCTTTAGCACTGTGTCTATAACTGGCTGATTATTCATTAGAAACATGTCTATGCTGTCAGACAGCTCTCTAGTGTTCTAGTGAGTCAGTGCTGGGACTAGTTGTGGGGCTTCATCCAGAGCCATCCATACAGAATTTGGCTTTAGCTGGGCTTGCAGACTGAGGGTTATTAGGGTAGGATTTCTGGCTGTCTGGGGACCCACTATTTTTGCTGACAGATGCAGAGTTAGCTTTCTGGGGCTTCCTGAGGACCTTTATTTTCCTGGCCATGGTCATCGATGCTGTGGTGTGCAGATTGCTCAATTTTGGGGTGAAAACCCCCTCTGGAAAGTCGCTATTAGCCGCCGTTTGTGTGTGAGGAGAGGAGCTCAGCTCTCACACATCCATCTAGCTCTGCAGACATTTAGATCAAAAGTAAATCCCAGCATGAAACTTGATTAAAATGCTACAAGTTACAATGCATTGTGACATGTCACAACATACTGCCATGCATTGCATTGGATGAATGTAATTAAAATAGAAGTTCATTCTGCACTCCTGTGACCCATTTTCAGCAGACAGCGGGCTGAAGCTGCTCCCACCCCCTACATAGCCCAGCGCTCTAGTGATTGTGGGGGGAAGAGCAGAGAGCCTATGACTGACACTGATTGCTCGGTTCTCAGTGTTAAAGCCAGCGGGGGACAGATGCAGCATCAGACCAATGCTGCACCCACCTAGGTAAGTATGATTAAAAAAAAAAAATATCCCATACTTCTCTTTTTTTATAAAAAAAGTTTAAAAAATGTCAGAAACAATGCATCTCAGTGCACAACCACAATGCACACCTGTGTACATGTTATAGTGTGTGTAGTGCACATGTGTCTGTGTTGTATGTGTGGGGTAGAGGGATTATTTTTGTTTTTCTTCAAGATTCTTTAAATACTTTTTTTTACTAGTACTGACAACAGGGGACTTTGGGGAAATATACAAGGGGGACACCAGGGGACTTTGGGCTAAAAAAAATCCTGGTACCTGGAAATCTCTGAAATTGGAAACGCTCAGTAATGTGCCCCCATGTTAAGTCAGAAATGGAAGAGATAGAAACATGTGAATCAACAAATTCTCATTGTTACCAATCGTTCGGTGACTCAATACACAACTAAGAACCTTATATAAGAAATAAACATTCACATCCAGTTGCTGCTGAACATTGTTATGTATTCCCACATCATACTAAGTAAATATATTTAAAAAGGGCAGGCAACCAATCAATTCTTAATACTTTTAGTCATTAAACATAATGATGCATCATACAGCGTGCTGCTCAATATATAGTATAATAGTGACATTATGTGACCCCACTGAGTACTCTATTACAACAAATAAAGAATTACGCAATCCGAATAAAATAAACACATTAAAATGTGTGTATCTATACATACAGTCCTTTAAATCAAGTCCATGTTTACGTGAAATTATCCTCCACTTGTGCTTATATTTATATCCCACGATCACCACTTATGCTACACCACCTGTCACATAGTCTGCTCACCAGGAGAAATTGATCTATAATATAAAATAGGTCACCATTCACTTTTTCCTTTATTTAGAGCATTCACCATATCCTATGGAACTCTCCAAATACACCAACAGATCATCTCCTTTCTCCCAGAATGCTGGGCTCCAAATACAGGATAACACATCGCCAATCACCGTTTTAGCTCAAAAACAATAAAAGGCCATCATTATGTACTATATTTAAACACCATCCTTTATTAAAAACAAATAAAAGACACTTACAAATATGTTCACTGTATCGTCCTCTTAAGAGTAAAGCATCAGCATCACCTCCATAGAAAAATGCCATCTGTCCACTTTGTCTCAATGGTGTCACAAGCTCCACCCTGATGTGTTTCTTCACAGACCATGTGACTTCCTCAGGGGTGGAATGTCAATCATTTTATTGATTTCTTTTGAATGAACATAGGTGTGATCAGTACTATGTTCTCCAGTGGTCATTGGTATCCCTGTTGCCCATCCTGAAGATTACCTATCTTCCCCACTCCTCCCCAACCCACTATATCTGTCATTAAAAACTAGGGGAGAGCAGTGGTGATCAAAAGGCATACAGAGACATTGGGTTGTGGAGGGTGCATAGAAAAGTCTGTTTGTTGGCACATAAGGGAGAATGTAATGACAGGCAGGGCCCACTGTTGGGCAGCAGTCTATGGGGGTAATTTTTTTATGAATGGCTGTCATCAATGACTTTACAGTTATTCATGAATCTAGGGGATCCTTCTGCTATAAGTTCATGGTTGCTGAAGTGATATGAAGATAATGCATTATAATGTGTTTTTGTTTTTTGGATAGTGTGTGAGTTTTATATAAATAAAAATCAGCTGCTGCTGAACTTGCAGGGTTCTAATGAGGAAAGTGGCAGAGTATGCATTTCACTTTGGGAGTACCTCACCAAAAATGACACTTTTGTTGCAGGTGATGCCTAAAATCTTTTTGCAGACTTCTGGGAAAATCCATATGCCAATCACACAAACAGAAAATGACATATCTTGGGTTGTTCTGTACACCATTTGTTTATAGAACGCCTCCAGTTTACCATATTGCATTGTATTTTACAGAAAATGACAGTGCTGCCGATTTAAAAAAAGGTCACGTTTAATAACTTTCAAATACAATTTGACTTGTGTAGCAGTTGTATATGCTAGATCATTTTTTGTTTTATTTACTTTTTTTTTGTGTAGTGTGCAGTGTGATTTGTAGCTTTACCACATTGCTTTACACTAGAATTCTATTATGCTTTTTTATTGGGTAAAAAATATAATAATAAAAAAAAAGTCAAGCTTAAAACATGAGCAAAAAATTAACAAACACCCATAGAAATGCTCAAAGTGCATGAACATTGATCAAAGACACTCAGTTCAAGTGTGAATGGGGTTTTAAGGCATATAGAAAAGACAATAGTTAACCACTTCAATACCAGGCACTTATACACCTTCCTGCCCAAGCCAATTTTCAGCTATCAACGCTTTCGCAAATTAAATGACAATTGTGCGGTTATGCTACACTGTACCCAAACAATTTTTTTTTATCATTTTGTTTTCACAAATAGAGATTTCTTTTGGTGGTATTTGATCACCTCTGCAATATTTATTTTTTTGTTCAACAAATAAAAAAAGACCGAAAATTTGGAGAAAAAAAAAAGTTTTTCTTTGTTTCTGTTAATTTTTTTTGTAAATAAGTATGTTTACTTCTTCATTGATGGGCACTGATATGGCTGTACTGATAAGCACTAATAAGGTGGCACAGATGGGCACTGATGAGGGGGCACTGATGAGCACTGATAGACAGCACTGATTGGAAATCATAGGCAGCACTGATGGGCACTCTTTGGTGGTACTCATGGGTATTTATGAGTGGCACTGATGGGTACTTATGGGTGTCACTGATAGGTGGGCACGGATGGGCACCGATGGGTGGCACTGATGGACTCTGATGGGTGGCATTGCTGGGCATCACTAATTTTTATTGTGCCATAGAGGTGGCAGTCAGTGCCCATTTGTGGGCACTGAATGGCATATGTTGGCATTGATTTTCACATGTGGATGACCATGGGGGATGTACCCGGCCATCCACATGTTAGGAGTCTCCCTGGTGTTCCTGGCGGGTTCCCTGGTGGTCCAGTGTGGGCATCTGAGGGGGGGCTACGCTGATAAACAATCAGCGCAGACCCCCCTGTCAGGAGAGTCAGATCTCCTCTACTCACGTCTTTCAGATGTGAGTGAGGAAAAGTCGATCACTAGCTCTTTCTGTTTACATTGTGATCAGCCGTGATTGGACATGGCTGATCACGTGGTAAAGAGCCTCTGCCAGAGGCTCAGATTGATCGCCGCAATGCCCGCCCCCATGGGCATGCGGCGGCTGTTATCCTGCAGGACATCAAATGATGCCCAGTCAGGATAACTGAACCACCGCCTGGCCGTCATTCTGCTATAGGCTGGGCGGGAAGAGGTTAATGGAGGTATTTTATCATTAATACATTATTACATTTATTTTTTAAATAACACCAGTGCAAATACCTGAGATTAACCAGATGTTGGCTTCCTGCTGTCCATATATAGTAGAGCTAGAATGTGAGAGAAAGAAGTAACCAATTAGTTCCTGTGCACACACATGCTGAAGAAGAGAAAGTAGAGTGTCAGAGAAATGGTGTTGCTTCTCTTGTCACTGTCCAGTCAGAGTCCAGGGCAGGTCCTGGATGACTTTGGAAGAGGAAATGGATTAAATAATGTTGGCCATCAAACTGAGGACATCTAGCGGCAGAAGAAAAGAACCATTGGAAATTGTCTGGATTGAAGGTAAAAATAACAGCAAAAGCTGGTTTGTTTATTTGGGCTATTCATTTTTATCTTTGTTTTTGCCTAAAGTGCTGCTTTAACTATTATTATTATTATTATTATTATTATTATTATTATTATTATTATTATTTATAGTAGTAGCAGTATATTTGTTGAGCTCATGATAGATTTAGTTTATTGCAGCAACTATGTATTTGATAAAAAGTAAATGTCATATACATGTTATTTTAGAATTCCTTTCTGACTGGCAGTTGCACACCCATAAGCTTCTCAGCATCTTAAAAATGTAAATTGCTGAGAAGCAACACACAAGATAAAAAGATTTTGAAAGCAACCACATTGATCACTTAATTTTATTTCTGCATACTTATTTGGCATAAGGTAATTAGAGTGCCACATTGCTGTAAAAGACAGAAAGCTCAGGGTAGTGTTCTGACTCTGATGATAATACATGATTAGAAGTCAGTGACAGATCACAACTGCCGAATGACCCACCAAGGTCTTATCAAGGGCATATCCCATAATTAGCATGCACTTCACTGGCAGAAGAGTACAGTGCCATTGTTCTGGCACAATCAAATTAACCCAGTCAATTAGGTCAGTGTTCTGTGACCTTAAAGATATTGCATGCTTTATTTCTCCTTTCATAAAACAAAAGAGAAGTTTTTGTGGACTCTGAAACTAACTGATAGGCAGACTTTTTTTTTCGGAATACACTTCATTGCATTTGTAGTTAATCATATTTTGAACAATAGCAGTAGCTAATCCAATGTGACCCCGAGGGACAGAAATGTCAGTCACCTTGACAGAAAGCTAACAAACAGGTCTTCGAATTGTAGAGCTTACCATAATTTCACTAATTATTTGAAAATATAATGTATTTAACAAACCTTTACAATCCTACAGTGTGTTTTATTCTTGTAGTCATTTTTATGATTTATATGTGTAGGTGAAACTGAAAATACAAAACTCATATCAGTACTGTTGCATCTTACAATATTCGTCTGGCACCTTATCAGATGTAAACCATATTTTGAGTTTTCCCCAAAACAGGAATGCCCTGTACACACAGTCGGACATTCTGACGACAAAATCTGTCAGATTTTTTCTGACGGATATTGGCCCAAACTTGTCTTGCATACACACCGTCACACAAAGTTGTTGGAAAATCCGATCGTTCAGAACGTGGTGACGTAGAACACGTACAATGGGACTATAAAGAGGGCAGTAGCTTTCATCTTGTAATTTATTCTGAGCATGCGTGGCACTTTGTCCGTCGGAACTGTCTACACACAATCGGAATTTAAACAATCGGATTATGTTGTTGGAAAATTTTAGATCCTGCTCTCAAACTTTGTGTGTCGGAAATTCCGATGGAAAAAGTCAGATGGAGCCCACACATGATCGGATTTTCCGACAACAAGATCCAATCACACATTTTCCGTTGGAAAGTCCGACCGTGTGTACAGGGCCGAATAGAGGGGAAATCTTCCAATGTGGACATTAGTTCTGATAAAAACCAGGGATTTCCTCATTTTGAAGGGATCACATGTCACTTCCTGTTGTATCTATGAAAGTGAAGGGAAATCTCCCAATGTGAACATAGGTGGAAAAAAAAACTGACAAGAGTTATAACCCACCCTTGGGGCACTTTTACACGAGCTGTCCGATCAGGGTTGCCTGTCAGTTTTTCAGACTGACCTTATTAGACCTTGCAGTCTCCTCTATGGAGCCGGGGATGTCCACTGACACCTTCCACTATCCAGTCCTGTCCGCCAAAACCAGATGGATGGTGGTCCTATTTTCCATGCATCTGGCGAATCAGACGGAAACAGACATAATAAAAATAAAACCCAGTGGTGATCAAAAACCACCAAAAGAAAGCTCAATTTGTGGGGAAAAAAATGATGTAAATTTAATTTGGGTAGAGAGTTGCATGACCCTGCAATTGTCAGTTAAATTAATGCAGTGTTGTATAACAAAAAAATGGCTTGGGCACAAAGGAGGGTAAACCTTCTGAAGATTACATGTTTAAAAGGAAGAACTGTGGCGAAAAACACATATAAATGCATGTAAAAACATGGAAAGACGCATATACAAAATGTACATAAATGTACAGAAATGCACGTGACTGCAGGCCAACAGAGTAACATTTTTATAGCATTTTTATGTGCTTTATAGTGTAAATGGACTTTTAGAGAGAAAATTGCAAGAAGGTTATCAGTTTTTACCTAAAAGGGAAGCTGCACATTGAAGGTACAATTGACTGCAGGCGAATAAAACAAATTCTTTAGCACTTATCCCTGCTAGCCAGATAGCTGGATTAATTAACAGTTGCTTTTAAAGGAACCCCAATGACAAGAGGTGAATGTTTTCTGACCTGGCTGGTTTCAGAACACAGATGTGTTCATGCTTTTATATGCTAAGTAGTGTGGCACTTCAGCTGAGTATGCACGAATAAAATTTTGTCTATGATGTCAGAATGTAAAAAAGTTTGTTAATTTATCGAATTTACAAATTTCTAGCAGTATATGTGTTTTTTTATTTGGTGAAGTGTATTCATTCCAAAATTTTATGTTAAAAGCAAATGAAATCTTTCAAAGAACATTTGTCAAGATATTGAACGTGTATGAACATTTGTTTGTAAACTTATTAGTGTAGAACTAAAACTGTTTGGAGTGACAAAAGACGAGAGGTTTAAAAAGTATTAAATATTTTTAACCATACATAGATACTACACATTGTAAATAATACATATAATTACATAATACAAACAGCATGATTAAAAGAAAAGTAGGGCAAGATCTCTTTTGGCCCTACTTCTCCTGGGGACCTACTCTCAGCGGACGTCACTCAGCCGGTCCAGATTGTGGAAAGATCCTGGCTTTAATGTCAGGATCAACCTAGATGCCTGATTGCCAGCTGGCTCAGCCTCTCAGCAAATCTAAAAAAAAAACAGTTTAAGTTAAAACAAGGGGTTTAGTTTGCACATATTTGCAAATATATGTGTAAGCTGCAGTGGCCACATCACAGCGCCCCAGCGTACTGCAGTCTAAACTCTATAATTTTGAGAGTATCCCAAGTTAAAGTAGAGATACAAAAATGGATAGATTAAGGGAAGGTATGCCCATCCCTCCTTGAAGGTATAGGGACGCACCCAGCAAAATCACAATGGCAGTTTAAGTTAACTAGTGAGACCCCGCACCAATTCACCAACTGTACAAGAAACAAATGGCAACCACTCCAACCTATAACTAGCCTTCACAGCAAAGAGCACAAGGAAGGGCAACGCATGTCAAAAAACATACAAAAAATTACCAGCTCACTTACTAGTCAGCCTGCAACAGGTGTCCTGCCAGTCTGACCACTCTTTCCCCTTCGGGCGCCTTCTTGCTTGTGGTCACTGCCTTGGCTTTGCTGCATCTCTAAGGCCAATAGAGGTCCTGGCAAACCAGTTGAAAGCTATCAGGTGGACTCCGCCGCAAGCAAACTCCAGCAGAGCCACAAAAAAGCACCCCTGTACCTGTACCTTAAGGAGGGGTGGGCTCCATCCAGGCATACCTGCCCTTAATCTATTAATGTGTTCTGATTTAGGAGACTCTCAAAATGATAATTAGGATTGCTGTACACTAGGGTGGCATGACAGGGCCGCTGCAGCTAAAGCATATATTGCAAATGTGTGCAAACTAAACCGTTTGTTTTTAACGTGAACTGTTAGACAAAGCAATTTGGTTTGTTGCAGTCTGGCAACTGAAGGTATCCAGTGTGACCTCACACCAACTCTACAACTGTGCAAACAAATGGCAACCACTCAAACCTATAACTAGCCTTTGCAACAAGGAGCACATGGAAGGGCGAAGAACAAGCAAACAAGAAAGCACCCCAGACTAACTTACCAGCCAACCTGTTGCGGGCTGACTGATAAGTGAGCTGGGAAATTTAGTTTGTTTTTCGACATGCGTTGTCCTTCTATGTGCTCTTTGCTGCAAAGGTGAGTTATAACTTGGGGTGGTTGCCATCTGTTTGTTCAACCTCTCAGCGGGCCTGACACTGGCTCTCTGATTACCGGATACCAAAAACTGAGTGATCAGAGATTACTGATTGCTCAGTTCTTAGGGTAGAGGCAGCGGGGGGCCTACACAAGTTTTTTTTTTTCATAGCCCGCACTTTTAATTAAACTTTTCTTTTGGCACAAAACTCCAGTAAAACATGAATATATACAAGTTAATTGTCCCTTAGAAGATAAAATAACAAAACAACTTTTTCTGCAATATTCAGCTCCAATACAATCATTTCCACTGCAGTGCCTTTTTCTGCTTTTAGATGTCCACAGCTTAATGGCCACTTCCTTTAAACCTAGGTTATTCAATAACTACCCTAGCCTGATACTGGATGGACAGTGAAAGAAGAAAGAGCAAAGTAATTTGATTATCTGTTATTCTACGTTCTTTTCCTATCAGTACACTTCTTATCAGAACATGAACTGATTGGCTCCTTGTAATGCTTCCTCTTCTCTCCAGCTCTGCTATACAGGTACTGTAACGGCTGATACCAGGTGAAATGCAGATACTTACACTGTTGTCATTTTAAAACGCATAAAATGGTGCATTAATGATTTCAGAGCTGTATAAATATATACGTGAGGCAGCCTAGAGCTCAACTTTAATAGTAAATACAACAATGAAAAATAATTCTCTAGTCTGGGTTTAGTATAATATATCAAACTGCAATGTAGCAATGGTCAAATTTCTAGTGATAGTCCATGAAGATGTGTGTTTTTCTCCCTGTGATAAGAAAATGTCTCTGGGGCAGAATCAGGGGCAGTTGTAGGAGATACAAACTCAAATCATCTTCACCCTTTGATGAAGTCAGTGAAGCAACGCTTCAGGGCGGAGCCAGGTGTCATCACTTCTGGTCGCAGCTGAGACGGGAAGTACGCTACAGAATCTGTTCATACAATTTTTAAACTGTAAGTTACTACATTTTTTATGGAATTGAACTATTACACTACGGAGCCCCTTCTCTTTGTTGCATGACCTATTGCATTTGATGAGCCAGGAATATACCCTGGTACCATTAGTTCTGAGGATATTTGTGGAAGTCGATCGATTGCTGAGGATCCATTGTTTACCCATACCAAAGCTTTGATTTTCTTTGTATGAGGTGAGAGGCTGGGGCAAATGAGTGGCGCACCACGGATGATGATAACATTTGGATGAAGTGGATTTCGTTCTGTTTTGTACATGCACTTTTTTCTCATATATGAACTGTCACCTTGGAGTTTTTACCTGCTTTTTTTGGACTTGTATTGCACTTTTGGAGGATCTGTTTGCACTTTATTTTTAAAGTTTTCACTTTATTAGATGTTCAAATGCATGATATTTTTTGCATATTATACTGATTATTGTTAACACTTGAAGAGTCACTTTATCATTTTAGCACATTATTTATACATTTTTGGAGTCTGCACCACATATCTATTTTTATTATCTTCATTATTGTGTTATCTAGTTTTACTTACTTTTCTATGATGTCCTTGTATCCCCTGTTATATAGCCAGTCTGTTTTGCATTCCATATGTCTTCAACAGTTCTCAGCCCAATCAATGTTTACTTTTCATATTCACCCCTTTCAAGAAGGGAAAAAATAATTCAAACTAGTCGAACACAGATTTCCAGTAGACTCTAATTTGTGCAATGCATGTAATTATCAAATTTTACTTTGGTGCAGGGTATAATTTTTGGACCACTAAACAAACGAATAGTGCATGCTATCTTAACAGGTACAGACTTTGGTCAAATTGAGCTCACTAGATGCTAAGAAATTCTTACTGGACATAACAGCTGCTATGGACAATGACCTCAAAAGTCATTCTGTTTTACAAAAATATAGCTGCTAGAGCAGAAATCCTCTTAGTTTACATGTATTTAAGTTCAGTGACAGTAATTATGAAACATACGCAGATGCTATCAATTCAGTTGATAATCCTGCAATTATTTATTGACTGTGAAATAATTTATTGATGAAAATTTAAATAATCCATTCTCCTACAGGTCTGATATTAAACACCAATATGGGAATTTTAGCATATTAGAGCAACCTGGACAGAGAGGAAGACAATCAGTTTGCCTCTGCGGGTGCTTTTATAAGGAAGTTTTATTATCTCTCCTGTGCTGGATGGCAAAGTTGAGTGCAATTGAATTTGTTTTAGGGTCAATTAAAGTATGCCCAATGGAGTATTTTTTTATTAGTAATTTTTAAACATCCTGTTGAAAAACGAACATTTTGTGCCTCCAGATCATTGTATTATGCATGAAACCAAAACTGCCTGTTTGTGCACATGAATACAGATGAGATGTAAGCTACTGAAGCTGGGCTGTGCTGTTTCAGTGATGTGTGGCTTTGTTGAAGAACAGGACCAAAATTAAAGCAATCAAGCTGGTATTTCTGTGAGTGGCGGAGCTCGAGGGAGGGATATATGGTGGTGGAAAGGAGGGGAGGGGTCACTGGGATCCATTGTGGGCAGGTGGTTCAAGGCTGTTGAAGAAAGGCCATGATGGAAGAAATGTTTGTTCGCGGTCATATACATTCTTTAAACTAAGATGGATATAGCCTAGTGATTTAATGTTCAATTGCCTGCCTTATAATGTTGAACTCTTGATGTTGAACTCTTAGATCCAGACATATTGTGACTGGTAGATGCGATCTTTGCATAATTGAATGGAAAAGAGGACAGAAGGACTAGATACTCACTGATTTCTCCCAGGATTTGAAAAGTCTCATGTTTTGAAGCATCAGATCTTATCACTCAACTCTCCATAGATGACATGGATATTTTTGGGATATTTCTGGCTGGCTGATATTATTGAGGGTTGTGTGTACCCTTTATACTTCATAGGGAACCATCACCTAGGGCAGACTACAAGTCCCATGAGACATTGCAAGACCCTAACAATCCCAGGCATGACTCCTAGATCAGAGGCATGATGGGATTTGTAGTTTCACCACAGCTGGAGGGCCGAGGTTGCCTACCCCTGACCTAGGGTGAGGAGAATTTTGTGTCTCGTTTTTCATACACTTTTTCCTGTTTTTCCCATGGTTTTGTGTTCTGCTCTCACATTGTTTAGGAATTGACACAGTAGGTGGATTTTTTAAGTAAAATATATTATGCTACAAAGATTATTGCTATAAGGTTACCTTATGAATATACATGGATATGTTCTTTAGATAAATGTTCAAAATATAATCTCTTTGTGCATATATTGTAAAATCAAATTCCTTTGATTTATTTGCTTTTACTGATAAAGTTTATCCAAGCTCAACAAAACACCAAGAGATTTGAGGCTCAAGGACCATCCAAGCTCATTTGGGGGAGTGTATGAATTGGGAGTATTTGGAATTTACCTATGGCTCATATGCCAAAAATGTAGTTTAGTAATCAAGCTGAAGTGCCACCATGTTGTGCAGCTTGTAAAGCAGTAGGAGCATATCTTAGGGTGACATTATTGCTCCAGCATAGATTCAGACAATGAAAGTGTAGTGTTGTCATCTTAGGAGTCAAAGATATTGGCAGAACCATCAAGTATAAACTGAATAAACACAAGTCTACAGGGGAAAAAAGGGGGGAAGCCCTGGAAGATGGAGTGGGATAAGCTACTCATTAAATATTTTACATTTTTGAGTTTACATACATTTTAATAACACTTACAATACATACAGTACAAGTGCTTCACATAATAGACTAAACTTGTGAACAAGAATACCACTTGGGCTATGCCTATTCATCAAAATTGCATAGCTCTGGAAGAACACATCTTGGCCATCAGTGCATATTTTTTAGTATGGGACTGTGGGATTTAAGATGAGGGGTAAAGTGGAACTACAAACCGAAAACACTACTTTATTAATTTTTACTATTCAAAGCAAATTCACCCACAAATTCATGTCTCCATGCTTTGTTTTGCTGAGAAATCACGTTGAAAAATACCCCCTAGCATTTCTGCCACTTTGCAGAAAAAACACTTTTGTGCAGTGCAGATACAATAACATGCTTTCCTCTTGTGCCCACACTCACCAAAAAAATGTGGACCCTGCAACTTAAGTTGCGATTGAAAAGCCCTCAGACCTTTGCACCCCTTTATATGTCTTTTGCTGCCAAGAAAAGATCCTTTTTTAACTGGAATAGTGTTGCTTTTTTAACACTGTCTGCTGCATAAGCACATAGTAAGTTCCATCTATATATTTGTATGTTGAAGAGTGGAGCCCAGTGTCAGATTGATCTAACTTTGTCACATATGCTCCGGAGTTGCCTAACTATTGGCCCCATTATCAATGAAAGAAAAAAAATACTGGCAGTGGGAGAAGCTTCAGCATAAACAACTGTGGATTGGTGAGAGATAGAACATAACTGTCATCAATGGAAAAGGGCAAACCCAGGTTTGTACATACTTATATTATCCACTTGCTGACTGGGCCTTTTTCTGACTTTTGTTGTTTACAAGTAACAATCAGTATTTTTTGCTAAAAAATTACTTAGAACCCCCAGACATTATATTTAGATTTTTTAGAAGAGATCCTAGAGAATAAAATGGCGGCCATTGCAATATTTTATGTCACACTGCATTTGCGTAGGAGTCTTTCTAACGCTTTTTATTGTTGGAAAAAATACACTTTAATGATTTTAAAAAAAAACAGTAAAGTTAGCCTATTTTTTTTAGTACAATATGAAAGATGATGCTACGCTGAGTAAATAGATACCTAACATGTCATGCTTTAAAAATATACACGCTTGTGAAATGGTGACAAACTACGGTAGTTAAAATGGGAAAGAAAAGATTTTGAATTCAACCAAAAAAGAAAAATGCACACCATTTATATATAAAACCACTTTTTATTACAAACTCTAAAAAGACATAGCATTGTTAAAAACACACGTGGCCATATTTAGGCCAAGATCCTTTGTACACATCAATATGCAGTTGATAATTTTGCAATGTTACATATTTCTTTGGAGGATTTGATGTTCAGTAGATAGTTTGCTTGGACATTATACATCCAATGCATTTCTAGATGTATTAATTAATCTCTTCCTCAGGGATGATTAGATGACCTTCAATTTATCAAAAAAAAAAATCACCACTTCTCATGATGACTGCACATATAAACCTCCACTTGTACTTGTGAGCAGAAGTGAATTCATGCAAGGATCATAAAGATTCCCATACCATGGAAAAGGGACTTGTAGAAATTACAAGGCCCATTTTTCACTGCTGTTCACCCAAACCAAGCTGTGCAGGTCTGCTCCTTAGCACATCTCATACGATTGTGTCCTACAGTACTTTAAAATCTCCATAGGCAAGGCTTTAAATTTTTTTTTTACAGGTTACCTGTTTAGAGTTATAAAGGAGATGCTGTGCTAGAATTATTTCTCTCACTCTAACAATCATGGTGATACCTTATGTGAGGTTTAAACACTGTTTACATATGTGGGCATGACTTATGTATGCGTTCACTTCTGCGTGTGGAGGGATGAGGTGCGTTAAAAAGAAATTGTGTTTATTTTACTTTTTATTATTTATTTTTACACTGTCCCTTTATTTTTATTTTTTTCATTACTTTTATTCCTATTACAAGGAATGTAAACATCCCTTGTAATAGAAATAGGCATGACAGGTCTTCTTTATTGAGAGATCTGGGGGTCAAAGATCCCAGATTTTTCATTTACCCCTAAAAAAAAACCATACTGACTTTAAAAGAAAAAAAACTCATCTTTTTAAACCCAAGAACCAGAAGTAATGTCGGAGGTCACTCTGGTTCTTCAAGGTCATAGAGCCGAGTGAGGGCTATTTTGCCCTCACTCAACTTCGTGCCTAGCCACCGACTGCATCGGATCAGTTTCGATAAGCTCGGAAATGACCAAGAAGTGGTGGGGGCACCTCTCCCACCTATAAAAGTGATCTTGTGGCAAATCTGCTGCTGGGACCACTTTTATCGGGAAAAGAGGATACCAGGGTTAAGGCAGTTAGCTGCTGCCATATAAACGGTATTTAACGTCAAAATCATGATGTACATTTCCAGTTAGGCAGTCGGTAAGTGGTTATTTTCAAGGTTCCTGTCCTACTTCCACAAAATTGTCTGCTTTAAATACATGCATCTGGTCTTAAAATACCAAAATTATTGTTTAACTTTTTTTGTAATGAACTGAAATGTGTTTAAGTGCTATGCATTACTGTCCACCATCTTTGCTCTCTGCATCTTGCTATATAAGTCAGACATATTTGGCCTTCTATACAAGAGCACCACATTTAAGTGCTTTATTTAACTGTTACTCTAAAATAAATATTATTCTTAAACACCAAATATTATTAAACAACAATTTTCTTAAGCTACAGCATTTTTGTGCTTGTGCTTTTTTTTTTTTTTTTTTTCTAGACAGCGGCTTTTATGAGCTTACATGGAGAGAAAATAAACCCATTTGTTCATATTTTGCAATTTAAAGCAGGACTGCTCTCACACTCAGCCTGTTTGTTTTAAGAATTTTATGAGGGTAGTATTTATGTATGTATGCATATATTTATATGGCAATAACACAGGTATTTGGTGGATATTTGAGGCCCAGGAATACAAATGAGAACGTCCCCAAGCAAATGCATTCAAATTCTTTCTATCCAGCCAATCGAAGCCTTGATTTCATCCTTTTCATTGAGCTACATTTGTCTGATTTAACAAGATAAGATTTGAGTGCTGATGCAGCCTGTTGTTAATGCAGGAGCTGGATGCACAATACTGGCAACACTCTAGATCAGAAAGATGCATAAATCAGATATTCAAAAATTAGGTATGCAGCACATCGGTTTTATAGTCACAGTCTCAGAAATTGAAATGGCCCAGATTAATGTATCATATCTTACACACTGTCCGAGTGAATCAACTTTAATATATTGAACAGATTCACAGAACAAGACTTTGTTATCTAAGGAGCACTTGGAAAAAGGAATTGACCTGAGAATTTGATTTGGTTCAGGTAGTTCATGCTGTACAGCAGCATTTGAATCTTCTCACATAAAAATAAAATTTGTATTAGAAATGTTTTTCCCATCACTCAGAACTTGCTTATAGCTTTATGTGGGGATTATACTGCAAAAGAGAATATGCAGCTCAAATGGTATTTTAACTTTTGCTTTAGATTTACAAATTAAGGTGTCTTTTCTAATGTAAATATGTCCTGCAGATGATGATGTTGGCGTAAAAGGAAACGTGGGCTTTTTTAATACTATAATATGTAGAGAATCATTTTCAGCACCCACAAGAACCAACTGAAGAGCAAGCTGACCGTCGACAGATTTATAAAGCTTAGGGATGATTGGTTGTTCTGTAGCTGTCCATCATGGCACTTATAACATATGGGTAAACAAGTCACAATGGGTTAAGCACAGTAAAAATCAGTCATTACAACATAAACCTGTCAGCTCGAGAAAGGATGTAAATCAACTGCAAGAATAGAATGCTTTAGGTAGCAGTGAATGCACATTATCAGACTTCCCTCTAGAGTTCATGCATGGTCTAAAGCCGGGTACACACTACAGTTTTTTTCTGGGTTGCACAAAAAAACTGATAGCTCTGGTCAGAGCCGCTGTACTAACCATGCAATGTTAGTCAAGCGATCTCCTCCCGCTAAGCTGTTGTATTCTGACAGAGGCACACCCTCCCTCATCGCCAGATTACTTCGATCATCCGACAATCGGCTGCTGGTTTTCCTGCATGCTCGTCCGACAAAAGCCGGAGAAGCAGCCGTCTTCTGTCTGACAGACCAATAGGCTTAATGTGCAGATTAATTACACTTTTCTGGTGTCAAGAACTGGCTAGTCAGCTCCTGCCCTTTTATGTATATCAGTAAGGACAGTATACAGTAACAAGAGAGATAAGTGATGAGTAATGCAAGCCATAGGAAAGAATATTGCTTGATTTCTCCATCAGCAAAATCAGTGTTGATGGAGAAATCCCTCCTTGAGTTTGACCGGCAGACCACAATGATTACTTCTAGTGGCTATAGCCCCCAGTAAACGCATATAAAAAAAAAAATACAAAAGGCTGTGTACAAACAGCTTGCCCACAGATGGACTGAATCTGAACCCATCTAAAGCTGGTTTTACATAGGAGGTTGTGTTACCCAGTGTACAGTAACAGGAATAGGAGCCTGAACATGTAAGCAATGTCACATGTAAGGGTAAATATAAGCCATAGTATATAACGTTAATCTGCAAAGTGGTGTTGAAAATAAGGGGTGATAGATGGCCACTATCGTTAGGGGCAGCCATAGCTGTGAAGAAAGGTGGTGTAAGGCTGGCGTTTCAAGTGATGGATAAGTAGGAATGGCATGGGAGGGTTTCCTATATAGATATCAGAATATTCATATTGAGATGCCATGGGTGAATCCTTCATGGGTGCCCAAAAAGAAGAAAAAAGCAGAAGATTTAGGTTTCATTTGTAATCCAACATTGCTTAATCACGTCTGCTTATACCAGTACATTTGGAAAAGGCATAATTGATACTTTCTTACTATTTGAATCCAGAAAAATATTTTCATTTAGACGAAATAGCAGACTTTGCATAAACAGTATAGCTGATCATGTAAAACTGGGGATGAACTTTGGGATTCTGTACCCAACCTGCTCTCTGTACCCAACCTCCAGCTGCAATGGAAAGCAATACATTTAACAGTGGTATTGCTATCTAATGTGACAGCTTCCTACTCAGGCTGGTTGCTGGTTGTTACGAAGCCAGCAGCCACTGTAGCACAGTCTATCCGGCTGTCAGCTAGGTATTCCACGCTGACAGCTGAATGTAAACAGAAGGTGGGAAGGGTGGCTGAAATCACTGACCGATTTGGTGAGGAGTGACCGAGTCATGTCGGCATGCTTTTTCTTCCAGCTCATTGGAGGGAGCCATTCATCATGATTAATGAAGGTTAAGGATGAGCTCAGGCATGTTCCCAAGCCACACGTGTAGAGCCCGCCAGGAAGTCGGCTCTGCGGAGTGCTAATCACAGGCTGTGAGACATTTCCTGATCTCTGCAGCCACGCATCGGGAAAATGTCTCATTGCTTGTGATGGGCGCTCCGCAGAGCCGACTTCCTGGCGGGCTCTGCACGTGTAGCTTGCGAACACGCCTGAGCTCATCCTTAATGAGGATCTGCATTGCTGGATAGCGTGATTGACTAAGGATTTATATTTTTTTAGTAAAGGACTTGTCAAAGTGTGTTGTGCGTTTATTTACCTTTGATATGTTTTTTTTTTAAAAAAGGAGTAAGGGTAGTATGTACTTATTACTTTAGAAGAGGCTTCTGGATTCCAAAAAGCCTTACCACACAGACTGGGATGAGGTTGTTGTAATGAAGAGGCCCTAGTCCTCTTCGACATGAAGACAAGATGCTTTGCTAAGGGAGTCCCCAAAGAAAAATACTCTCCCCATGTTGAGGCATTGGGCCAGGTATGGTTTAGAAGCATGGGTCGCTTTCTTTTCTACATAGCCAGACTGCATGCTCAAATGAGGGGCTGGTATGAATTTTGAGGGGGGTTTCATTCTTTTTGTGAAGGTTCCCCCTAAAATCTATAACAGACCCCCATCAAGGATAGGAGTTCTGGCATGATTTTTGTTTCATTGCTATAGAATGTAATATAGAAAAATAACCATTTTAAAAAGAAAAAAATAAGCGATTACTGATTGGTTTGCGCAAAAGTTATAGCGTTTACAAAATAGGGATAGTTTTATGGCATTTTTATTAATCATTTTTTATTTTTTATTTTTTACTAGTAATGGCGGCGATCAGCGATTTTTATTGTGACTGCGACATTATGGCGGACATATCGGACATTTTTGACACATTTTTGGGACCATTGTCAGTTATACAGCAATCATTGCTATATAAATGCAGTGATTCCTGTGTAAATGACACTGGCAGTGAAGGGGTTAACCAGTGGGTGGCAGTGTAGGGGTTAAGTGTTCCTAGGGGTGTGTTACTAACTGTGGGGGGTTGGGCTTTCATTTAGTGAACACTGATCTCTGCTCCAATCACATGGAGCAGAGATCAGCGTCACTAGTTGCTAGGCAGAATGGAGAAATGCTGTTTACAACGTCACTTCTCCATTCAGCCGTCCCGTGAGACGATCGTGGGTATGCCCGCGGCGATCGATTCTGCAGGACCCGCGACCAGACTTACGGGGGTCCCGACCAGCACGCGAGCGCACCGCCGATGGGGCTCTCGCGATGGCAGGACGGCATTGAGGATTGGACATACCTGTATGCCAATATGCCTGCCCATGCCATTCTGCCAACGTACATCAGCGTGCGCTGGTCAGGAACCAGTTAAGGGTATTGTATGTATTTTAGGGCATCCCCGTGCCATTTTTTACAGGAAAACCAAGCTTGCAGTCAAATATTAATTACCAGGAAAAAAAATTAGCACTGTTGCTATGGTACAGGCATATGCAATTAGCAGACCTCCAGCTGTTGCAGAACTACAACTCCCAAGAGGCATAGCAAGACACTGACAGCCACAAGCATGACACACAGAAGCAGAGGCATGATGGGATTTGTAGTTTATCGACAGCTGGAGGTCAACTAATTGCATATCCCTGCTATAGTACATTGTAAGCATCATACAAATGGGCTACTTAACAGGAAGGTTTAGGACATCCCTCAAGGTTATTATTTAAATAGTTTTGTCATTTTAATGTACTTCAGGCATGATTAAAACCATTGCTCCCCACCTTACAGTATACAGCAATGATACTTGTCCCTGTTTCTGTGCTCATCTATCTATGCCTTCAGTACAGCCCAATGTGCCCAAGATCATGTGCATAAAATCATCACACCTTGTGCATCAGTCAGTTACACACAGTGTCACTCACCTGCAGGAAACTTTAACAAAAAATAAATGTGGGGGAGGGGGAGACAGGCAGGTGAGACATTAGGGGTCTTTTACACCCTTGATCTCCCATTAAAGAGAACCTGTCACCAAAAAATCATCACATAGGGGATTTTTGTGACAGGCAGGTGACACATCAGGGGTCTTTCAGACCCCTGATGTCTTATTCAAGAGAATCTGTTACCAAAAAAATCATCAAATTATCACATGGGGGCTTTTGTGACTTTTCCCGTATGTGATGAAAAATTAAAGTTTAGCGAAAAAGATGTTAAAAAGTGTAAAAAATTTAAGTTACACCACAGCATCCAGCAACGTAGACCTTACAACCTTCTTGTACCAGCACAAAAACTGACAGAGGCAGAACAAAAAATTTCCTCTCTAGAGGATGAGCTGTTGCAAACCTAAATAAATACAACTCAGCCTAACAGAACAAATTTGATTACCTGGAAAATGATTTAAGGTGAAGTAACCTTATAATTATAAAGGAGTCCAAAACATTCAGAAGTAAAACCTTCATGCATCATTTGCATCTATTGAAAACAAGAAAATCTGGGACTGAAAACAAAATGTGTAGGGGAGCGGACACTCTGCATCTGCAGGACAACATCTATCTTCACCATGATCTAGATTCCCTCACTGACTGTATGTGGCCTTCAATCTATAGACGACAACTCCATTCTCTGCATGATACTAGCGATTCCCTCACTGACTGTATGTGGCTTTCAATCTATAGAAGACAACTCCATTCTCTGCATGATACTAGCGATAAAAGTAAAGTACAGTACAGTAAACCTAACACCCTTTTGTGAACACTACTATTAAATGTACATGATATTGCCCTGAGGACTTAAGCCGGCTATGTATGGGTCGAATTCTAAATTAATTTTCTTTTGAAAGTCTGACATTTTGTGTGTTCTGTGATCCAATGATGCGACTAGTGATGGGGTGAACACCGCCCGGTTCGGTTCGCACCAGAACACCTCGAACAGGCAAAACGTTTACGCAAACATGCAAACCCTATTAAAGTCTATAGGACACTAACATGAAAAATCAAAAGTCCTAATTTTAAAAGCTTTAAAATGTATTGCCATAAAAAAGTATGGGGACCCGGTACTGCCCTATGGGACATGTATCAATGCAAAAAAACTTTTTTAAAACAATTGTTTTTTTTCAGGAGCAGTGGTTTTAATAATGCTTAATGTGAAACAATAAAAATGTAATGAAACAGGGGGGGTGTGTTGCGCTTCCTCAATACCAAATAAACTAACAGTAATGCACAATCAGAAATAATAATATCAAGGCAAAAAGTGCAATAGTGCTTGTAAACTTGAAATAGTGCTTAGTGCTTATAAAATTGCATTAAAAGTGCATCTGTGCATTGCATAAAAACAACTGATTCAAAGTGTCTCTGTGCATCACTCAAGTGTCAACATCAAGGATACATGTGATAGATAAATTCAGGTGCATATAGAGAAAACATGTAACAACTAAAAAATGCAGTGTAAAAAATATATAACTGTGATATAAAAACAAAAATTCAGATTTGTAAGAAAATTCCAACAAAAATCAATAGCGCAAATAAGTGAATCTCATTAGAGTGTCCCATACATAGTCCAATCGTGAAAGTTAAATGCAGTATCACAATCAAAATAAGGTGCAATGTGCCAAGCCAACTCTCTTCCAGTGATATTCCGTGCCAGTGCTAGTTACACTAAATGATTACCTCACAGCTGCGAGGTATGCAGCGAAAAAACAGCTATATTGCAGGGAGTGCTTGAGAGGGTCAGGGGGATAACTGCAGAGAGGACTTCTGACGGTGCCAGAGACTCATCCGATTTCCTCGTGGTTGTTACCAGCATAAAAGCTCAAGGGGACAGATAAATAGCATCCACCATGGTGTAGCATTTAAAACCACAGATTTTATTAAAACATATAATCATCTACTCACAAGAGGAAAAACGAATAAGGCACACAGCTGACAGTAGACCGATGAGCGTCTCGCTCAGATGTAAACGTCACTTCCGGTTTTCCTACGCGTTACGTCACACAATGACTTCAATGTAATATTTCTTTAACCGGTTCCCGACCAGCACACGCCGATGTACGTCGGTAGAATGGCACGCGCAGGCATATTGGCGTACAGGTACGTCCAATCTTAATGGCGCCCTGCCATCACAAGCGTGACGCCGGCGGCGCGTTTGTATGCCAGCCGGGACCGCCGTGAGTCCGGTCGCGGGTCCTGCGGACTCGATCGCCGGGGGCATACCCGCAATCATCTCACTGGGTGGCTGAATGGAGAAATACTCTTGACAACTTTTTTCCCATTCTGCCTAGCAACTAGTGACGCTGATCTCTGCTCCATGTGATTGGAGCAGAGATCAGTGTTCACTAAATGAAAGCCCAGCCCCCCACAGTTAGTAACACACCCCTAGGAACACTTAACCCCTACACTTTTTTGGACAAAAGCCAATTAACCTACCTGCATGTCTTTGGAGTGTGGGAGGAAACCCATGTAGGCACAGGGAGAACATGCAAACTCCAGGCAGGTAGTGTCGTGGTTGGGATTCAAACCAGCGACCCTTCTTACTGCTGGGTGAGAGTGCTAACCACTATACCACTGTGCCACCCATTGCATGCTCATGATTGCATGATTGGCCAAAGGCACCCTTCCTTTGACCAATCATAATTCTCACAGCAGATCGCGCTGTGATTGGTCAAAGCATGGAGGTCAGGTGCATGCTTTGGCCAATCAGCAGCCGTCAATGCACTGCCATCTCACAGTGCATTATGGGGTGATCCACGGTGCTCGAATTTGCCGCATATTTTTGGGTGAGAGTGCTAACCACTACACCACTGTGCCACCCATTGCATGCTCATGATTGCATGATTGGCCAAAGGCACCCTTCCTTTGACCAATCATAATTCTCACAGCAGATCGCGCTGTGATTGGTCAAAGCATGGAGGTCAGGTGCATGCTTTGGCCAATCAGCAGCCGTCAATGCACTGCCATCTCACAGTGCATTATGGGGTGATCCACGGTGCTCGAATTTGCCGCATATTTTTGGTTCTTCTGTGAACAAATGAACACCCGATGTTCGAATCGAACTTACGCTCTATTCGAACATCGGGACCATCCCTAGATGCCACCAATGAATTAGAAATGTGGCCAACCAAGCCTTCAAATTCACCTCATGTTGTTACAGAAAAAAAATTTTGTGCTGGGAATATTGTTTTCTTTCCAGGAATTTTATTTTCTTGCACTCATGTGTATTTCTTTTCTGATTATATTTCTCGCACGATTATCCCATTATTGATTAGAAATTTGTTTTCTTTTCCAAAAATTTGTGACATGCCCGAAACACTTCAATTCGAAAATTGGCTGTTGATGTAGCCCACTAATAGTGCGAGATTCATAAGAAAATCCTTAGTTTCAGAATTTAACCCAAGTATGCCTGGCTTTAGGATTGTACACAGTGCAGTTATTATACTTCACCTTGACCAGTTTGTTCTTGCTCTAATCACTGTTACATTGAAGTTTTGGTATTCACCCCTGTATTTAGCCTACAGAGGCAAAAATTAGTCACAAACATTGTTATATTGGTTTTGCTGTTGTTTTTTCATCTTGTAATTTCTGTACTTATATGATGCCCTTATTGTATTGCTTAGTAGCTTCCATTGCATCACTAGTTTCAAGTCACTTGTATCTAGACAATGTAATTAGGTTATCTTCACTTTACCATAACCATTACAATTTGACATGTGACCTTGCATCTTGACAAGGACCATAATACTATAAAAATGGTATCACTGAATGTGAGGGGATGGCACACTCTGCAAAAAAGGATCAAAATTTTAATACATTTAAAGTGGTTGTAAACCCTTACAAACCACTTTGACCTACAGGTAAGCCTAGATTAAGGTAGATATACGATTTAGGAGATATTTACCCAAAGACGGGCACCGCTGTCTACGGCGCATGTGCCGCAGACAGTGGCGCGCAGGCACACTGAGTGTGGCATCCTCGATAACGAAGATGTCGCGCAATGCCGCGCGTCTTGGCTCCCGTGCGCATGCGCGGGAGTGACGTCATCACGGCTTCGCCGAATGACAGCGGCGGAGCTGCAAGACCCACCGAGAAGATGGATGCGGCGGACTACAGGGGACAGCGGTGACTTTGCTGGCTCCTCTGTCAGGTAAGTGACACATAAGGGGCTACTATGCGATGCATAGTAGTCCATTATGCTTTACCTTTGCAGGGAATGAAAGAGGAAGTAAACTCATCAGGGTTTACTTCCTCTTTAAAAAGACTACATGCGGATGTAGCATTGCTACAAGAAATGGATTTTAAGGAAGAGGATTGTCTTCATATGCAAAAGATTTGAGTGGAAAAATGAGATTCTCCCCAGGAGTTGCGAATCTTGTTTCCCAAAAATCTAAACTGTTGCATAATATCAGTATTGAAAAGGACCAAATAGACCATAAAATAATGATATGCATACAAATAGCTGGGCATGACTTTAAGCTCACCAATATTTATTACTCAAATACGCTTAACAACAAGTTCTTTCTAGAGACATCCACTTGGCTCTTGCAGGAGTGACACATTCCTTTTATTATAGGTGGGTATTTTTACAGTACCATGAATGTACAAAAATATAGAAGCCACTGCTCCCAGGAAACATACTTCCCTTTTAGCAGATATGATTTTCGCACTGACGCTACATGACATATAATCCCAGCACACCCTATTGACAGTGAATTTATCTACTGCTCTCAGGTACACAATACCCTAGCTAGTTTGGATTCATTCTTTTTTGTACATAATCTTTTTCTAGCCAATACAAAACAGTCCCAAATACATGATGACATTATATCTGACCAAGCTCCAGTAACGGTTGTGCTTAATAATGCCCCACAACAATGGTTATGTGAAAATTCAGCAGCTACATGACCTCCAATGAGGATTTCCATAATGTACTACAAACTGCACAAAAGAAATATGAGGCCATTAATGTAGATCAGAGAATACATCCCAACCTTTTAGGGAAGTGGGCATCTAAGGGGTAATAATATCATATATTGTGGCATATAAAAAGAAAAATCACCATAGAACTATAAAAAGGTGAGTAATCACATGCACATCTTCAGGACACAGACAGGAATCACAGGACGCAAATGTCAGTTTACAATGTGGATTCAAATATATGAGCAGGTTGAAAACTCCTATAGAGATGTGTAATTCCACAAAAAATGGAAACAAGTCAAGGAAATGACTTACTAGGTTGACTGAGCGAACACAAACCCTGATACACACTGCTACACTATAAGATAAACTTAGACACTATGTTTCCACCCCATCTGGAATAAACAAATACAATTCTAGAAAAATATTATAGCATTCTGCACTCAGGGGACCGCACAGACCTCAAAAGAGGTAAAAACTTTCTAGATAACATACAATTCCAACACATAAGCTGATTTTATAAAATGACCAAAAATGAAATTATAAGTACCCTAGAAAACTTCTGTAAAAAGGTGGTGATTAGCTGCCCACTGAAAAGGAAGCATACGTAGCATACGTAGATTAAACTGATACAAAAACGTATACCTCACACAGATTGGATTTACAGAAGAGAGATTGACAGCCATTATTATATTTGTGAAGTACTTATGGTTTTGCCAACACTCACTGATCATAAGAGCCAGTGATCTTTACTCTAAACATCAAAAAGACTTTTGGTAATATTAACCTAAAATATCGTTTCACTATAATGCAAACAAGGGGCCTCAAAATCTAATATCTAGTTTCTATCAAAGTATGTGTCACACCCAACAGGCAAAATGTTATCATCTCCTTTCATGCTACAAAATATCACATACCAAGGTTGCACTCTGTCACCACTCCTTTTTAACTTGGTAGTAGAATCACTTTCCAGATACTTACTATATATTCATCACATGGCCTCAGATGTAGTAGCATAGGTAAGATAGTTGGAAATTAATTCTGTGTAATTTGCTGATAAATTACTCTTGTTAACGCCCTGACCACACTAAGCCCCTGTACACACGGTCAGAGATTCCGACGGAATGTGTCCTATCGGACCGTTTTGTTGGATAATCCGACTGTGTGTGGTATGCATCGGACTGTTTCCGTCGGAATATCCGTCGGACCCAATTTTACAACTTGTTGGAAATATTTTCCGACAAACTGATCCGATCGGACCTTGTCCGATCATGTGTAGAGAGTTCCTATCGGACAAAGTGCCACGCATGCTCAGATCAAATTCCTACACCAAAGCTATTGGCTACTAGTGTGAACGTAGTCCTGTCATAACGAAATAACGTCATCACATTCTGAACGATCTGATTTTCCGACAACTTGGTCCGACCATGTGTATGCAACAGTTTCGGACACAATCCGTCGGACAAAATCCGTCAGACAAAATCCAATGGATTTGGTTGGCAGAATGTCCGACTGTGTGTACAAGGGCTTATATTTTTAAATAAGCAATCTATTTTCACAAAATACAGCTCATTCTCAAGTTTACATAATAATTTTTCTAAAGGTGAAATTTTACCCCCACATCCATAGAAGATAGGACATGGACAAGGCGTTTGGGCTTCCCCACAGTATAGGTCAACATTAAATACTTGAGGATTAAAAGTGTCAAAATGCCCTCATCTGCCATCAATCAATAGGATTCTAAGGAAACAGGAGGCATGAAAGAATCTACCCCTTTCACTTTTCATCAGACCAAGGTTCATAAAAGTGATGAGCTTTGCTCAATAATTATAGCCTTTACAAACCATATCCCTTTTGCTGCTACATAAACATGTTAATTAGCTGAAGCATGTTTTGGCACAATTTATGTGGCATAGCAAACACCCACAAACAAAAACGCAAATGCTATACCAGCTGAGGAGTGAAGGTGAATTAAACTTACCAAATATTAGTATGTATAACCTGGCAAGTCTCCTGATACACAGTTACTATTATATACTTCTAAATACTCCAGTTAACAAATTGAACAGCCTTGGTAGAACCATGGAACCTATTGGCAGTTCAAAATCTCCATCTTACCCCACGGTTCTCACAACAATTTGATACTAAAGCTAGCCAAAATGTGGCCAGTTCAGTGGGGTATACTGTATGTAACTTTTTTGACCCAAACACCTGAAAACCAAATGGGTGCTTTCCTTTCAGAATGCTAAAATGAAACCACAGCCCACTCTCACTCATCTCTTGTCATATCCTAATATATTAAGCGTCTGGACCCAAGTCAGGCTATTCATTAGATCTATAACCTGAATCAGAATATACCAGGTGACCCTCTAATTTTGCTCTTCAGCACTCCAGAGAAGAATGAATAGATACGCATGTGTTTCCTGGTCACATGAAGATATATTATGAAAGAATGATTCTATAATTACACACCAACTATCCCATATAAATAAAATTGAATTTATATAACTGTTATATCCAGAAAGGTTGGGCCCTGATATGCACAAAAAACAGTTCCCGACTATTCTTCAGAAGATGAAAAATATTCAAACAAAAGGAAATTAATCAATTTATGTAAATTTTCTGTTAGACGGAATGATATGCCAAGGCACAATTAACAAACTCACTTGGGAACTCTACCACCCCAAAGTAGTCCAACAGGTGGTAACTAGATGCAGTGAATGGTAATACACCACTTGTGCACCATTGTGTTTCATTAGAATAATATTGATCCACCTTTGTGTCATTTTTCTGTTCTCTTCCTTTAGTTCTAGAATAGATACAATATTAGAATTTTAGAGCCCATAATGCCTTCAATTTAGGTCAAATTCTGAGCAAAAACTCTATTGTCATAAAAGTTGGACTATGTGAGCATACACAAATTCTTTCTTATGCAAAATATACCAGAAAAATTAAATAAAAAATATAGAAAAAAACTGAGAGCCTGAAAAACTCCAGTGCAGCTCATAGTAGGATTACTATACCCCCCCCCCCCACTCTCCCCTGAGGGACTCTCCCCCCCCTTTTTTTTTTCCTTTTTTTCTCCTATTCCTTGCTTCTTCTCTTCGACTTAAACTCTCCACCTACAGTATGTTTCCTACTACAAACCACATGTCCTTTTTAGTTCTTCTGGGAACCATGGCCTCCATATATTGCTTGCCTAACCCTTTTGCGTGGTAGACTTCTACACCCCAGCTGCCTGTCTTTATAGTCTTATCCAGCTTAATTATTCTCAAGGGAGTCATCTTCCCCATTCTACCGACATACCTCACTACCTCTGTATGGTTGTATAAAACTCACCTATTGCTTATTCAACTATTGTTTATTCCTATAATTACTGTCAAAAACTCCTCTTGATTAACTTTTTGTAGCAACACTGTTTTTGCCACAGATACCTGGCCATTCTTTACTGTTGTTATGACTTGTTATGTTATGATGCTATGACAGAAACTGAGGAATCTTTGGGTTGATCCTGAACAGTAAATTGAAAACATGAAGCAGCCAGATGAGTAGTAAATTCCACATTTCATCAAGCACTAACAAATAATGACCCTGTAAGGGGGTCAGAAAAATTGCAAGAGCACTTAACTGAGAAGAAAGCAGCATTATATATACTTGTTCAATAGCCATTTGCCTCACTCTGTAACAAAGATCACAGCGCCAATTGTGTTCAAATCCTTAGCTTCCCGAATAGCAGATCCTAATGCTGGCAACTGTGGTTTCTCCTGCTGACCATTAGTTACTGCTTGACACAATAGTTATATATGGACCGTTGGTGTGAACCACTGTAGCCAACAGTAGACTCACTCCCCAAATACCCTTAAGTGTGAAATCGGATTAGTGCTGGGAGTTCTGCTATAGAAGCAGGATAGTAAATAAGTATACAAAATGCTGCTTCCCTCTCATGTAACTTTGTAACTTTGTTGACTCAATGACAACGTCACTTGAATTTTCTGAAACTCCATATGCATCATTTCTCATTGAGGTTAAGTGTTCAGCTGCATCATGTTGCACTACTGTGATTAATCCAGCAGATGTCAGAGGTTACAGGCTGGTCATTACCCATGGCTGGAAGCACCCAGACATGCTAATATTAGCCCAAAAATAACCCATATGTCATTCATCACTGTGAAGGAGCTTCAAAAGGTGACAAAATAAGATTTGGTCATAGCGAGCTTCCTATTGAAGTTATTATGCATTTAACCATCACTAAGTTATTTTCTGAGAAAAAAAAGGATGTCCACTCTACAATATGTTTATTTTGAAAAAATGTTCCCATGGTCCTATAGGCAGCTAGAAAAAAATGGACTGAATAGAATATATAAAAAAAAGTCCTTTATTACATACAAATATATGAAAAACACATGAATTAAAAACTGCATGAGCTCTGGTATGCATGATATCCAAACATGAGATGTCAATATTGCAAATAGCAAAAAAAGAGTTTCTTAACACTAAATGCTATTGCTCACAGAAGGGGCTCTTTTTCAAATGAATCATACTTTGGGCTACCAGCATTTTCTCTCCACCCAGGTGGGTGGGTTTCACTTGATTACTCTACAATATGTTTAGCTAAGTTAATAAAATGATAAACTGAAGGAGGAAGTTTTGTTTCTTTTATTTTTAACTAACAAATGTCATCATTACCAAAATTCAATATTCATGAAGCAAGGTAACGTTGTTATTAATAACTCTTCTATTTAGTTCTTCCTGTTCTAAGTATGGGGAACCAGCATTATAATAGGATTTCAGGTTTCATTAGTGAGTGAACGATCTCTCATAGAGTTTTATTTGCCACAATTATATTTATTTACAAAGTGTATATTACAAATACAAAGCTGAGCCCTGTTTGCTATAGGTGGAAAAAGCAAGCAGAGAAAGTTTTTCAGTAAAGGTCTCAATCTCAGGGGGTCATTCACTTCTGTGCATCCCAGTGTGAGCATTCCCATTCATGTCTTTCAGGATGCAGCAACTGCACTGATACAGCCACTGCTCCCAATGTGATATCCGTGTGGGTACAGAAGTGTGCAGGTACATGTCCACAAACTCACCCTGGGTGCATTTGGGGTTGTGAACCCGCACCCCCATTGTTTTCACATTTAGAGCAGCTGCTGTTACTGTGCAGCTGCTGCATCCCACAATAGTGCCAATACACGAGTAGGCACACAACACCTGTGCATTCACTTACCAGTAAAACATGGCCCTACCGAGGGCACATATTTAAATTGCTTCATGTGAACGTGACCCAAAGGGACACTGTCATGAGAGACCGATGGAGGCTGCCATTGCTAAACTCTCCTTTGAGAATGCTATTTAATGCTTTGGCTGTAAAGATCTCGGAGCCATAAGTATGTGGTTTTGCAACTTTCCGACTCATTTTTAGCATACTTGTTCCAAAACTGTGAAAGAAACATCCTGAAGTCAGGGACTCAGGAATCTAGCATTTTCAAATCTTTACCTTTAATCACAGCCCAATTTTCTCAACACAGAGTCACTTTAGAGAAAAATTAGAAGTGCAGAGCTTGGATCCAAAGAGTGAATAGAGGAGGAGAGCTACAGGGAGGTATATAAGTCAATAGAAAAAAAAAAAAATGACTGTGCTATGATCGAGTGAAAAACAGTAAAAATACTAAAATAAAAATCTAAATTGATATGGAAAAAACAAGCTGCAACTTCCTGTGAGATACACACATTAATCAACAACTTTCAATACTAATTTGTGCTATAAGTTTTAATATTTTGACCCTTAACATATAGACCGTTTTTGTTGTAAACCAGATCTGTGTTTTGGGATGACAATATTTATTATTAGGAATATAATGATTAGGTGGTTCTTTTGTTTGTGGTCTTTTGCCTCTTTTTTAATACCACTAGGGGCCACTAGACCTTAGGGGTTGGGTGTCCCTAGGGAAATGATTCAGTTTACTTCCGCGTTAATTTGATTGCTCCCTGATCTATTTTTATGGATTTTAAAAAAGTACCTATATATATATATATATATATATATACAGAGGGAGAGAGAGAGATTTTTACATTTACTTACATTAAATGGTTTGGTAATGTTCTTTGTGGATCATTTATTGCTGACTTGAATGGGAAATTACGATTAGAATACCCTAACTTTTAGGATCTTGTCATAGGTTGTACGGTAAATCATGTTACCTACATGTATAAAATTTATTTAAAAAAAATTTTATATATGTATTTTGGCATAATATTAAGGTGTCACTTCTGCACGGTTGAGATAGGTGAGACTGTCTCAACTGGAAAGAGGATGAGATTTACTTGGCAAAGTTTTTATATCATGTTTTGTAATAAAGCTAATTCCATGGAGTGTGGGCATTAGCCCTCTTTTAAGATGGGGGATTCCATGAAGTGTCACTCAAAGGTCAGAGTGGGGTGTGGTTTTTTGGATTTTTAGATCAATATAAGGTGGTGAGTCAGCACGCCACCCATGCCCCAGGATGATCAACTGTCACAAAATGCATATGTAGGGAGGAGCGACGTGCTGATGTCACTGCGTTCACGCAAGTCCCGGACCCTCGGGGTCCAAGTAAGAAAGATTGATACATTAACATAATGTATGAATAAAAACGGTATAACATGTCACAACAGTATACATATTTCCATGTGAAGGGTAGGGTTTAGAGAATACAGGCAGGTGTATAACCTGGGATCTCCTCATACTATCCTGTCTTCTATAATCACCAGTCCCTGTGCAGCATATATTCCACTGCCCCTTCAGGTCTATTCTGACAGCATGTAATATAAACTGGTGAGTTTTTCCATGGGTCTGGTCTCTCACAATTTTTCTTATTTATAATATCAAAATGTAGAGAGAAATAGAGAAGAAGAAAAAAGCAGTGGAGTATAGAGTAGGATGATAAGAGAGGTTAGGGGTCAGGGATATGGAGGGGAGGGAGGGAGTCATGGACTTAATTCCACAGAGCAACCCAGCTTTTCGTCCAGTTCATTGTGGACATCAGACAATGTAAAATTTAGATAAAGAAGATATTCACAAGAAGAGGAGCCCTGGAAGTCAGATTCATGTGTCATTTTCAGGGAGGGACTGGCCCTTGTCTGAAAACACAAACAGACTCCACAGGGTCCAGGTTTTGGAATATTTTTCTCTCTGATGTCTAGCGGTAAGGATAAGATCTTTCATTTTGTTTATATCCATGACTTTTCTAAGCCATGGTTCAATGGTTGGTGGGTTGAGAGATTTCCAGAGAAGGGGAATGCATGTCTTGGCAGCATCAAGAAAGCGGCGGATCACAGACTTTTTATATACTTTTTCTGGTGTCTCTGTATAATGTAGGAGGAAGAATGCCAGATCGTCCGGAATAGTGCATTCTGTAAACTTTTGCATAATTTTACGTATTTTCCTCCAAAAGTCTGCCAATTTAGGGCATGACCAGAAAATGTGTAGAAGAGTTCCTTGCTTGGTCTGGCATCACCAGCAAAGATCGTAAGTTGAGGGGAAGTATTTATCTATTTATGCCGGGGTTCTGCACCATCCTGTCAGGATTTTAAAATTGGTCTCCTGTACCTTTGTAAAATGAAAGATTTGTGTATGAAGCGGAGGATGTGGACTGGTTGGGTTAAAGTGGTGATATAACTCCCTTTCCTACCCGGGCAAGCCTGGGGGTTTGAAATCATCTTAAAGTGTCATCAGCATGTTGTATACGAGTGAGAGTGTATGTGGTAGGGGTCCAGTCTCTGAACAGCAGTCCTCAAAGGCCGAGAGCGGTTGGCTAGTGTCTCTAGGGTGTGGTAAGGATTTCAAGAAATGGCCTAGCTGGAGGGTTCTCAGAAAATCTAGGCAAAAGGGGCCTGCGGGGTCCCTAAGTTCTGTTATGGATATACTCATTTACCCATAGTCTGAAAGTGTGAGGGTTGGTAGTGACCTGATCTGATTAGGTTCTGAAAGATGCCGTCGCAAATTCCGGGCGCAAATTTTGGGTAGCCTAGAAGCGAGGTTAGGGGCGAGTTAATAGATGAGATAGCGGCCCAGTGCAATACTTTTTATCTATTAAAACTACCAAAAGATGTTATACTATGGAAGCTTTTATTTTCTCATGGGGACCATCTGCCAATATGCACCTTTGAATGATAACATCTGGGAAGATGTTGGGACCTTTGCTTCATATCTTAAAGGCCCGAGCTGGGTATTAAGCCAAAAGCATGTGTGATCTCCTGTGATAGGAGATCAACAGGAGTCGGTAAGCGGCAGTGTGTGTAGAGGTAGAAGTTGCATCTTTTCTCATCGCAATTCCTGGGTGTATTGTGTGTCAATTTCACATCAGAGATCTATCATCAACTGAATGGACTATTTATAGTGTGCTAATTGATCAATTTTATTTCATGATATCCACTTTATAGGAGTTTAACACAATCAATTTATACTGCACAGATTCACTTTATATGGAAATTATAGTGCAGCTTAGTATTGAAAAATATAAGTCAATAGGTTTAGAAGGAGAGTGTATAAGTGTTCCCAACTAAGCACCAAGCAATAAACTAAACTTAAAGAATAGATAAACTTCAACATAAAAAAAAAATGCCCCCCTGGAATTTTGTCATTATGTACTAGAATGCATCGCATATTAGCACTTTATAGCAGACTTACTTGTCCCCTCCAGTGCTCTCAGCTGCCACAGATTCCATCTTATCCTGGTCTTTCTTCTGGGTTCTGACTCCTCAGCCACTTGGTTGGTCAAGCTATGATGGCACCACTCCTGCACATGTGCACAGCGGTCACATTATCACGACACAGATTGGCTCTGTAAATGACTGCTGAGCTGTGCATGCTGATTGTCAGGGAGAAGGGTTTATAAAAATCCTACATGTCAGCATTTTTTCCACTTGTTTCAAAACCTGTCATTTTTTTTGTGAAATCATTGTGATTGGCATCAGGTCCAAAGCATGTACAGAGGTGCAAAAGAACTTGGTAAGAGCACCTCTTCCCCTTTGAGATATGCCATCATTTTCAAAGCCATGTATAATGCTAACAGCACTGTGGAGGACTTGAAAGCTTATAGATTTCTGGTCAATTGGGTACAAATCAGATGGTATCTCATGGGTCTTGGAGCTAAACTGTTATAAATGTATTTTTTGTTTAATTAAAGAAAAATTATAAATGCTAATGCTCTTGTTACGGGACAGTGCCAAGTATTTTATAAAAGGCCCTTAGCAAGTTTGGAATTGCCATGATAATTCCACATGATCAGAACTTTTCAGCTAATTTCAAACTTATAAAATCACAACTGTTTGTAGCCCATAAAAAACAGAAACTATAATATCTAGTAGTAGTTAGTCACATTCAGTTGGACTTTAATTTTTAAGATGTTTCATAGCATATCCAAGCCACTTCCGTTCTAAAAAGAGTCACTAATGACAAACATTAGACCTGAAGAAGTGGCTTGGATACGTTCAAAAATGCCTTTTAAAATTACAGAACAAGTCCAGTTGAATGTGACTAACCAGAGGCGTAACTAGAACCTTCAGGGCCCCGATGCAAAAAAACATGAAGGGCCCCTCTGAACCCCAGCCAGGGCCCTTCCCTCCGAGTCCGGAGGTGGAACTCTAGGGCATGGTCACAGGTATGACCTTGTAGTTCCACCACTGGTATCAGCAGTTTTTCTATAATTTTTTTTTGTAGGTGCCCCATTGGGGGACTGTCCCTGTCTGGCTGGGGAGAACAGACATCATACTGAGTGGCAATGCATGGAGCAGGAGAGGGGTACTCTGAGGAGCTGGCTGAGGACACAGGTCATGCAGGGAATGCACAACTAAAGAGCAGCGAGTGCGATAGTCAAGCATGGAGCTCTGCTAGTCACCCTCCACCTCCAGCCACCCATGTGCATGGTGCACTGGTACCCCTAGCTGCCTATGCTGCTGCCGGCCATATGTAGAGGGGGCTGCATGGGCCCCCTGCATCACAGGGCCCAGTTGCGGTCGCAACTGCTGCACCCCCTATAGTTACACCCCTGTGACTAACTACATACTAGATATACCATGAACTGGATAATTGAGAGAAGAAACATTTTTTTTTTTGTCAATGTTACCTAATGTTTAAGTTTTTGGAATGTTTTTAACTTTATTATTTTGTACAAATGAACAACAAGTAATAAAAAGCACTCCTCATTCACAGTTTGATTGCCATCTTCCAATGGCACATCTACATTGGACTGTATGTGTAACAGAGCTCCTGTTAAAGTGAAACTTTACCCAGAATAACTTAATAAAATAAAATGTTCTTTAGCAAGGAACATACATTGCACATTAAAGAGGAAGTAAACCCTGATGTGTTTACTTCCTCTTTCATTCCCTGCAAAGGTAAAGCATAATGGACTACTATGCATCGCATAGTAGTCCATTATGTGTCACTTGCCTGACACAGGAGCCAGCAATGTCACCGCTGTCCCCTGTAGTCTGGCGCATTCATCTTCTCGGTGGGGTCTCGCTGCTCCGCCGCTGTCATTCGGCGAAGCCGCGATGACGTCACTCCCGCGCATGCGCACGGTAGCCGACACGCGCGGCATCTTCGCCGTTGATGGTGCCGCGGTCAGTGTGCCTGTGCGCCGCTGTCTACGGCGCATGCGCCGTAGACAGCAGTGCCTGTCTTTCGGCAAATATCTCCTAAACCGTGTAGGTTTAGGAGATATTTTTTGGACCTACAGGTAAGTCTTAATCTAGGCTTACCTGTAGGTCAAAGTGTGTTGTAAGGGTTTACAACCACTTTAAAAATTATGCCACCAAAATGAGTGTGTGCTGTAAATTGCTTCCAGCTTTGCTTCTGCTTCTTCTGGCTGGAGACTGCCATTTTTCTGAAGCCCAAGGCCCCAGCAGTAAATCATAAAGCAGAGCTAAACCCATTGATTTACTAGTTTCAAAAAATAGTTATGCCCTGTACACACGGTCAGACTTTCCAACGGAAAATGTGTGATCGGATCTTGTTGTCGGCAAATCCGTTAGTGTGTGGGTTCCATCAGACTTTTTCCGTTGGAATTTCCGACACACAAAGTTTGAAAGCAGGATCTAAAATTTTCCAACAACAAAATCCAATCGTTTAAATTCCAATCATGTGTAGACAATTCCGACGGACAAAGTGCCACGCATGCTCAGAATAAATTACGAGATGAAAGCTATTGGCTACTGCCCTCTTCATAATCCTGTCGTATGTGTTCTACGTCACCACGTTCTGAATGATCGGATTTTCAACAACTTACAACTTTGTGCGACCATGTGTATGCAAGACAAACTTGAAAACTATGAAAAAATCCAATGGATTTTGTAGTCGGAATGTCCGACCGTGTGTCCAGGGTATTACATTCCTGGAATGCTTGAAATGCAAACTGTCACATTTGATTGTGTCCTCAACTAAACTGTTAAACCATCAAGTGTCATACCTGATCACATGTGGAGCATCATGGCAGTTGCAGATCAAACAGAAGCATCTTCCTTGGCTGTATAGGATAGGAGGGTTTAATTCTGCTTTAGGGATATCAGCAGATCGGCCTCTATAAACTTGGCAGCGCTTAAAAATGTCTAAAAATGGAGAGCAACTGAGCATGTTCAGAGCAGGATGAGACAGTGTATTACTGGATATTAAACAGTACAGGCAATTATTCATTAATGCTTAACATTGCTGTAGCGCCCTGCTCCTGATGAGCAGACGCTATTGTTTTTTCTTAAATTTAATTATCTGAAGCTGTAGTTTGGCTCAGAGTAATTTCTCTAAAGTTCTGGTTTCTGTACCAGTCCAGTTGGGTTGCACTGATTCCCACCTGACCGTAGGTGTCACTGTCACCGTCAGTGGGGGTGGAACAGCAGCAGGCTGGATGTATTGAATACCGCCTCTTGCTCAGAAATGGTTCAGTGGGTGTGGTTTTCCTGTTATGCATTCTGGGGAGAAGCCGAGGAAAGCTGAAGGATCCAGGGGAGGACTTTTCCAGTGGAGGACCGAGCGCAAGGCTGGTGTCTCTGGAGGAGCCTGGAATCTCAGTTTGAGGATGCATCCCGGATCAATATCCTTACAGTATCGCTGGGTCAGCTGAAAGAATCTGGTACTGTATGGTAGTTCTTCCTAAAAACGCTCAAGAATCTCTAAGCTAATAACAAGTCTGTGGCAGAGACTTTGTTTGGCATATCATCGTCTGCTAGGACAAGTGAGAGGGGCCTATACGGTGACTGCTGGATCCGGTCTGTGGAGCTGTTTGTCCTCTGGATCTGATTGATACCTCTAACCCGCAATTACCAGGTGCCTGACCTCCCCCTTATCCTCTAACCCTCTATTGAAGGACTGTGTCTTGCGTCTTTCTTTGGTGTTACCCCTAAAAAAATCTTCAAAAAGGACCACGTGTCTGATATATCTTCATGTGGGCTACTTTCTAGGGGACCCCCCTAGGATGAAGAGACAAGCAAAAGAGGTAACGGTAAGCCCGAATAAAACCAGCAGCTCCTTTGGGGGTTAGTGCTACATAGCTATACCTGCAAAATGTGCCTGCCTGAAGTGATCTAGCAGGACCTCATTTTCTGATTAAAGTTCCAATTTAATCAGGTGTGATTGCAACAATGGCCATATACAACATAGCAATAAAGTCAGCCTAGCAAAAATGTCTAATGTAAACTAGAGCTCCACCTTCTGGTTGCAGCTACTGGTACATATCAAGAATCCAGTTTTAGTAACTTTCTCCAAATACGTTCACCTTTAACAATATCAATATGTTATTCTATTTACTAAGAGGATGGCCTAATGCTGCAATATTTAGCCCTAATGATGTTTAACAAAAAATGAGTTAAATGCAAAGCAAAGTTAAATGCAAAACATCGGTCTGAGCTTCCATGTAGCCATCTATTAAATTGCAGACTATTTTATTTTAGGGTTTGCCATGCTGTATTAGTGAGGCACTGTAAAAGAGTTGATTTTCATTTTTATGCTTTGAAGCATTAACATTATGTTCTAACACTTGTAAATGAATACAGCTCTTTTCTAATCTGTCATTTTAATGCCTTATAGATTTTATTTCACTTGGTGCTGTACCAGATCCTCAATAATAATAATCAACTGCTTTGTTGTTCTGCAGCAGAAATTAAATTTCTGTACTGAGCACACAACTAATAAAAGATGTTGCTTGAGGAAACAAAAATAAATATGATGAATCATAGGAGAATTTTTGGTTCTTCCATGAAAGACAATTACAAGGCAAGTGGTAAATTCATTTGAATGATAGTGCCACTGAGATACTAATTGATGGTAAATTACCTCAGCGTGTAGTAATTCGGAAGTTGAAACACATATGTGCTTAGAGTTGTGTCTGTTTCTTCTGCTTTTTTGTGCCTATAACTAGTGATGAGTGAATCCTTTAGGATTAGCCCTGCTGCTAATCTGCTGATATTCACAGAGGCTATGAGATCTGACATAAAAATCCATTGGACCCCTTATTAGTTGACTTCCACAATTAGCCTGTGCTCCCATAGCCAGGTCTCATCATCTCATCAATGAATTAACCAATCATTACATTATATTTATTAAAGCTGAAATCCAGGCAGATTTAAAGGATACAAATGAATGTAGATATGTATTAATTAAAATAATTAAATATGTTTTTGTTTTTTTAAATGCACTTAGTATTAAATTTGTCTTTGTATCAGCCTATGGCAGCACTCTAAGCCCTTGTACACACGGTCGGAGATTCCGACAACCAAATCCGTCGGATTTTGTCTGACGGATTTTGTCTGAAACTGTTGCATAAACACGGTCGGACAAAGTTGTCGGAAAATCCGACGTGATCACGTTATTTCGTTACAACGGGACTACGTTCACGCTAGTAGCCAATAGCTTTGGTGTAGGAATTTTATCTGAGCATGTGTGGCACTTTGTCCAATCGGAATTCTCTACACATGATCGGAGTATGTCTGATCAGAGCATTTTGACGGAAAATTTTACCAATAAGTTGGAAAACTTGGTCCGTCGGATACTCCGACAGAAACAGTCCGATGTAGACCACACACAGTCGGAATCTCCGACCGTGTGTACAAGGGCTAAGAGAGTGTCATTTTGGCACTGGGGATCAGTCAGGGAGCCAATCAGGTGTGCTTTATCTGATGTGCTGAAAAGGTTCATGCTGGTAAATGGAGAAAGAAGAGTGAGCAGATAGGTGACCTCATCAGGTTCTTAAATGTCGCCTCTGAATCACATGGATTATATAACATATACGTACCATCATCCACCATTCATAATGTTGAATGGTGGATGATGGTCCTCTGATGCATGGAACCGTAGGACAGAGGGGGGCGGGGTCACCGGGTGGCCTTGCCCTCCGTTATATAAGAACTGTCAGAAGAAGAGAAGCGTCACACAACGGGAGCCTCCCATTGCGTGGAGTGGCCCGAGAACGTAGAAGAGACGCCATGGAGGAAGATGCCGAACGAGAACACCGGAGCAAGCAGAAGTGGATCGGAGGAAGAAGAAGATGGAGAAAGAAGATGAAGAAACTGAAGGATGAAGAAAAGAAGAAGGAAGAAGACCAGAAGAAAGAAGCTGAACGAAGACTTTAATAAAGGACTTGTCAAAGACCATCTCCTGTCATTTTTAACACTTTTGTCACATTTTTGGTGAAATAGTAGGCCCTTACCATTTCACACAGGGGGGAGGCCGGGATCTGGGGTCCCCTTGTTAAAGGGGGCTTCCAGATTCCGATAAGCCCCCCACCCGCAGACCCCCACAACCACCAGCCAGGGTTGTGGGGATGAGGCCCTTGTCCTCATCAACATGGGGACAAGGTGCTTTGGGGGGGCCCCAAAGCATCCTCCCAAACTTGAGGGCATGTGGCCTGGTACAGTTCAGGAAGGGGGCACTCTCTTGTCCCCCCCTCTTTTCCGGCGGCCTGCCAGGTTGCATGCTCGGATAAGGGTCTGGTATGGATTTTGAGAGGGACGCCCATGCCATTTTAAATTTTTTGGCGCGGGGTTCCCCTTAAAATCCATGCCAGAACTGAAGGGCCTGGTATGGGTTTTGAAGGGGACCCCCACACATTTTTTTTTCTTAATTTTTTTTTCCTAATGCTAATGACCTGTGTGCAATGCAAATAGCCTTAAAAAAACCATAGAAGACGTACAACATTAGAATCCTACTATAGTTTATAGTCAAAATATTAGACTGGGAATGTATGATTGCAGCATCATACAGTGAGTTTCGCTGCTCTGTCAAATCTTCTTTAAACAATCGACAGACACCATAAAACTTCAATGACAGATTCGACCTTAATTCATTTGGATTTTCGAACGAATGCAATTTTTAACGAAAAAAAACTAAATAAGTAAAAACGAATTTCGGGAGTAACTAAATAAATGTATTTTTCGGAGGAAAACAAAATTCCAAAACAAAATATTTCAGTCTGCACATGTCTAGTCTCAGTGGTGGAATGGAATGGATGGTCTGGTATGGATTTTGAGAGGGACGCCCATGCCATTTTAAATTTTTTGGCGCGGGCTTCCCCTTAAAATCCATGCCAGAACTGAAGGGCCTGGTATGGATTTTGAAGGGGACCCCCACACATTTTTTTTCTTAATTTTTTTTTCCTAATGCTAATGACCTGTGTGCAATGCAAATAGCCTTAAAAAAAACCATAGAAGACGTACAACATTAGAATCCTACTATAGTTTGTAGTCAAAATATTAGACTGGGAATGTATGATTGCAGCATCATACAGTGAGTTTCGCTGCTCTGTCAAATCTTCTTTAAACAATCGACAGACACTATAAAACTTCAATGACAGATTCGACCTTAATTCATTTGGATTTTCGAACGAATGCAATTTTTAACGAAAAACTAAATAAGTAAAAACGAATTTCGGGAGTAACTAAATAAATGTATTTTTCGGAGGAAAACAAAATTCCAAAACAAAATATTTCAGTCTGCACATGTCTAGTCTCAGTGGTGGAATCGTCGTAATATCATTTTTATCGGTGGCGGGAGAGGGGCCCCTCCCGCCAGGCTCTGGTGCCCTTCGCTGCTTACCGTATCTTAAAGTAGAACTCTTCTCAATTTCACTCCAGTGCTGCAGTGTTCTGGAGCTCCCTGCCAGGCACCGCCATCTATGGTCAGTTTGCTTCTAGATACCGATCTTCAGCCATTTTCATTGCCAATGCTGGCATGATGTCACTCCAGCACATTTGTGGGAATTCATTATCTCGGAATTGCTAAAACTATACACTGGGTTGTGTATGCTCAGTTCAGTGTATAGGGCACACATGTAAGAAACTTTAATATAAAAGAGGCATAGTATGTTACTTGTGCATTTAAAGTCCTGCCTGTTCCCATTTTTTCCCTAAAAGTTCCACTTAAGGCAAATTGTAGTCATATTACGTAGTTGGATTTTCATTTTTGGTATTACATTTTCTAAGCATGTGCCTTACCTTACCTTGGATAATAATCAGCTGAGGATAATAAAAGATAAGCAATTGTGTTTGGGATTTGTTCATGGGGTTTTCAACTAACCCATCACTCAGTCCTAAAATGGCATCACTATGGTCAGAACACAAAAATTACTTATTTGCTTCAGCATCTTATTTTAATATCTTTCACCCTGTATCTTAAAAATTCTATCTGCATTCAGTCCTGATAAATACCTTTGAATAGATCCTGAGAAACACATATACAGGGATTTCCTGGATTCCTGTGTCCACATTTCAATCTGTCTTCCTAAAATCTCCCTTTGCACCCATCCTTTCAGAATTCAATTGATTAGATTCTACAAGTGTAAGGGATGAGGAATGATAAGCCAGAGTACACATCCCGACATCCCTTTAAATGGGAATGCTCCTCCCTACTGGCCACTGGATGGTGCACATTTTACCTGTCTAGTTAAAATCTGCACTATCCAGTGTCCAAATCTTTCCATGGACCATACATGTCAAAATGGTGTCTGGGGATGTGTTCTGCCACTTTGACTCAGATATAACAGCAGTATAGTGACTGGTGGTACTGCACTGACACTATTGTGAAAGGGGGCTGAGGACAGCAATGTGAAGTGGGGCAAAGAACAGTGTGGGAGTAATGTGAAGGGGGGCAGAGCGACATTGCAGTGAAAGGGGTGTGATGTGAAGGGGGGCTGAGGACACTAGTGGTAAGGATGAGAGGTATTGTGAAAGGGGGCTGAGAATAGTAATGTAAAGGGGGGTATTATACGAAGGGGGTTTAGAGCACTACCATGGGGGGGGGGATGTGAAGGTGTGCAGATGACACTACTGTGAAGGGGTGCTGTTGACACTACTGTGAAGGGGTGCAGATGACACTACTGTGAAGGGGTGCTATTGACACTACTGTGAAGGGGGGCAGAGGACACTAATGTGAAGGGGGAATGAGGACACTACTGTGAAGAGGATGCTGAGAACATTAATGTAAAGGTGCTGTGATATGAAGGGGACTGCGAGTACCACTGTGGGGGGAAGGTTGATTTGAAGGGGCGCTGAAAACACTACTGTGAAGGGATATGCAGATGACAGTATTGTGAATGGGGCTGAGGACACTACTGTGAAGGAGTACTGAGGACAGTACTATGAAGGGGGGCTTAGGACTCCACTTTAAGGCTGGGTTCACACTATTGCCGCATACAACTCACAGCAGGGGTCTGGTGCTTCCTCATTCACTGTTTCAGGTCCAAATTCAGTCTGAATTTTTGGGCTGAATTCGGACCTGAAATGGACCAAAAGACGCACAGGGTTCCTGTGCAAATTTGAGCCGGAGCCGCAGTGGAGATATGTGAACAATCTGCTAGCATGCAAATTGGATGCGGGGAAACCCAACAAAACACAAAAAAATGTGAATGGAAGTAAGTGGCCAAAACTTCTGTATAATTTACCAACAATTTAAACAGATTTATTTTATTTACTTGGCTCCTATTGTGTTCACTGAGGTTCGGATTCGGTATCCAAAATTCTGTAAAGTTCATCAAACCCACCTTGAACTGAATCCAGGTATATCACATCCCTAATGGCAACTAGATGTTTTCTGTACTATTTCACTTAAAGGAAATGTAAAGGCAAAAGGTTGTTATCTTAATATATTATATGCATTAAGATAAAAGCCTTCTGTGTACAGCAGCCCCCCCCCCCCCAATCCTTACCTGAGACCCATCTCTATCCAGTGATGTCCACGAGTCCCCTAGCTGTCTGATACTTTCCCTCCTGATTGGCTGAGACACAGCAAGGCGCCACTGGCTCCTGTGGCTGTCAATCAAAGTCAGTTAGCCAGTCAGGAGAGAGAGGTGCCAGGCCGAACAACAGCTCTGTCTGAATGGACACAAGGAGCTGTGACTCAGCTTGGGTGCCCCATAGCAAGCTGATTGCTGTGGGGGCACTCGACAGGATGGAGGGGCCAGAAGCAGTGAAGAGGAAACCAAAAAGAGGACAATCTGGGCTGCTTTGTGCAAACCCACTGCACAGAGGAGTTAAATAAAACATGTTTGTTATTTTTATTTTTTTAAACAAGACTTTACAATCACTTTAAGTAGTGATTTTTATCTTGACTCTCTGTTGTTGTATTTTATAGAATCTACACTATATAGCCACATGTTACCCTGATTGAGTCACAAATGCTGTGAAGGGTCTTTTTGTGCAGCTTCCATTATTCTACACTGTATGCATGCTTTTCTTTTCTTTTTTTTTTAGGCTTACAAAGAAAAAATACAATTCAAACAAAGAAATCTCCATATAAATGTACATAATAAGTCATAGGGATACCTTACTCATGGATATATATATATATATATATATATATATATATATATATATATATATATATATATATAAAGCCTAAATGTCAAACATGTGAGTGTAACGTAGTACACTGTCATATAAAAGCATGTAAGAACAAATTAAATTAGTATAGAATAAACAAAAAGTAAAACGAGAAAATGATAGGGCTAGCACCATGGATACTAAAATGTAAGTTGCATAACATCAAATGTTGAGATATACTATGTATAATGAACAATAATCATATTCATCCCAAGCTTTCCATACTTTTGTAAATGTTGGCAATGTGCCAACAGGCAATCTGTACTAAACAGGCAATCTCAATAAAGGCACAAAAAGAAGAAACTCATAGGTAATGGTGTCGGACGCTTGAATTAGAGACCAGGGGTTAACCTCCCTCTGGAACTGGTGCAGCGCCTTCAGGACCATTTTCCATACCGTTGGGCTTCCCACTCGATTGATTATTTAGGTGTCAAATTGACACCGTCTTATTCTTCCCTTTTCTCGGCCAACTATTATCCCCTGTTGCGAACGGTGTCCACCTTTATGCAAGCCTGGCAATTCCCCACACTCTCATGGATAGGCAGGATCTCTGCGGCGAAGATGACCATCCTTCCTAAAGTCCTTTATTATTTTCGTACTTTGCCTGTCCGGGTACCCCCTTTTTTTCTTCGACTCCTACAGAATAGGATCCTCTAATTTATATGGGCGTGCAAACGTCCCAAGATACCTAGAGCGACCCTTTACACCCATAAGCTCCGGGGAGGCCTGGGGGTCCCCAATATCTCTAAATACTACACAGCGGCCCAGCTCGCCCCGTTGACTATGCTCCATGCAACCACGGATGTTCCTCTGTGGGTGCTCCTGGAGGTGCCTGGCTGTGACCCTTGTGCACTTCAGGCACTCCTCTGGCTCCCCAGAAATCTGCGCCCTCCCTCCCTCAGCCCCATGCTCCTACATAGTCTGCAGGTGTGGGACTCAGTTCGCTTTTCCAGCAATCTGATGTCCCCCATTCTACCCCTACTTCCCATCACCCATAACCCTCTTTTCCCCCCGGGTCTGGAGGAGCCCCAGGCATTTTCCTGGTGGTCCTCACATGGCTACCCACGAGTCCAAAATTTTCTTTCCTCACGCTTATTCCCCTCCTGGGAGAGTATCCGGGAAACAAAAGGGGCGCCGGCTAGTGAACATTATCGCTTTATCCAATTAAAGCACTGGATTGCAGCGTTGCGCCACAGGTCCACCTACCCCTTCCAAAAAACTTTTTTTAAACATTCATGCCAACACGCCCCAGGGTCCCCAGGCCTTATTTCGGCCATTTATGCCTCCCTGAGTAGCCGTTCGCCATCAGCATCCCTCTCTTATATGACTCAATGGGAAAAGGACCTTCAGACCCCAGTGGACTCAGAGGACTGGAGCAGGGCCTGGAAAACAATCACTAAATGCTCGTTCAACACAAATACCCTGGAGGCTGCATATAAAGTAATGCTTCCGATGGTATTGGGTACCTGCCCGCACAGCTCGGGCTTTCCCTGGGAGTACGGACAGGTGCTTCTGCAACTGTAGACAGCGAGGTGATGTTATGCATACATGGTGGGCTTGCCCAAGGCTGGTGGGGTTCTGGTCTAGGATTTTTGGTTTGCTGCAGACACTTTTCCACCTAACCATCCGAAGGGACACTAAGCTAGCTCTCCTACATTGCCCGGTACCTGGTTTGCGGGGCCCTCAACAGAAGTTGGCTACTTATCTATTTATAGCGGCCAAGCGGACCATTGCCCAAGCCTGAAAGTCCCAACGGGTAGATTTTCAAATTGTTAAAACCCGCATGACTGCAATGTTACTTCAGGAACGTATGTCCAGTATTGTTCATGATTCTCATGCTAAATTTCTAAAAATCTGGGAGCCGTGGATCTCCTATGTGTTCCCCGCGCTCCAAGCTGCATGCCTGGGCTTGGTCTGACTCCTCTTGGCGAGGCACCCACACCCGAACGCCCCCCCCTTCCTTCCCCTTCTTGTCTCTCTATCTTTTCTTCTTTTGTTCCTTATTTTTCTTCACTTTTCTTTGTAATCTCTCCCATTGCTAACAAATTCTGCTGCCCCCCGTAGGAGGGGGTGGTGGAAGAAGGGCCTGCCCTCCGGAAACGACGAGGGAACGAGTTGCCCTGGTTCTGGAACCAGTCTTGATACCATCCCCTACTCATATTCCCTCTTTTTTTTTTTTTTTCTTCTGTTTATTATAAGTATAATGTGATGGCTGGCCCTTTGGTTTTACGTTCATGCTTTGTAGCCCCTGTGAGGGCACACAAGGAGCAAATTGTAGTCTCTTGTTTATTCCTGTTTATTCAACTTTTCAATAAAAATATTGAAACAGAATTAGAGACCAGGGCATATGGACTAAAACCACTCAGTCCATGTGAATGTAGAACAAACAAGAGAACATCAGCTCTTCAGGTGGGGTATCTCGAGGGGGTGACTCTTTGAGGGATGTTGGAAACTCTCTTTGATCACTGATGTGCTGGGGTCCAGATCTTTCCAGGGGTTAAGAGTGGCCTTGAGGTCAAAGTAGGAAGCTGTAGGTCTTCTTCAGGTATGGGTGGGGGGCCTAGGTACAATATGCACACCATACATTCATGAAGATCCCTCATGGAATATTGTACTCCATCTCTAGAAGCAGAAAGGCGAAAGGGTAATTGCCAGTTTTACGTGATCTGATGCTTTTGCAGATGAGCAGTAATAGGGCAGAGACGATCATTAAAGATTTGAATTTTGGTTTCTTTAAATCCTACCCGGGTAGAGTGTGGCTTCTTTACTCTCATAATAGTGAAATCAGACAATAATGTCTCTTGGATTGGCACCAAGGAACCAAGGATCTGTGGGCTCTGTCAAGGCACCAATCTATTTCTGGAATGTGGGCGGCCAGGGTGACAAACAGGCCTAGAAGATACAGATGTATTTCTTTGTCACTAATAGTTTCAGGGACCCCACGTATCCTTAAGTTTTTGCTCCCTGTTTTCCAGGTCTTCTAGTTGTACTTAGATTTGAGATACTGTATGTTTAAGGGCAGCGTTGTCTTCTTCTAGGACATGTACATAATGAACCATTTCATCAAACTTATTTTCCAGGGTGTCAGTACGTTCCCCTAAATGGTTAATTTCCCCTATGAGCTCCTGTGCGATTTTCCCCACTTCCTTTGTAATGTTATGGGTTAAATCCTGTAAAAGGGTGTGCAACTTTAAGTCCAATACCCCCACTGTCACCATCATAGTTGGCTCTGGCATTTGTGAGGTTTGATCCCCTTCAGGTATACCCTCTGGGTACGCAAGCTTGTCAGCCGGCTCTGGCAGGCAGTCTGAGTTACCTGAGGCCAGGGATTACAGCCTAAGCAAGAAGTACTCCATGAGCTGGGAGGGCCGGGAGTCGGTATGAAAGTGCAGACCGTGCCTCTGATATATGTACTTTTGATAGCCAATCTTACCCATGGGATACACGGGTGTCTCCAGAGTCAAATGGTGTGGCTCCTGAAACAATGGATGTGGCTGTAGCGGTATTGGTGACTCAGAAGGAGAGATTGGGACCAGAGGTAAGGTCTCATGCTTCCTCCATCTTACAAGCCACGCAAGTGCACCCTCTGAATGCTTCTTTTTTGCCATCTTGAACTTACTTTGCATGATTGCTTCTACTTGTGCACTTAGTAATCTGCTAGTTACTATTACTCTATTTTTTTTGTTGCAATATTTACATATTAGGATTTTTATTTTTTATTATTTCATTTATTTATTTATTTTAATTAATTTTTATTTATTTCCCCATAAGGCCATCAATGACAAGGCTGCTAGAAAAGTACCTAAAGCTAGTGATCTCATCCTCTGAAATAAAAGCAGGAAAGCCTTTTTAGTCTGCCACAGATGATTTTACCATGGCTCTGCATCGGTAACAATGCAAATGAACTTGTAACAAGATTTTTCAAACAAGCCAGATGGAACGCTAGATATAAAGAGGGATGGTGTGGATGCCAAAGAAAAGGGTTTTTCTAAACAGCTTATTTTGTTGTGGTGATTGCATAGAGTTCAAGCAGATCAAAGCTCATGAATATTTTTGCATTGGTATATGGGACTAATGGCAGTGCCCACTGCCCAGCTACTCATGTCCTTTTTTAACAAATTAGCCAGAAAAAAATATGTGGCTCCTATAGACTTCAGTGAAGTTTGGTGCTACGTTCAGTGTTTGCAAATGTCCTGTCAGGTTCATCGAAAGTCCAGAAAACCAAACTTTGCTGGGTTTACTAATCACTAATAACCAATACATTCAATAAAACTTCTGTTCATCTGCCAATCATCTCCTGTGCTTTAAGCTAATTTTTCTTTACATAGGATACAATATGAAAGTGGTTATTAATATTTAAGTGCAAAGTAGTTATTTAAATGTAATGTATATAAATTCTTTGTAACTATAACTCATAACTATTTCAGTAGTCATTCTGTCATAATTTACTGTTCAGCAAATGACCTATTCTCTGAGCACACAAATTATTATAACCCATTAAAAAGATAATAAAATGAATACAAACTAAAATTGCCAATGTTAACAAAAAGCTATTGCCCCTTAGGGTAACAATAGGAGACGAATCATAATGCCATCAGCATACATGCATGTATTATGCATACCCAGGGGTCATGATTTATCCTTAAGGGTAGAATAGGTTTGCAAAATGCAATTGTGACAAAGACAAGTTCATTTGCATTGTTTTAATCTAATAGCAAAAATATGGAAGCAATGTATAAAAGAAGAAAATAAACAAAGCAAGGGTCACTTATTTATGGTATGCTGATTAAGCCAGTCAAACGTTGCAAGTACATTACTCAATTACATCAGGAACGTTATCATCTTTTACATTTATTATATAACAGCAATGCCAACAATTTATATTGTACTTGTAGCAATTTGTAGAAATAAGGCTTAGTAAACATATGTACCAGTCCTGCTTGGGTAAGCACTTACTTTTATTATGTGTATATTAAATATGTAGGGATCGTTAGGAGGACAAGGTGACATACTCAGTTATTTTGATTGCCTAAAGGCACTTCATCACTGACATCTGGATTTGAATTTTGATTGGAAATGACCCAAATTATTGTAAAAATGTTAAGTCTACATATCCACAGTCACACTCTTGGTACACAGTTAGCAGAATTGTAGCTATTCTTAAAAAACGTAGAGTAATGCTATTTTATGATTAGGCCAAAGCTGTTCCAATGTAATATATTGAGCCTCTATAGACCTTTGGGGAGTTAGAACGATCTTATATATTTTCTCAGCCACCAGACATTATGTTTTTCTTATCCTCCAGTAAGGTCTAATTAGGGATATAGTGAAATACAGTGTAAAAAGTATATATATATATATATATATATATATATATATATATATATATATATATATATATATATATATATATATATATATATACTGTATGTTTATATATGTCACATGTTATTCAATGCTTTACAGAATACATGGAACCATTTATACTAATCACTGTCACCCAAAAACACTCACAATCCAACTTTTTTCCTACACTAATGCACACATCGGAACCAACTTGGGAAACCATAGAAACTTTATGCTCATAGTGTCCTGGGTGGGCTTAAAGCCTTGGTCCCAGAGCTGTAAGAGCATACAGACATACACAAAAACAGGCAAAGACACACTAGGCTTAACAAGGTACTACACTTGAGTTTTTAATCTCTCTTGCACCTAGTACAGTCATTTCCTTAGTACGTATATCTACAATTAAAACAATGTTACATGAATAAATATATATATATATATATATATATATATATATATATATATATATATATATATATATATATATATATATATATATATATATATATATATATATATCAGATCTGATTTACTAGTATGAACTAAGGCCAACAAAAGTGTTTTGAACCACACACACTTTGGAAAATAATGTGAAAGGGAGTTTTTTTTTATTTTTGTTTAATTCCCATAAACATGATTTGATGCGTGATATACTACTATTGGATTCACACCTATGCATTTTTAGTGTTTTTTGCATTTTGCAGATTTGCGCTACAGAACATGTTCCATAGGAAACCATGATAAATGGACTGTAGTGCAAATCTGCAAAATGCAAAAAGCACAAAAAATGCATAGGTGTGAATCCAGCCTAAAACAGGTTCAATCAATTAAAATTTCCAGAAACATATAGACAACGTGGCAACGGTAAAACATTTCCAATACAGGCAAGTAACTGAGTTTTGTATTCTGCTGCAGCTATTTACAATGTTGTTGAAATACAGAGTACAATATTAAGAAGTCTCTGCATTAGTAAAGTTACATTTGTGTCTTTAATAGACCCATTAATGGAACACGTATTAACCAAAGTTGGGATCATTGTATTGTAAGAGATGCCAAAAAAAAACAACAATTCTACAGACGTTTGACATTTTTTTCACCTGCCTGCCTGTAGAAGCATTTCTATTTTATTCTATGGGTCTTTACACATTATGATGACTACTAGGGATGAGCCGAACACCCCCGGGTTCGGTTCGCACCAGAACCTTCGAACGGACCTAAAATTCGTACAAACTTTAGAACCCTATTAAAGTCTATGGGACTCGAACGTTTGAAATCAAAAGTGCTTATTTTAAAGGCTAATATACAAGATATGCATCAGACAACACCAGCAATAAGGGGTATCTTCAGGTGTATACTGTGCTGGAGGCACACAACACCCACTAACTCCTGCAGATGCCTGTATTAGAGAACACCAGCAATAAAGGCTAGATACAGGTGTATATTGTGCTGGAGGTACGCAACACCCACTAACTCCTGCAGATGCCTTTATTATAGAACACCAGCAATAAAGGGTAGATACAGGTGTATACTGTGCTGGAGGCACACAACATCCACTAACTCCTTCAGATGCCTTAATCAGAGAAAAACAGCAATAAAGGGTAGATACAGGTGTATAATGTGCTGGAGGCACACAATACCACTTGAACTTTAAGATGCCTGAGAAAAGAACACACTGTCCCTGCCTATCTAGCTTTTTCACTGCACACGGAACACACTACACAAGGCTGCCACGCTGGCAGCCTTATATAGTGTGGAATGTGTACTAAACCCCTGAGCTGTAATTGGCCATAGGCATCCTGCCTGTGGCCAATTAGGGCTCTCCTCGCTGCCGGCACTGTGATTGGCCAAGCATGCGGGGTCACAGTGCATTCTTGGCCAATCATGAGCCAGCAATGCACTGCGATGGCGTAGTGCATTGTGGGCCATTCGTGCCCCACGAATTTGGTGCGAATGGTCCACAAAGTTCTGAATTTGGTGAACAGACGAACGGCTGATGTTCGAGTCGAACATGCGTTCGGGACGAACACCGAGCTCATCCCTAATGACTACAGGCATTTTCTGAAAGAGGGACATTCAGAGGCAGGAAAAACAACCTTCTCGATTGCATTTTCTGGAGAAGTTTAGGCGCTGTAAAAATGTAAATTGCTCCTAAACTCCTGTTATCTCTTGTGAGCATCAAGTTTTAACTTTTTTTTGGGGGGGCGTTAACTTTTGCAGAGGGAAGTGTTTTTAACTGCAAAAAAAGCCTGTAAACTCAAACGCTCATAAACTCGCCTAAACTTTGTACAATATGCTCTGAATACATATTTTTTGTGCCACGTTTTTCCAGTTAAAACGCTGACTTTTTTTCTGCTCCTAGTGTGCATGGAGCCTAAGATGTAACTGTAATAACCTAGACATGTGCATTTGCTTTCGTCCAAATGCATTTTTGTCTGAATTTCAGGTATTTTCGTTATCATTTTAACAAACGATAACGAACGTACAGAATCCAAAACCCGAAAGATTTCGACATAAACAAATGCTTTATTTTCGTCTTTGTTGCAACAGTTCGATATAGATAGGAGATTCCAAATGATGCTGACAATAGCGATCTGTGTCCATCGAGCCTGTGCCTAACCTTAGCTCTATTAGTTCAAGATTAATCTGCATAGATAAAAAAGATTCGACATAGAGAGAAAAGATTCGACATGATGGAGACAATAGCAAAAAAGGTTGAATGTGCCTAACCTAACTCTATTAGGCCAAGGGGTAGTTAGGTTGAAGCTGAAAATGAGCTTTAAAGTAGAACTCTTGGCTAAAACTATGTAATCGTCAAATTGTTCCCACCCACTTCTAACACTTATACTTATTACCCTGCAGATGAGAAGATGCAAATGATTACCTATTCTCAGGGGGCTCAGGTCCAGTCACGTAATAAGTTCCTCTCACTCAGGTAGCAGCTGCTTTAGGGGAGAGGAAGGAGCAGCAACAATGGATGACCCATGGTAAGCCTTTGGGCGATGTCACCTCTCCCCTGTAACCTGTGTTGGCTGGCACAGGGGAGATCACTTGACTGAACCAGAGTGCCCTGAGAATAGGTAAGCATACACAACTTTCTTCTACAGGGTAGTTAATATAGATGTTAGGAAGGGGGTGGGAGCATTTCTAAGGTGATATTGTTTTAGCCTGCAGTTCTAGTTTAACCTTTCATGACCCAAGTTATTGAAGCCTAGATGTTTAGAACAAATTTAGCAACATAACTATAGAACATTTAATTTGGCTATATCTCTGTAGCTAATTTGAGCAGCTAAATAATGTATACATAATTGGCTTTCGATTGTTACAGTGTTTTAATAAATTCCCTGTTTATGTTTTTTGCTGCACATCCAATCATATAGCATTTCCTTCATACATCCAAATGCAGAAATACAATCCTTGGCTTGTTTTTGATGTTTTATTAAGGGTTATTAACTTGTATGGAATAGGGATTTGTGGGATTCCCAACTTGAGAATGTCCAAAACACTGAATCAAGGAGAACGTCCTCCCTTTTTACAAAAGTCCTATTCTTTCTTTCAGCTGCACAAACTTAATTTTCAATGCACAGCACCTGCTGCTCTCTCCTGTGGAAACTATCTGGACATTGCTAGTTCAGGAAAAGGCCCATTACAGGCAGGAACTTTCAGTCCTTGGCAGAATTAGTTCAATGGGAGTGAACAGCATGACATCCTTCCTTCTGCTTCCCTGTGGCCACCGATCCCAGCTCCACTTGCTTGCATGCTAGCCCACCTGGTTGCCACCAGGTGGGCTAATCTTCCTTCCAGTCCTCCCTACAGACTTTCTGCCCCAGTCCTGCCTGACTGGCACACGGACATGGAGACCTCCCAGGGCAAGGTTAGATGACTTGGCACTACGTGGGTTTCAAGAGAGACCTGCTACAGATGGCAGTCTCTCCCCTTGTCTGTCCCTTCACCGTGCTGATCTACTCACTGCCTTTCCTTGCTCATTCCCGCTGCCTCTCTGGCATGAATCCTTCCACTGCCTCCTGTGTTGGAATCCTTCCAGGCCAGCTTTCCTGATCACCCAGCATGAGGCACCCCCTTGGTAAGGGGTCCCTAAAGGGCCATGACAGTCTATCCTTAGCACTGCTTCTCCATCTTAATCCCAAATACCCTGCTGGAATGCCCCATGTCTATTTTTGGGGTTGTCCCAGTCCCCTGCCAACCCACTTTTGGGGATTGGCTGAGCCCTCATACATATTAATGGCAGCTCCTCCTAACCTAGATCTCCAACCTTCCAGACACCAATGGAGGCACCAGATAGCTGCCAGGCTTAGTCATCTAGCCCTGGCCTCTAGTAACCCTGACCCAATTCAGAGGCCAGAAATATGTTTTACCTACTCTCAACTCTAGTAGCAGACACTAGAGGTTGCTGTAAAAGTATGAAAAAGTTTAAAACAATGCATTTTATACTTAACAGTTTTTAATCAGAGTTTTTAACTTATATTAATTAAATAAATAATTTTGTTTATTAAATATATTGCACAATGAGAGTTGTAGTGTCTCACTTTTTATGGCCGTTCTGGTGATCACATGATTGGGAACAAATCCGTATGGCTGCCAACTGTTAGTAATAGAGAAATAAATATAAAATTTGAAATAAATGACAACTGTTAGTGTCAGGAAAGAGCAGTCTCAAAAATAGGAGCCCGCACTACCACAAGTTCCTAGCTACTGAATAGAACATAAAATGCTATTTATCTTTTTTGTTACTGACAAAAAAAATTCATAGATCAATTCCTCTTTATAAATAAGATCAACCATGAATAGACTTGAATATGATCTCTACACAGGGTCTTTTTTAATGCAAGTAAGTAAGTAAGGGTAAAGTCCCAATATAGCATGGGGTACACTAGTGAAACCCAGAAATAATGACACTGAAGACCAAAAATGAAAACAGACCAAGTAGGCAGTACAGAGTACCATTTTGTTTTTTAATTGTCTTTCTCATTAATGTTGATTTTGAATAGTAACATAAATATATATGTTTGCATAGATATAAGTAGCATTTTTCATAAGAAACATGAGTGTGAATAAGTTTATAAGTATGTTAGAATCATTCTGCAGCAATGCAATTTTAAAAATAATTTGCAGGAAACCAAAATGTCCTTTGAATTATACAGAGCTCTTTGGGTGACCTTTTTTATCAATGTCAGATAAGGTGTTTGCAGTTAATGAAAATGCTAATTAGAACGCAAATGGTGGAATGTATTTAGATAGCATGGGGCATATTTCGTTTACATAATTATGTTTACTAAATGTGCTTGTCCTTGCACTAGTCTATTGTGCAATGGAGCTACTAAAATTAAGAAACGTGGTGATTTTTAAAAGATATTTATTTATGCAAAACTCAAAGCACAGAATATTCAAATCCATTTTAGAGCTACAAAAAATTGCTCACTGTAAAAATCACATTTAAGCCTTATATTACTAAAGTCTGCATGCCCAGGATGTCTTTTAAACAGCAACCTTTTAAGTCATGCCACATAGTGCAGTTCCAGATGCAGACATTAACCAAGCCATACATGGATTGAAATTCCGCTGGTTCAGCAGGGACCGGCTGAATTTCAATCCATGCATGGGCTAGTTGGTTATACATAAGTCAATCAACCGATCTACTTATGTATAACCAGCCTGTCTGTTTTTCCCAAGTGATCAGTGTCATAGGCTATAGCCAGCAACACTAATCATTGTACTCTGCTGGCAATAGTTTAGTGGGAGTAATTTAACGTGGATGCCGGAATTGGTTCTTTTTTTATTCGTTCAACCCACTGATTGAACCAAAATAAAAATGAATCATGTATGGCCTGCCTTAGTTTATTTAGCCTACTCCTTGATAAGAACAGGGTGGGGGAGATTTACTAAAAGTGGTGCACACAGAATCTGGTGCAGCTATGCATAGTAAACACAATCAGCTGCTAGGTTTTAGACCTCATTCACATTGAACATGGCTTTGAAATTAAATGTGGAAAAGTTTATTTGTACATACAATTAAAATCTATACAAAGCATCCACATGGAATATACATGTTATATGAATTACACAGGAGATTGCGAGGACTTCCATTTATCAAGTGAGCATCTCACCCAAGAGTGACCCTACGCGTTTCAACTCACTCAGTCTTTTCTGGGTGTTCTTTATTGAGGCATGCAATGAATAGTTTCTCACAATATATCAAGAAAGAGTAGAGAGCAGCCATCCTAGTCCATCACACTCTACAGCTGTTATCTCCTGGCCCACTCCCCAAAGCTCAGCTGGCTGGGCCTTTTTGAGCACATCTGCAGCAGATCGCACTGTTGCTATCTCCAAACTGTGTCTCAGGCATATCAAACATGGCAAAAAAACCAACCATTTGGGTACCACATGCTTAACAAGGCAATTAACATCCAACCACTCAGCCCATCGGCAAAAGTAACTAAGAGCCACACAAGAGGGGCACAAATCTTTCTCTCCTCCTCCTTCTCCTCCTTACCCACTTCAGTCATCCCCTGCTATACTGAGTCATTATCTCTCAGCAGCCTCCACTGACAGGGATGATGGTATAGCACAGGATGTCCCAGGTCCTAGCAGCACATTTGCCAACAGCACACCACCAGCTGTAGACTGTAGCTGGCAAATTTCTCTGCCCCATCTGCTGCAGTGGAAAACAATACAATCCCTGCAACCCACATGCCCAACGTCTAAACGCAAGCTTGTCAAAGCTGTTGGATCTCCAACTTCTGCCTTTCAGCCTGGTGGATTCTGCCCCCTCCTGTGAATTTGTACAATGTGCTGTACCACAATGGCAGGTTCCCAGTCGCTACTACTTTTCACGTAAGGACGGTCCATCTCTCTACCATCATGTGGAAGGGACTGTTCTGATATTGTTGGGCAAGGCAGTCATCTGTAAAATCCCCCTTACTGCTGACACGTGGTCCAAGCAGTAAGGACAGGGATGATATATTTAGTTCACAGCACATTGGGTAACGCAGCTTGCAATTCAAAAGGAAGCAGGACAGTGCTCGGTGCTGCAGCTTGTTGTGCCCCCACGTCTCCATACAGCTGGTGGGGATGATGCCAGACCTATGAACTCTACCCCCTCCTCTGTCAGAAACCATGAAATCAGACCAAGACAGAAGTACAGTTAAATCACATTTGTTTAATAATAAAAGTAAATAGAACAAACGTAGTCAAAACATAGCCAGAGTGCAGGAACAAGCCAAACGTCAGGGAGCCAGAGATGAGCGTGCAAGTCTTTTAACAGGAATGCCGGAAAGTGTCTCTGTAATGTTGACTAAGATGAAGGCAGAGATTCTCTGGGCTGGGCGACTTAAGTAGGCAGGACTGACAAGCAGGATATCATCAACAGCTAAGTAACTGTGGAGAGATAGGAGCTGGCAATTAGCAGACAGTTGAGCGGCCAGCTCAGAGAAGGAAGGGCTGAGCCCAGCCCTAACATCCTCCTGACATCCTCCTCCTCCTCCACCTGTCCTATGAACATCAGGTATCCCTTAAGCATTCAAAGGGCTATTCCCAAAGTCAGGCTAAAAGGTGCCATGCAGTGCTTCAGCTGGTGTGTTTAGGGGACAGGAACCACACCAGAAGTGGTTCACACCACGCTAACTGGAGCCAGGAATGGTGGTGTGAGATAATGCCTCAAACCTCCTGTCCGCCCTTAGACAGGGAAGTTGACACTGATGCCGATGTCACTGATTAAGTCTTTTTGGGATGTGGAATCTCTGCAGGACTTCGAGGTTGCCTAGCTTTGAGGTTTTTCAATCATTTCATATGGAAGAATGTTTTTGGTATAGGTTTCATGAGCACAATTAACACCCAATTTTTCAACACCTGTTTGACAGGTGCATATCATTGCAATTTTTTACAGCAAGGCCAATTTTGCTTTTATCAAGAGTGCCTCTATAGGGTTCCGGTGGGAAGATGCCACCAACACCCAAAGACCAATTTTTACGCACCAGTTACTTCTATATAAAGTCAAAGTGATACCAGAATGTATCCAACAAATCTTTAATCTTGTTTCCAGTGCACTACATTGTTGCCTCATCATACATATGCTCCCCAGCTGTTGCTGAACAAAATAAAGGCAGATTGCAAGGAAAATTGAATTTTTTGGGATTAATAAATACAATTCTTGCTATAGCAGATTCTAGACATGGTACAGATCTGCCACTTTACAGGTAGACTAAAGGGACTCTCAGGCACTATATAAGGAATTCTTCATTTTGCCCAGAAATCTTCCATAGCCACCAGAGTTCAGAAGACCTGTTACAAGATTTTGACCAGATGGTACAAAGTGCCTACCACTTTGCACCACTTTGCACCACTTTTTCCCTCAAGTACCCAGTTTGTGTTGGGGATGTGGCAATGCTGATGGAACAATGCTGAATATTTTTTGGGACTGTCCCGAGCTTAAACCCGTTTGGCGTGGGGTGATCTGCACGATCAAGCACCTGACAAATGTTGATCTGGAAGGAAACCCTGCAAATTGCCTGCTTCATCTCTCAAAGAGACCGATTAAGAAATACAAGGCCTCCCTTACAATCCAGTTATTCAATGCAGTCAAAGCATGTATCCCCCTCTGCTGGAGATGGGAGAACTCCCCATCCATATTCCTGTGGTTTGCTAAAGGAAACAAACTGAGAGATATGGAGGACCTCACCACTACCTTGAACAACCAGGAGGAGACCTTCTGTAAGACCTGGAGACCTTGGAAACACTTTGTGTTCATAGATGTCTATCTTCAGGAAATGGCGCAGTCAGGCTGACCATTGAAATTGGTCCTACTTCCTGGGCCTACCTGTAGGTTTAGAAGAAATGGATATCACCTATGGTGGGGTTTTTAAAGCAGCAATATGTCTATAATATAGTAAAAAAACATGTATATGCTAGTAGGAATTAAACTACTAAAAACGCAAAATATGGGGCAAATTTCTTGTTTCATAATATTTATTGAATAAAAAAGAGGATTAAATGACTAACATGATAGTCAAGAATTGAACTCCACTTGACATATGCACATATATAGACAAATTTGATTATGTCACATAAACACTGTACACCTGTATATACAATGAAGAGATGACTCTGACGCGTTTCGACCCTCACAGGGGTCTTCTTCAGAGAATTTGTCTATTATGGAAGAAAAGGAAAACTATAAATAGATATATAGAAAGAAGAAGGTTGTTCATCATAATATATTAAGAACAATTTGCTGTAAGCAATATATACATCTACCATCACAGTGTTGTATAATTACCAATTAATGTGCATCACACGCCATAAAACTATGGTCCACAGTGGGGATCCTCATTGGAGAACATACGTAGCCCAAGACACTCCTCTCCCACCCAGTATAGATGCACCGGAGATCACAAAATTGGCCTTTGTCGTTGTAACCCACCCGAAGGAGGGAAGAGAGGGAAACGGAATCCAGGAGTGTGGCTTACGAGAGATCACATGTATGGATCCACCTCCAGTATAACACATGGAGGGGTATACAGGCGTCAACAGCCAGAGGCTAGATGGGACGCACCTGCAGTGGGACAGGACGTAAAACAGACTAATTAGGCGTTATCAACTCCAAAAGTACTGGAGAAGGTCCCTTACTGATAGTGGGTAAGGAGACATAGAGAGACATACCAGGGGAGTGTATGATGAGACTAAGGCTGATAGATAATACATAAATTGGGAATGGACAGTGTGCTCAGTAGTCTGTGTGTCCACCACTATTTTGGTGAATGATGTAAAGGAAAAAGTGAAAAGCCACGAGTAGTGCCACTTAGTGAAAAAGAAGTGATAGAAAAAGGGGGACATCCATATATGGATGTAATGTGACATATATGTGACATAGAAGAAGAAAGAAATATATATATGTTTACCTAGATGTGTGTCATCTAGTGGAGAATTCTTTGGAGAATAGCCCAAGATGACTATAGTGCAAACCGGGGTGAGGCTATCTGGTGCTAACCTGAGAGGTCCAGAGTATACTCGCCCCACGCCCTTATATGACTCAATAAGGTACAGGAGACCTGAGTCTGTGAGTAAAAATGAAAGCAATAGTGATCATGGTGCTCAAGAAGACCAAAGTGCCTGATAGGGTCAAAGCGATAACTTACCCAGACATGCGATAAGGTGTCAGCGAGTAATAGTCTCCTAGATGGGGAGGGATGGATTACCCTCCCACAAAGCCAAGTATATATAGTATATGGCAACCTACCCCAGCTGTGTCCTGTTTCAACCATCGCAAATGGGCCCCGCCCAGTCCACCGCCTGCCGAATTGGCCCGCATGGTCGCCAAAGATGGCTGACCACATGTAATCTCCCCAGCGTTCCGGAAGTGCCATGTCCGGAAATGACGTAATGACTACAGTTCCGTCGCACAGGCGTGACGTCAGCACGCCACGCGCACCCGCGAAGATCGCGCTTGCGCACTAGCATGCCGCGTCTGGAGCTGTTCTGGAATGCCGCCGGCCGGGCGACGTATCCCAGGGAGGCGGGCGGTATCTACCCGTCTAGACCCTGGGAGCCTAGGGGAGGGGCCCGCGTGCGCTCGGACCCATCCTCTAGTCCGGCCGGGAAGCCACACCACAGGAATCCGCCCTATAAAACCAGCGGCAGCAAAGGTCAAGGCCCCATCTAGAGGCAAGGAGGGAGAAGACATGTCAAATTACATATAAATTATATGAGGAAATTCACCCAATAGTTGTTAGTATTAATTAGTATTAATTAGTGACGTCACTCTGACGAAACGCGCAGGGTGTGGCCACGTAAGTGCACCTTCATTGTAGCCAGCAGCAGCAGCAGTAGCGAATGGCGGAGTTTACTTTCGTTTTACTGTTTTTCATACATGCACATTGTTTTCGAACAAAATGTGAGTACCTTCCTTTTAATATTGAAAAAAATAATTTTAAAAACGTACTTGCACCATGGATATCTTTCTTTTTATTTATTTATTTAATTATTTATTCACGTTTGTCACAGTTTTTGATCACAGACCAAGAAAATAGTCCGTAGCGCGACTTTCTTTATTTATTAGCTGTTATATTGCTATGATCTTGTGACCCCTTTTTTATTACTTGAGTCTGTTATCCGTAATTAGTGCATATCTTGATTGTTAAACGCAGATTTCATTGGAAAATAAAATAAAGGAATTACAGAAAAAAAATAAGATCATGGTATCACTCCTTGCACAAATAGAAGGAGAAGAAATGGAAACCGTGACAGATTTTAAATTCCTAGGCTCCAAGATCATGGCAGAGGGGATTGTAGCCATGAGATTAAGAGACACTTGCTTTTTGGGAGGAAAGCAATGGCAAACCTAGACAACATTATAAAAAGCAGAGACATCACCCTACTGACAAAGTGCTGTATAGTCAAAGCTATGGTATTCCCAGTAGTAATGCAGAAGAATTGTTGTTTGTGAACTATGGTGTTTGAGAAAACTCTTTAAAGTCCCTTGGACTTTTCACCCTCCTAAACACGATAGTTTATCAATCTTTACACCTGTGGTCACTATACAGTGTGAAATTCCACTTAGCCTCATCCCTATCTCCCTTATACTCATTTATAGGAGATCCAGACTTCCCTCCAGCATTTCAGAACAGAACCCAGTTTCTCAAGTGTTGCACTGCTGGAGTAACCATGTTCCAATCCCTCAAAGTAGGCCATCACTTCAAAATTTTTCTTCAGCTACAAGCAGATCACGACTTTCCCTCCTTTGAATTATACAGAAACACACAAATCAAACATTTTTACCATTGTAGGGGCACCTTGGAATCCTGTGCACACTGCACTCAATATGAACACATATGCACGCTCCTCCAGGGACAAAGGTGTTATCTCCAGACTCTACCAGCTCTGCTCAATGAGTTTGCCCTAGAAGACAAGACTAAACCAATGCTTAGCTGGGAGAGAGAGACAGGCTTAACCTTTGAACCGCCTGATTGGGTGGATATGCTGTCATGTTTAAACACACAAGGTCATACTCAGTCCATGAAACTGCTATCAAACTTTTTATAAGGTGGTATATGACACCAGAGAAAATCCATTCTATCTACCCTGAGGTATCTCCTCTATGTTTCCGAGGTTGCAACGAGCTAGGCTCATTAACCCACATCTTTTAGAGCTGTAAACTCCTTAAACCCATCTGACAGAAAGCAGCCTCAAAGGCATCCACCATTGCAGGTAGTTTAATTACTTTCGCAATACAAATGTGCCTATGCTTTACTTCTATACCGGATATCCCTGCACCTTGTGAAAAGTTAATCCATACGGTCTTTGTTGCCATTCATTAGGTAACAGCTTTAAATTGGTGCCCTTCAGCGCTCTCCGGGCCACAAGTGCTAGCTAGAATGGAATCTATCAAACTGTCCAAACGCATTCACCATACAATATATGACACTATGCATATTTATGATAATAAATGGAAGCATTGGAATACTGCTTTTTCATGACCTAGACAAGTACTGTTAAGGCATCCCATCTGAATGTATACATGAACACAATGTTAAAGCGGTTCTGCACCTAAAAAAAAAATATTAAAAGCCAGCAGCTACTAATATTGCAGCTGCTGACTTTTAATAAATGGACACTTACCTGTCCCAGGGTCCAGCGTTGTCGGTGGCAGATAACGAGCGATCACTCGTCTCTCTGCTGCCCCCGCCGCCATCCTCTGTCAATGAATCGGGAAGTGAAGCGTTGCGGCTTCACTGCCCGGTTCCCTACTGCGCATGCGCGAGTCGGGCTGCGCGTCTCTTCTGGTCCCCGCTGTGTCCTGGGAACTGTGTGTTTCCCAGAACACAATGGGGGGGGCATCTGCGGGAGTCTGTGGCGGTCTGTCCCGGAAGTGGGTGCAGATACCTGGATTATCCAGGTAACTGCACCCCCTCCCCCTGAAAGGTGCCGATTGTGGCACCGGAGGGGGGGGGAGGGATCAGATTAGCGGAACTTCCCCTTTAGGGTGGAGAACCGCTTTAACTGTTCATTTCTCTACTGTGGATTCCTACTTACCTGACTGTTACAGTTCACTATGTCTGTAGCTGCTATATACTTTTCCAAACACTAGATATTGTCCAACACAATGATTGTACATTATTGATTTTTCAATAAAAGCTTTTGTAATCAAAAAAGAAAGTCCTTTGGCCAATAAGAAGATCAAACCTGTCAAACTTGTAGGAAATCAACCCTGAATATTCACTGGAAGGACAAATCCTGAAGCTAAAACTCAAATACTTTGGCCACCTAATACGAAGAAAAGACCCTGATGCTAGGAAATATGGAAGGAAAAAGGAGAAGAGGATGACAGGAAACAAAATGGATAGCTAGCATCATCGAAACAATGGACATGAAGTTAAGCAAGCTCTGGATGGCAGTGGAGGACAGAAAAGCCTGGATTGTTATGGTCCATGAGGTCCCAAAGAGTCAGACACGACTAAATAATTGAACAACAATACTCGGGTCTAAGGATCTGGTGAGTTTTAGCCTGAGAAGGGGTTGTGGCGTGGAGACACGGAGGAGCACTGTTTAATATAGCACTGTATAGCTCTACGTGGAGCATGTTAATAGGAACTTCAAGCACACTGATTAATGATTTATCTAGGACTTTTATAGACTCTTATGTTTGATTACACGTCAATACTGGTGGCATTTTATTGGTATTTCATAAATAGTTTTTTTACAACTTTTGTTATTAATGCAATGTGTATGGATAGGTATTGACACCTAGTGCTCATTTATTTGGTAAATCTGGTTAATATCAGAGTGTGTTTCACACTAGGCAGCGGGAAGAGCTGCAGGAGTGGTCTATCACCAGTTTTAAAAGGGAACTTGTGGTGCAGTGTTTTTGTATTAAAATTGGTATACCTAAAAAAATAAATAAACTAAGCTAATGTACTCTTAGCCAATCTTAATAAAAATAATAAGAAAATAAAAACAAGTAAATAAAATAGAAACAAATGAGTGATTAACCTTAAAATTCAAATACAACCACTAACAGCGCTAATACCACATCTCCATGTAATCAATAATTATCTATACCAGCAACAATGGAGGCAACTCCCCCAGGAGGGGACATCATACAGCACCCCAGGCCCCATAAGAACTGTACACGAAGAGGCGTTAGGGCAGGACATCGAGTCCAGCAGAAAAAGGCCCAGAGAACGAGAGTGAGTGGTATTTATAATCTGTCCAGTGTAACACTAACAAAAAAAGAGACTAATATTTTAAATGCAGGCCTCAAATGCACTGCCACAAAGCCAATGAACAAGTTCAATGTCTACATGGACATACACAAATATGTGAGAAAACTAAATATTAAAAAATATGTTATGTCAAACGACACAACAGCTTGGGCCAATAGGGTCAATGGTATTACAGGTATTGACAGTGGACTTAAAAATAAGTCACTATTTAACCCCCCTCAGCCTTCAAACCATCAGGTAGAGGTATTCAAACAGCTAGTATTGAAAGATCTGGAGTCCTTACAAACTTGTAAGCAGGTGAACTCGAGGCACATAGAAGAAGGCATCAAAGCACTGGAAAAAAGGAAAAACATAGTGGTGAGACCAGCAGACAAAGGGGGAAGGGTGGTGGTCCTGGATAAGGCTTACTACCACACCCAACTGCAGACTATGTTGGAGGACACAGAGACTTATAAGCGATTAAAAGGGGACCCTACAAAACAGTATCGGGAGTCCCTATTCAATCTGGTAGACCATGGATTCTATAGGAAAATAATCACTAAGAAGGAAAAACAATACTTATGCCCCAGTTATAGCAGAATCCCCACGATATACACGGTACCCAAAATACACAAAAATGCTGTTAAACCACCAGCTAGACCGATAGTAAACGGTATTGAATTGGTAACATCACGATTGGGGGAATATTTAGATGTCTTCTTACAAACAAGTGTCCAGACCACTAAGGCATATCTAAGGGACACTACATCCTTTATACAAAGATTAAGCAAATTAACTTCATAACAGAGGAAAATATCTATCTGGTGACGGCCGATGTGGCTTCTTTATACACCATAATACAGCATGAGGACGCACTGTTAGCGCTAAATTGGGCCTTAAGTAACAGGGAGGATATCCCATTTGAGCAGAAGAGATTCCTAGGCATGATACTGGATTATTGCTTAACGCATAATTATTTCTGGTACAATGGCGACTTCTATAACCAGAAAACAGGAGTCGCCATGGGAGCCAAATTCGCTCCCAGCATAGCGAATCTTTTCATGAGTCAATGGGAGGACAACTGGATATTCCCCAACAGACGTAAGGAATTAACCTTCTATAGTCGATATATAGATGATGTTTTCCTTATTTGGGAGGGTACGGAAGCATCATTAAAGTGTTTTATGGAACATCTTAATACTAATAAGAGTAACATCAAACTTGAATACAATTGGAATTTAACCCAAATACAGTATTTGGATGTAGAAGTCATTAGGGAAGGGAATGGCCTACGTACTAAGACATACTTTAAAGACACGGATAGGAATAGCTAGATACCAGTACGGAGTGGACACCACCCAAGGTGGTTGTCCAATATTCCTAAAGGTCAGTTCACCAGGATTAGACGCAATTGCACTTTAGATGAGGACTTCATAAGGCAGGCAAACTCACTTAAACTCCAATTTGTGGAGAAAGGATATAAACCAGAAATATTGGATAAATTAATAGTGAATATAAGCCAAAAGACACAGGATGATTTTTTACTACTGAAAATCAAAAGAGATAATACCACTCATGAGTGGGGGTTCATTTCCAACTATCACAAACAATGCAAAGATGTAGAGGCTATCATTACTAGACATTGGCATATTCTCCAATTGGATAGGGTATTAGGCCAAAATATACCAGTAAGGCCACCCTTTATATATAGAAAAAATGCTACGTTCGGTGATCAGGTCGTTAAAAAAGTACTTGATCCACCAAAAAGATTGAAAATGTTCTGGGAACAGACAGGATTTCACGCTTGCAGGAGATGTAAAGCCTGCAGACAGGTGACTACTCACTTTAGAGCATTGACCCAATTTACATCAACGGCAAATAATTCTACGTTCCCAATTAAGGAGTGCATCACTTGCAGATCTACACATGTAGTCTATGCACTAGAGTGTCCATGTGGCCTCATGTACATAGGTCGCACCAAACGCATGCTATCCACACGAGTTGCAGAACATATCTATAATATAACTATAGGATACAAAGAACACAGCGTGTCACTGCATTTCAGGAAAAAGCACAAGAGAGACCCTAAGGGTCTTAAATTTTGGGGCATAGATAAAATACATTATATTTTATTATTTTTTTTATTTTTTTATTTTTTTATTTAGTTTTATTTTTAATTTAATTTTATTTTATTTTTTATTTATTTTATTTTTTTATATTTTTTTTTTTTTAGGTTTATTTATATGTTTATGTTTATTTTTATTTTTATTTTTATATTTTTTTTTATTTTTATTTTATTTTTATATTTATTTATTTTTATTTTAAGTTTATTTTTACTTTTATTTTTATTCTTATTCTTATTTTTATTTTTATATTTATATATACATTTATATATACATATATATATATATATATATACATATATATATATATATATATATATATATATATATATATATATGTACATATTTTTCTTTGTATTTTTCTACACTATATATATATATATATATATATATATATATATATATATATATATATTATTTTTTTGGAATTATCCTTATTTTTTCATAAGTTACTGATTTGGATTTTCATACCTTACTGACTAGGGATGAGCCGAACACCCCCCTGTTCGGTTCGCACCAGAACCTGCGAACAGACCTAAACTTCGTGTGAACTTTAGAACCCTATTAAAGTCTATGGGACTCGAACGTTCACAATCTAAAGTGCTCATTTTAAAGGGTAATATGAAAGTTACTGTCCTAAAAAGTGTTTGGGGACCTGGGTCCTGCCCCAGGGGACATGGATCAATGCAAAAAAAAGTTTTAAAAACGGCCGTTTTTTCAGGAGCAGTGATTTTAATAATGATTAAAGTGAAACAATAAAAGTGTAATATTCCTTTAAATTTCGTAGCTGGGGGGTATCTATAGTATGCCTGTGAAGGGGCGCATGTTTCTGGTGCTTAGAACTGTCGCTGCACAAAGTGTCATTTGTGCAGGAAAAAAAGTCTTTTAAAATCACTTGCGGCTAAATTGTCGGGTCTCCGTAATACAGAGAACACTCAATGAGTGTTCTCTGTATTAGCCGACAATTCATTCATTCATTGATTAAAAAAAAAAAAAAAAAAAAAAAAGCGTGGGGGTTCCCCTAAATTCAATCAAAAGGCCCTTCAGGTCTGACATGGATATTAAGGGGAACCCCGTGTCAAATTTAAAAAAAAAATTGACGTGGGGGTCCCCCCAAATATCCATACCAGACCCTTCAGGTCTGATATGGATATTAAGGGGAACCCCGCATCAAATTTAAAAAAAAAATTGACGTGGGGGTCCCCCTAAATATCCATACCAGACCCTTTATCCGAGCACGCAACCTGGCAGGCCGCAGGAAAAGAGGGGGGGACGAGAGAGCGGCCCCCCCTCCCTCCTGAACCGTACCAGGCCACATACCCTCAACATTGGGAGGATGCTTTGGGGGTCTGTGACCCCTCAAAGCACCTTGTCCCCATGTTGATAAGGACAAGGGCCTCATCCTCACAACCCTGGCCGTTGGTTGTGAGGGTCTGCGGGCGGGGGGCTTATCAGAATCTGGAAGCCCCCTTTAACAAGGGGACCCCCAGATCCCGCCCCCCCCCCCCCTGTTTGAAATGGTAAGGGGGTACAAAAGTACCCCTACCATTTCACAAAGAAAGTGTCAAAATGGTTAAATAAGACAAACACACTTTTGAAAAATTCCTTTATTAAAAAAAAATAAAATAAAAAAAAAATTCCAGCGGTGCTAATCCACTCTTGCTATCCAGCGGCGGGTCTCCGGGGTCCAGCGATGGATGATCATATCCAGCGACGGGGGAATCTCTCAGTCCAGCGCTGTCCATACCTCCTTCTTCTGTCTCCACTGCGGAGACACTGCAGAGAGCCGAGCGCTGACATTTCTTATATTGGGAGGGCGGGGCCACCCGTCACCTGACCCCGCCCCTCTGACGCAGGAGAGGGAAGCCAGGGGTTCCCCAGTGACGTGTGGGTGACCCCGCCCCCTCTGATGTAACGAAAACCTGCGTTACATCAGAGGGGGCGGGGTCACCCACACGTCACTGGGGAACCCCTGGCTTCCCTCTCCTGCGTCAGAGGGGCAGGGTCAGGTGACGGGTGGCCCCGCCCTCCCAATATAAGAAATGTCAGCGCTCGGCTCTCTGCAGTGTCTCCGCAGTGGAGACAGAAGAAGGAGGTATGGACAGCGCTGGACTGAGAGATCCCCCGTCGCTGGATATGATCATCCATCGCTGGACCCCGGAGACCCGTCGCTGGATAGCAAGAGTGGATTAGCACCGCTGGAATTTTTTTTTTATTTTTAATAAAGGAATTTTTCAAAAGTGTGTTTGTCTTATTTAACCATTTTGACACTTTCTTTGTGAAATGGTAGGGGTACTTTTGTACCCCCTTACCATTTCAAACAGGGGGGGGCCGGGATCTGGGGGTCCCCTTGTTAAAGGGGGCTTCCAGATTCTGATAAGCCCCCCGCCCGCAGACCCTCACAACCAACGGCCAGGGTTGTGAGGATGAGGCCCTTGTCCTTATCAACATGGGGACAAGGTGCTTTGAGGGGTCACAGACCCCCAAAGCATCCTCCCAATGTTGAGGGTATGTGGCCTGGTACGGTTCAGGAGGGAGGGGGGCCGCTCTCTCGTCCCCCCCTCTTTTCCTGCGGCCTGCCAGGTTGCGTGCTCGGATAAAGGGTCTGGTATGGATATTTAGGGGGACCCCCACGTCAATTTTTTTTTAAAATTTGATGCGGGGTTCCCCTTAATATCCATATCAGACCTGAAGGGTCTGGTATGGATATTTGGGGGGACCCCCACGTCATTTTTTTTTTTAAATTTGACACGGGGTTCCCCTTAATATCCATGTCAGACCTGAAGGGCCTTTTGATTGAATTTAGGGGAACCCCCACGCTTTTTTTTTTTTTTTTTTTTTTAATCAATGAATGAATGAATTGTCGGCTAATACAGAGAACACTCATTGAGTGTTCTCTGTATTACGGAGACCCGACAATTTAGCCGCAAGTGATTTTAAAAGACTTTTTTTCCTGCACAAATGACACTTTGTGCAGCGACAGTTCTAAGCACCAGAAACATGTGCCCCTTCACAGGCATACTATAGATACCCCCCAGCTACGAAATTTAAAGGAATATTACACTTTTATTGTTTCACTTTAATCATTATTAAAATCACTGCTCCTGAAAAAACGGCCGTTTTTAAAACTTTTTTTTGCATTGATCCATGTCCCCTGGGGCAGGACCCAGGTCCCCAAACACTTTTTAGGACAGTAACCTGCATATTACCCTTTAAAATGAGCACTTTAGATTTCTCCCATAGACTTGTATAGGGTGTTCCGGCTTTTCGAATTTGCTGCGAACAGCCCAAATTGTTCACTGTTCGCTGAACAGGCGAACAGGCAATGTTCGAGTAGAACATGAGTTCGACTCGAACTCGAAGCTCATCCCTATTACTGACTTTGTATACATATTGGAATAGGTAGTTTTGATAGGCAATTCCGCTATGTTCATATATTCCATTGTTCATGTACAATTTTTACATATATGGTTTTATATATATGTTTTTATATATATTGTCTTATGCATATAAGGCCCCTTAGATATCTACTTCATGTAACCAGTACATACCAGGAGATAGGCGCTACTCCTATATCGTTACTGCATAACATAGAATATTCTTAATTGCATGTAAACATGTAGTTATTTGTAAGTAAGACAGATTGAGCAAGTAGAAGCATTATGCAGAAGCGCAATGGAGTATGGAGTATGTTTGACTGTTGTAACTAATTAAATGAAGTTAGATAATCCTTATCCTGCTTGAACTACACTGACAGTAAAGCAAGATGGATAGAATGTGTTTAATCGTACGCAGCGACGTAGTTACACACTTCCGGTGACACTTGAACCGGAAGTAGAATGGCATGAGAGGAAGACAGAAATTCCACTCGTTGCTTACAGTTGCTGGATACGATGGGAGGGACAGGCGCAACCGCGGAGGTTAGCGACGCCCTCTTTTACAATCATACTATTATAAAAGATTGCTGTGTATGCCGTGTGACCACGCTCTCCGAAGACGTACAAACACGAAACGCGTCAGGGCGGTGGTCACGCGAGCAAGAGGGGGAGTGAGAGCCGACAAGGACCCGGGTCTTCACACGGAGACTACGTCAGATGAGACCTGCAGCCTACCGGTGAGGCACTTGTGCGGCACCACTAACACCCCAAATTTTATAGGCTGTTTTAAATTGTTTTAAATGTAAGCATATCATGTAAGGGGGGTAGGGAATTCATTTAATCCTAATAAAAGGTACTACACTATATGAGACCCCTTGAATCTTTTTCATGTCCATTACCAATGTGAGAGCAACCAGCGGGACACACAGAATCACACAGAGGAGTTCCACACAGTGGAGACAGGCTCTAAAGAGACTGGGGTCTGGTAAGCAGACATCTATATACATACTCACGGAGGTGGAACAGCTTTTGGTGAAGGTGTAGGACCACAACCACGCATATCCGGATATTTTGGAAGAGTTAATGAATATGAAGGACTGTATTGATTGACGTGGAACAGTGTGTGCTCTCAGCATTTAACCCTTTTGTCTGTGGACATAAGCTCTGACAAAAGACTTATTGGATCTAAACAATACTACATGTTCACTATAGATAATTATTGATTACATGGAGATGTGGTATTAGCGCTGTTAGTGGTTGTATTTGAATGGCAGCTAAATATTGAGAATTATTCCCAGGTGGGAGGAAGTTGACTGCACCCTATGAGCGCTGGGGGCAGAGGTAGGCAGCTATTGAGTGCATACCCCTGCTAAATATACGGTAAATAAGTAAATAAAATAAATTATATAAATAAAATAAAAAAAGAAAAAGAAAGGGGGCCCAGGGGAAGAAGGGGCTCCTCTGACCAACCACACAAACGGGGCTGCCTCCCTGGGTAGGGTTACTTGACTAAGGCAAAATTTGCTTTTTTTTGTAAATCACCCTTCAACACTTTTTCAGTCTATGATCTGAGTTTAGGAGTTCTGATTTTGCTCACTCCCTATTAATTCCAGGTCTGCAAAACAAAGAACTGAAGCCAGATTGTCAGCATGGCAACCATGCAACTAGCATTTTCAGGAGGTCAACCATAAAGACTATGTATTTCTCTTCTGACAGATTTCCCTTTAAGATAGCATTCTGAGAGGATTTTATCAAAACGTAGACAGCCAGAATCTGTAGCATCTGTGCATTGCAACCAATTAGCTTCTATCTTTTATTTTCAAGCTTAACGGAACAAGCTGAAAATAGAAGCTGAGTGGCTGCCGTGCCCAGCTGTTCCAGATTCTGTCTGCTTCAGATTTGATAAATTCCCCTCTTATATACTACATTCATTGTTAGATTTTTGCTTTTAGCAAAATGTGGACTGTTTTTCATGAAGTAGACAGTTAGCATTTTGAATGATACCAGGTAGGAATTACTAAGATTGCAAATGTTAATACTTCTAAAACAACCTGCCTAGAAATATCTTACATATTCTAAATTAAATTACAAAATCAATTAGTTGTTGAAATGATTTTCGTAAAATATCTTTTTTTTTCATTTCCATCTCAAGCCAGAGGGTTTAGGAGTAGAGACTAAATAAATATTATAGTTATACGTTTACTCATAAATCTGTGACCTATTTCCTACCAACCACAATGGAAGTAAAGATATCAATTAATAAAGGCAAAGAAGGATTGTAATTTATAATTAACTAGCAAGCGGTTTCAAGCAAACTGCAGCGTAGAGTCTAATATTCAGTAGAAAAATAACTAGTGTTGATTTGTCCCTTGACAAATTAATAGACTACTTATCAATGACAGGGTTACATAAAACTGCTAAATAAATAATCATTTTGTTAAAGTGTTGCAGGTCTTTAACAAGCTTGATCTTAGCCACTTGACATAAACAAACAGAAGATTTAGGACCAAACAGGCCACACAACAAAAAAATAGTAAAAAAATAAATAAAAATGCAAACCTAAACTGCCAATTTAAAACATATAAAATAAATATAAAATAATTTGAGTTAATTAAAATGTGGATATTAATTGTATCATACATTTTATTTGAATATATTTATATGATAAACTTGTATGACTCACCTAAGGCAAATTAGTTAAATACATATGATAGTATTTATATGATATATAATGGAAAGTGGATGTAAAGGATAAGAAACATATTATAATAAATCAAACAGTTCTGTGGCATTTAGCCATAAATTGGCACTTCATCTTCCACAAAGCTATGCAAGTGCCATCTCCAGTGTCAAATTCTACCCCTCCCTCCTTATTAGTAGGTATATTATATATTGCCACACATATTGCTCCATGATGCATGCTAGCTACCTCACTTGTTATAGAAGGAAACGTGTTTAGATTTCAGCAAATTAGCTGATCGTTCATCAAGTTCAATAGTCATGTGTACTTTCCTTGTTCCTATGCTCAAATGATTGCTTGCTCAGATCTTCATCATATCTGCTTGTATAACTGACATTTCATATTGACCTACAGGTGGCACTGCAGATAATTGCTTAAATTGTAGATCCTGGTTTCTGAAATATTGGATGCTGTAGGAATGCCTAAATGTTATTACCCTTATCATTTTTTTAATATGCTTTCTTTCTTTATAATTATTTTTTTATATTTCATGTTCTTGGTCAAGTAAATAGACCATTGCATTTCATATTTAAAAGTATAACTAAAGGTAAAACTTATTTTTTTAAGATTTAGATTGGTAAGAGTAAGGGGTATGGAACCACTTTTTTCTGTATGTGTCCCCATGAAGGTGAATCGCTCTCTCTATTTTTCCCAATCACCAATGGATTCCATGCTCGTGACGTCACCACACCGGCCGATCCCACGATGCTGTTGGCTTGAATCCCGGGACGGATATACATTGCATATATGCTTGTTTTAATTGCCTCTATGTGAGTAGTTGGTATCTTTTATCTTTTATCTTTAATACATATGGTTTCACACTATGGGAGTTTCTTTGATTCATCTTACATGCATGATCTGCTGGTGAACTATCGATTATTCTCTATGTGAGTGTTCCCATTGGACACCAAAGGAAACTTATAGAGGTCTCCCGTTTTGCTGCAAAGCAAAGAGGGTTGATAACTCCTGTCTTAAGGATATTCTATCATACTGTGTTCATGACTCTTATAATCTAGAGTCCATTTCCTTTGGCAAGCGGCCATCTCATATTATATGGTGGAGGCGCACCTGGGTTTTTCACTTTTTTATACGATATTCACTATGAAGGTGAGTTTTCATATATGTTGAACACTGAATCCCTCACATTCTCCTTGGAGTGACCCACTAGTTTCATGAATGGACTATATCACTTCTAATTGGGCTGTAAAATTTATGGGACTTTATTTATTTGTCATTTTAGAGCGGCAGTTTTTTAGTTTGTATATGCTTTCCACTATCTTATCCGTATTGGTTTTTGCCAGTGGCTTTCTAATTTAAGTATATCTGCACAATAACTCTGAAATGCAAAAACATCAGACTGCCTTCCACTGGTTAAGCTATGATTATATTTAACTTTAAGTGCTTTTTCTTGTAAATATGGGACATATCAGTAGCTCTTACATTGAATTTAAGCAGTTCAATTAAGCAGTTAACGATATTAGTGAGTTTTTTTTTATTAAAATGCAATGTAAACATTTTGTTTAAATGAGTTTTCATGTTCCATGGAAAGTTTAGCTAAAAAGGAGGTTGGGGGGATAATGATGTAACAGGAAATGAGGAAAGAGAAAATATTTGACCGTGTGCTTTTGGGGAGAACATAGCTGGACCATGAGAGGAGAAGATGAAGAGCTGAACAGTGTCCCCTAACTATGAGAAGACTCCATTGTTTCCATTAATCTTGAATGAATCCTGTAGTTGGCACTAGACATTTCTGTTGGTTGGATTCACTGATTTAAACCTAGCCAAAAGTGCATATATTTCTTTTGTTCAGTCTAAACAGTGAGGATGGACTAATCTCTTCTGTCAGCTATTGTGCTAGCTGTTTAGAAAATCTGATTGGATGCAGGCACCTTTTGACCAACAATTTCACACCCTGCTCCTTCAATTTTTCTATTTAATAATGTAAGGCAATTTTATTGGCCACATGGCAACCCACTGCTTGTCCAGTTTAAGGCCAGCTTAAAGCGGTATCACACTCAAAATGAAAAATATTTCAGCTTTCCAAAGCTTTCCCCTTTTATTTTCACCTGGTGCCTTGGTCAATACTTAGTAACAGGCATCCTGTCTTAGGGTGGCTCCACTCTGAATGGAAGAGCAATGGAGCCACCCTTTAAAAGAAGTATTGCTAATCTGGGGAGAGGCTATTGTTAAAAGCACTAGCAAATTTAGATGGACTTGACTAACAAATTAAAGCCAAACTCCATCTAACAGTCTTTCCTTTTGGGGTAGAGGTTTTGTAAGCACCCTTGTTGGTGTTAGTTTATATGAAGCCTTTAACTGTCACTTTTGATAAACAACTTGACCTGTTAAAGGAAGTTGAAAAATAACAGACAAATACCAGAAAATAAAGGGGAAAACACCTAAAAAAAGGAAATCATTGCAGCCACCACATCTAAGGATTTGAAAACTGCAATATATTCACTCTTTGGGGTTTGAATGTTACTTTAAGTTCATTGAGTGGGTAACTGGATGTTATTTTGTTGAATAGGTAAACCAAGATAAATAGATAGTTTTGGTCTGATTGAAATGTGCGTGTAATTCACAGTTTTTACATATATACAGTATGGTGACCATTAGATCTTGTGGCAAATGTATTTGTCAGTGTTTCAAGCCAGTCAGGAACTATATTTAAGGGCATGGTAGCCCATTTTTATTAAAAAGGAAAATAAAAGTCTGTAACATAAGGATTTCCCATGCAGGGGTTCATCTCCAGCAAATAAACACAACAGAAAATGCTAGCCCACCTGGCTCTCTTTAGCAGTACCCCTGCTCTTTATCCTGGCCACACAGACCACAGGATTCCTCAATGTGGGTGGCTTCACTTTAGCGGCCACAGCTCCACTCTGGCCATTGCAGTGCCTCTTGCAGTTGCACATTATGGCTGCCTCCTGCAGCCCCCCCTGACTCCTGGAGACCTCCTGTCTCTCTGGGTGTGGAGCAGTGTCCAACTGGGAGCCATGAGGTCTTCCCATACTTTCATTATATGGGCTGTACTCACCTGAGAGTACAATATACAATGTACTGTATACATTGTATACAGCCTTTTCGAAAGTAGCCACTCTTAAGATCAGCTTTTATTGAACAGGAATGCTGGGAAACCAGCATCCGATCAGTGCTCGCAGCCAATACATGTATACATTGACCAATTACATGAAAGAGATAACTTTCCAGCCAGTCCACACTACACAAGCAACTGACAAACAAAAGAGGATATTTGGGAAAAGAGGTATTATTGCGGTGCCTCACTATTTAAAACAATAAAAGTTTTAGTATAAGAAATATTTTATTACAACATGATTAAGCGAAAAATATGACACTTAAATGCATAGAAAGAGACAATTAAAATGCAATATGGGGAGCACAAAAGATATAGTGTGTAGGGCCAGAGTGGTAAAAGCCTTGATGTGCTGTGGGGTTAAATCTTCCCTACATGTTTCACCATTACAATGGCTTCCTCAGGGGAAATAGGACTTGACCAGCAATATAAAATGAGTTACCCAAAATTCACCTCCAGCATGAGATGTGCAGGGCGACCAGCAACTGGCAAAGTCCTGCCAGCAACTGGCAAACACGTGCACACATGCACCTAGCATAATTCAAAGGCAACCCATGGTAAACAAAAGAAAATATATTGCTTCGGCTTTGTTTATTTAAAAGGTGTGTGCTTGATATCACATAAAGAGTAACCCTAAGGAACTAATAAAATACTTTACTGAACAGTTAATGTAATTTGATAAACATTGCAACTGTGTTAAAGCAAATGGTCCATTCGGATTCTGCTAGCAATACTCCTGAAGACTAAAGCAACTGTGGAGTAGTGTAGTAAGTAAATCCTTTCTAAGTGAATAATACTGCAGAATATGTTATAGGTGGAGTTACGAATATGGATCTGTAAAACTACAGAACACCAGTTTACTAACAACCACTTTACATAGAAAGATATTGTAATGGGTTCAAGTTGAGATAGACAATGTAAGTCCTGGAGAGGAAAGATGTGTCACCAGATCTTAATTTTTATGAAAATGTTTGGCTTGAACATTCCATTTTTTGTTTGTTTTTGTGTGCCATAATTACCCTTATGATAAAGTTATATTACATTATATTTCGATAGACTATTTTTATATTTGAATTCCATAAGCATTTCAAGCAGTGTTTGAAATACCAGTAGGCTCGTTACATCATTTTTCTGCTTCCTTTGTGCAGCCCATTTGATTGTGTCAATATATTTATGCATTATGTTTTTTTGAAAATAAGACATTATGCACATAAATAAGAGTAAAATATTCACCTGTCCATGAACTAATCATGTCTGTTAGACCTTTATTATATCATGTATTATTTAATTACAATAATCAAAGTCTTTTGAAGGTAAAACAAGATTAAAACATGTTTGCTTTATTGTATCTATATATCTAATGTACATTTTATATGTTAGCTTTGCATTAAGAATTTATAAGGCATTGACTGAAATGCAAATTTTTACACGCATTCATTTCTTTTGTAATTAGTACATCTCTGTTACAGCACTCTGACTATGAGAGATAATATTTCAGTTTTTTAATTAGGTTTTAAAGAATAATTTATTGAACAATTATTGGATTACACTATTTTACCTAAGAAATAATGAAGGAAGTATTTTAATGAGAAATATAATCGTTATTAGTAAATGATGTACTCAACTGACAATTAAATACTAAACGGTAATCATCTGTATGAGAAAAGGATCAGCCTTATCTGGTGCATTTGTTATCACAGAACTATTTTTTTTTCGTTACATTTAGGTAGGTCTCTAATACAAATGTAAGGTTTTTTGCCCCCCCCCCAAAAATAAAATAAAAAAAAACAACAAATTGTAAATAATCCTATTGTAGCGTATTAAGGGTTAAACTTTGGGCAGTCATATCTGCTTACAATATAAACAGGGTTAGCTTCCTGCTTATTATCTTATGTCAGTAATGAGGCCTGTCCTATGGAAACAATAGATTGTCTAGATAATCTCTAATGATACTCATAACCAACCTGGATACCAGAGACCATGTCATCTTAGCACAGACTGTAATCTGGCCATACACGGATCACATTTTTTCAAATGAGTTCCATGGTTGGCTATGCTAGTTCCACCCCGATTGACACAAGTCAACTGAGTCAACAGAGCTGGGCAAAAAATACTTGGACAAATGGTGTCTGTCAGATGAAGGAACTGTTCAGGTACTCTGACAGCTGTGGTTGCCAGATATCAGAATTCAGTAGTTGACACTGCAGATTCATTCATCCATGTTGTTTAGCATGGATAGTGGAACCAAGTGATTTTTTTTATGTGAATGATGAGCTTCAGTAACACAATGAACAGACTAGTTTCTCCTTTTTAATTCATCTATGCCATTTGGTAATGCTGCAATGTGCTGCATTGATTCATATAATGTTTAATCTTTACTGATAAGTCCACTTTAAGGTGAACCTGTAAGCTTCCTCCCTCATACAGCAATATGCTGGTGACCATACATAATCTGGCAAGCAAAACTTCTGTACTTTTTTACACTATTGTCTCTATTTTATTACATTAAGCCATCTATGAGGAACACTATTTAAAGGATTAGAAGTTTGATGGGAAACCATAAGGCGACTTTCACACTGGGGCGTTGGGTGCACTGGCGGTAAAGCAGCGCTATATTTAGTGATGCCCTAGTGTCGTTTTAGGGTTAAAACTGCCCGCAAAACGCCGCTACATTGGCGCTTTGCAGGCGGGTTTGCAGTGCTGCCCCAAAGCAGTGGCTGTTTTTTTTAGCACTTTAACGCCTGCAAAGCCCTTCAGTGTGAAAGCAGCCTTAGGCTTCTTTCACACTGAGGTGCTTCTAAACTGCCAGTAAAACACTGAGTGCTTTTGAAGAGCTTTTCAGGTGCTTTTGAAGAGCTTTCCATTCATTTCAATAGAGAGGGGCATTTTTTCACCACCCTGCCAGTACACTGCCCCAGTGTAAAAGCATTCATTGATTTTAATGGAAATAGGTTTTTATGAGCTTTTCAGGTGCTTTTTTTAGCGTGAAAGACCCTGAAAAGCATCTCAGTGTGAAAGGGGTCTGAAGCATTATTACTCAGCACTATGGCAGTGGTAGGGAGCCTGTTAAGTGTTAAGGGTCACAGTGAACAGTTTAAATTGTGTTTAAAGGAAAAAAAAAACTTCCAAAAAAGAATACATTTCATTTGTTTACTTATTTATAAAGTGTTGGTAGTTTTACCATACCATGGGGTATTGCAAAATGGAACTATCCACACAGGTTTTAAGCAGCAGCTAACGATCTCTATAATAATCATACATATACACATACAAACACAACAAGACAAAAGTCAACTAAACTAGAGCATGAAAACACTTTCCTGTACCATTGATAATAATTTTCCCAGGTCTTTGTTTTATTTGGATGCTGCATAGGGCAATACAAAAGTGAAGAAAAAAAACACATTAACTACATTTCCCATGATGCTCATGCAGTCTGCAGTGTAGTTGAAACATCTGCTGTGCCAAGTTTCACCATCATTTCAGGTGTTTTAGCGCTAAACATAGCGCCTGTAAAGCACCTGAAAAGGGCTTCCACACTGGGGTGGTGCGCTTGCAGTACAGGAAAAAAAAGTCCTGCAAGCAGAATCTTTGTAATATTTGCTGTATGCACTGCTCCTAAACCACCCCTGCCATTGAAATCAATGAAATCAGTGGGCAGTACTCCCGAAGTAACTGCAAAGTGCTTCAGCAGCAGCGCTGTTCGGGTGGTTTTAACCATTTCCTCGGTCGCTGGGGGGGTTAAAATCACCCAGCTAGCAGCCAAAAAGCACTTCTATAACAGCTAAAACTTTACCTCTGACGTCCCCTGCCCCAGTGCAGTGGTGGTGCATCCATAAGGGTGCATGGCGCCGCCCCCTCTCTCCTGCCACCCCCTCTAGCACCAATAGATAGATTCATGCATTGCTTGAATCTATCTATGGTCGCCGCTGCCACCCCCTTTTTGGGCACAGGGTGTCGGAATTACAGTGGCGGGGGGGGTGGTTTTGAAGCACCTGATTAGAGCCATAGGCTCTAATAGGCATCAAAAAAGGTGACCTGCAAGTGTCATGCTGGGCGCTCTCAGGCCACTCAGCTGTGTTAGAAAAGCTAATGAATATTTGCTGTCCTAACACTAAACCGCCTCTCCACCAATCAGGTGCTTGGATCTGTTCCCCATCACCTGATTGGTTGAAACAACAAGTGCTGTGATTGGATGCCAGGCATCCAATCATAGCAGAGGAGAAGAAGAGAGGATGGGAGAAGACATCGAGGAGCTGTCCCACCGAGACAGGTAAGTGCAGATGGCAGGATGGCGGGGGTACACTGGCAGAATTTGATATGGCATAGTGGCTGCATTTGATGGGGCACAATGGGAGTAAAGGAAGGGCACAGTGGCGGCAATTGATGGACACAGTGGCGGCAATTGATGGGCACAGTGGCGGCAATTGATGGGCACAAGTGGCTGCAAATAATGAACACAAATGGCTGCATTTGATGGGCAGAGTGGCTGCGTTTGATGGGCACAATGGCTGCATTTAATGGGCACAAGTAGCTGCATTTGATGGGCACAGTGGCTGTGTTTGATGGGCACAATGGTTGCATATGATAGGCACAGTGGCTGCATTTGAGGGTCACCGTGGCTGCATTTGATGGGCACAGTGAGGCTGGAATTGATGGGGGGTTTCAGTATTTTTCAGTTTGTTTGAGCCCGCCCAAAAATTTGAGCACCAGCCGCCATTGCCCCAGTGTAAAAGTAGCCTTAGGGCTAAGGGTAAAATACTGACTCAAAAACTGCTTGGTATATTTATTAAGCAGCTAATCTGACACTCATCAGATATTCACCACAAGTAAATTTTCCTAGTTCGTGTTTTAAAAATTGATTCACCGTTGTTTGGTAAAAGTCACGTTCACTGCTTTATAATGTGTTTCTTTGAAGGAAAACTATAATAGCACGGGGTCCATTTTTTTAAACATTTTATGTGTATGTGTTATACAGTTATAGCAGTGTTGTAAGTGTTTGGTGTAATGCAAAAGAAAATATTCTATGGTGGTCTTCAAAGAAGCATAATCTTTTACACTTGTAAAATTAGTAAAATTGGGATTTTGTTACTGAGATATATATATATATATATATATATATATATATATATATATATATATATATATATTGGGACAGTAGGAGATGCTGTCACTGTAAAATTGATAGTTTGGGTTGGGGGACACAGGGTGTACACATTTGCTTGGTGCAAAACTGCAGAGCATAAATGTGGACTGGAGAAAACTGCTTTCACAGATTTCTCCAGGTTTTGGTATTCCGTCATGGGCTGTACTCACCTGAGAGTACAATATACAATGTACTGTACTATATTGACACAATCAAATGGGCTGCACAAAGGAAGCAGAAAAATGATGTAACGAGCCTACTGGTATTTCAAACGCTGCTTGAAATGCTTATGGAATTCAAATATAAAAATAGTCTATCGAAATATAATGTAATATAACTTTATCATAAGGGTAATTATGGCACACAAAAACAAACAAAAAATGGAATGTTCAAGCCAAACATTTTCATAAAAATTAAGATCTGGTGACACATCTTTCCTCTCCAGGACTTACATTGTCTATCTCAACTTGAACCCATTACAATATCTTTCTATGTAAAGTGGTTGTTAGTAAACTGGTGTTCTGTAGTTTTACAGATCCATATTCGTAACTCCACCTATAACATATTCTGCAGTATTATTCACTTAGAAAGGATTTACTTACTACACTACTCCACAGTTGCTTTAGTCTTCAGGAGTATTGCTAGCAGAATCCGAATGGACCATTTGCTTTAACACAGTTGCAATGTTTATCAAATTACATTAATTGTTCAGTAAAGTATTTTATTAGTTCCTTAGGGTTACTCTTTATGTGATATCAAGCACACACCTTTTAAATAAACAAAGCCAAAGCAATATATTTTCTTTTGTTTACCATGGGTTGCCTTTGAATTATGCTAGGTGCATGTGTGCACGTGTTTGCCAGTTGCTGGCAGGACTTTGCCAGTTGCTGGTCGCCCTGCACATCTCATGCTGGAGGTGAATTTTGGGTAACTCATTTTATATTGCTGGTCAAGTCCTATTTCCCCTGAGGAAGCCATTGTAATGGTGAAACATGTAGGGAAGATTTAACCCCACAGCACATCAAGGCTTTTACCACTCTGGCCCTACACTCTATATCTTTTGTGCTCCCCATATTGCATTTTAATTGTCTCTTTCTATGCATTTAAGTGTCATATTTTTCGCTTAATCATGTTGTAATAAAATATTTCTTATACTAAAACTTTTATTGTTTTAAATAGTGAGGCACCGCAATAATACCTCTTTTCCCAAATATCCTCTTTTGTTTGTCAGTTGCTTGTGTAGTGTGGACTGGCTGGAAAGTTATCTCTTTCATGTAATTGGTCAATGTATACATGTATTGGCTGCGAGCACTGATCGGATGCTGGTTTCCCAGCATTCCTGTTCAATAAAAGCTGATCTTAAGAGTGGCTACTTTCGAAAAGGCTGCAGTACACATTAGCCTAATGTTGACCGTTTTCTGTTGAACAGGCCAATGCCAGACAATATTTGACCTGTGTGTACCAGCCTTAAGAGCCATTTTTTCCACCACTGACCATTGATTTACTGTGACCCGCCATCATTGACCATCAATGTAAGGCAGCCCTTTTCTACTGACCACCAATTTAATCAGAACGCCGCCACAGACCAGCAACATAAGAAGGAATGTCTCCACTGACCACCAGTGTAAAGTGACATTTCCCCATTGATCACCAATGTAATGTGGCATTTATTCTCTACCACCAATATAATTTGTCACTTCTCCACCACTACAATTTTTAGTACATGCATTTTTGTTAGGAATTGCTCTGACTAAGCCCCTGTACACACGGTCGGACATTCTGCCAACCAAATCCGTCGGATTTTGTCAGTCAGATTTTGCCTGTCGGATCTTGTCCGAAACTGTTGCATACACACGGTCGGACTAAGTTGTCGAAAAATCCGATCATTCAGAATGCGATGATGTAATTTCGTTACGATGGGACTAGTAGCCAATAGCTTTGATGTAGGAATTTGATCTGAGCATGCGTGGCACTTGGTCCGATCAAAATTCTCTACACATGATCGGAGTATGTCCGATCGAACCAGTTGGTCAGAAAATATTTCCAACATGTTGGAAAATTGGGTCCGACGGATATTCAACGGAATCAGTCTGATGCATACCACACACAGTCGGATTATCCGACAACGCGGTCCGATAGGACACATTCCGACGGATTCTCCGACCGTGTGTACAAAGGCTAACAGTTATTTACATGCTATTCTCTGCATAAGAATGAATAATCTAAAAAAATTAGATGAGTAGTATATAAAATATCCATATACAATATTTCTTATTTGATAAACATATAATCACTAGACATGTGCATTCGTTTTCGTCCGAATACATTTTCGTCCGAATTTCAGGTATTTTCGTTTTTGTTTTGACAAACGATAACGAAAGCGCAGAGTCCGAAAAACGAAAGATCCAACATAAATAAATGCTTTATTTTTGTTTTTGTTGTTACTACAGTTCGATATAAAATAGGAGATTCAACGTGACTCTGACAATAACAATCTGTGTCCATTGAACCTTTGGTCCAATGTGCCTAACCTTACCTTAGTCCAAGATTATATAGAGAAAAGATTTGACATAGAGAGAAAAGATTTGACAGAGAGAAACGATTCTGGAATTGGGAGGGGGAAGTAAAATAAAAATAACGATAATGATGAATGTTATTGGCTGATTGTAACCAAAGAGGAGGAGCAGTAAAATAGCTAGAACTCAGTACACACGTACAGCCAACTTACTTTCACTTACGATTGCTAGCAGAGAGAGACACACACACTGAATCATTTCAGAAGACAGTCAATCTTAGCTGGTCCGTTTGATTTGTCACTTGTCAGAGAACCCAAATTATTATTAAGCAGCAGAACAATAGTGAAGCAAGTTACAGTTCAACTTAGCTTTTTCCCAATAATCTGCTTCTATTGTGTTAGTGTAAGAAACTTATAGTGATACTAGTGTTGCTATTAGTGTTGTTGTGATAGCCTCAGAGGCTGCCTGTGTTGTGGGGGGGATTTATTATTATAGAATCTTGTTACCTGTCTGATCAGTGATCGCTATCACCAGTCCACCAGTTTCTGTTTGAACGAGTATATAATATATATACAGAAACACTTGTAGATGGCCCAGGAACATCCTCCAATTCCTCCATGTCACTCTCACAATGGGTTGCCGCCATATTCGTTATTATCAGCCACTCACTATCTGACACCTGACACTGTGAGACTTAGACCATTCATTCAACATGAACGACGAAGATTCGATAAAGCAACGAAAAACACACACGTTTATAATAATATTCGACGGAGCATCGAAACTGTACGACGCTGTAATCATACATTTCTGGAGTCAAATGCTCCGCCTATAGGCTATATAGAGTTTAGCAGCTCCGTCGAATCTTCTTTATACATTTGACAGACACCATAAGCCTTCAAAGACAGATTCGACAATAATTCATGTGGATTTTCGGACGATTGCAATTTTTGAACGAAAAACGAAATAAATGAAAACAAATTTCATGAGTAACTAAATAAATGTATTTTTCGGACGAAAACAAAATTCCAAAACAAAGTATTTCACTCTGCACATGTCTAATAATCACCCTTGCTATGTCAGTGTTAAGACCAAAATACACCAATTTATAATATTGGACAGCTGCTGTTAGTTGTCCTCTAGGATCCCCCAAAACACTCATATTCACAGAACTGTCCCTTTAACCACTTCAGCCTCGGAAGATTTTACCTCCTCCCTGACCAAAGCACTTTTTACAATTTGGCACTGCGTTGTTTTAATTGATAATTGCGCGGTCATATGATGTTGTATCCAAACAAAATTTTCATCTTTTTTACCACAAATAGAGCTTGGTGGTATTTGATCACCTCTGCCGTTTTTATTTTTTGTGCTATAGACAACTTTTTGCTATAATAAATATCCCCACATTAAAAAAAAAAAAAAAAAAACAAATTTCTTCATCAGTTTAGGCCGATATGTATTCTTCTACATATTTTTGGTAAAAAAAATCACAATAAGCGTATATTGATTGGTTTGTGCAAAAGTTATAGCATCTACAAACTATGGGAAAGATTTATGGCATTTTTACGGCATTTTTATTATTTTTTTTTTACTAGTAATGGAGGTGATCTGCATTTTTTAGCTGTACTGCGACATTGCGGACAGATCGGACACTTTTGACAAATTTTTGGGGCCATTGACATTTATACAGCGATCAGTGCAATAAATATACTGTCACTGGCAGGGAAGGAGTCAACACTAGGAGGCGATCAAGGGGTTACATGTGTGTTCACTCAGTGTGTTCTAACTGTATGAGGATAGGACTGACTAGGGGAGGAGACATATCGTTGTTCCTATTTAGTAGGAACAAATGACATGTCTCCTCTCCCCTGACAGAACTGGGATTTGTGTGTTTAAACACACAAATCCCCATGCTGGCTCTCGTGCACATGATCGCGAGTGACCAGCAGCGATCATGATCCCTGGCCATGTACATCGGGTCAATTGTGCAGTGGCGGCCTCCCGTTGTGGAGCCATTCTGCCCCCATAAAAAGATGTGAGCCGGTCAGGAACCAGTTAAATCAATATAGGTTTGAAATACATAAACCACTAAGCACAAAACATTAAATGAAAAAAATAAAAAATAAATAAGGATAGATATAAATCAGAAGTAATGGGTCCCATTCCTCAGTGCCCTGTGCACCATATATTAGAAAAGATCCACCAGTTCAATAGTTCGCTGCATTTTCCATCCAGTGTGAACCATGCAACCACTGGTGATCTCCTGGCCCCTCCACAGGCAGGAAGTGACATCAACCTAGGGGACATCACTTCCAGGCAGTGGAGCGCACTTCGAGGTGGCTTTCCTGGGCTTACATGCGATTGTAGATTTTAATACAAATGAGTGTAATGAATATTTCTTTTATGTGATAACAAAAAGTTTACTACACTATGATGGTTCCCCCTTTTTCCTTTTACTGTTCATCTGAGGATTTAAGCCATTTATGTGCTACATTGATTGGTGGTGGAGATTGAAGGAGTAACCAGGATGCAGATACAGTAGGACTACAGAGGACACTGGAGCAACTGGAGGGTGATATCAACAAGCGTGGCTGACTCTTGTGCTGCATAGCTGGGGGTCAATATTCTCTGGTAAGTGTGGGAGTTCAGGGACATCACGTGTGGTTGTATTGTTCTTATAAATATTGCACTGGGGGATCTTTTTGTACTATATGGTGCACAGGGCACTGGAAGACTGGGACTTTTTACTTCTGATTTGAATCTATTTTTGTTCAGGAACTGTTTTTTTTTTTTTTGTCTTTTTTCATTTAATGTTTTTTACTTAGTGATTTATGTATTTCACACACACATATTGATTTAAAGGGACAGCCCTGTAAATATGAGGTATATAAATATTTTATATTTAAATTAGTGTCTTTTTTTTATTCTAGAACACAATAGAAATATACACACACACACATATATATATATATATATATATATATATATATATATATATATATATATATACACACACACACACACAAAAGGTAGTATAGAGGCACTCACAGGTCATGTAGAGGAGGTAGATGAAAACAACGGCAATTTTTTAGACGCTGATGTTTTGGTCTACCTCCTCTGCAAGACCCAGGAGAGCCTCAGTACTACTTTTGGATGTGCATGAATCTCTTTGTGGGTGAGCACAAACTAGAAACAACAATCCATGATGGAGCTAACATTCCTCCCGTAATGACGTTGTGAAACTCTGCTCAACTGACGCATAGCATCCCTGCCAGACTCTATCAAAAGCATGGATGCAACATGTCAGTTGGGTGGAGTTTCATGATGTCATCACATTGGGAGGATCGTATGTACATTTGAGCTTGAACTATAAACAACAACACAGACAACAAAACAGAGTTTAATAGCAAAGCAAAGAAGAGGAAAAAATATGTTAAAAGAGCCAGGAGCTCCAACTATTTATTTTCTATTTACCTAACAAAAAAATCTAAATATTTAATTTTTAAGCCCTGGTCATAATTGATATATACTGTACAAAACCACTACATTTCTTTTAAATTAATAGTTAATTATGTTTAATTTGACTATCATTCATCTTTAGACTGTAAAGCACAAAGTTAACAAAGTGAGCAATATGTGACCAAAACAAAACTTAATTAACACAATTATCTCTTAATACCTATGTGAATGATAAACTGTTTTTTTTTTTTTACTTTTCTGTGAAATTGGCTGATATATTCAGAAAGGTGACAGTTAAAGCTCGTTTCAGGTTTTTTTTTTTTGTATCTTTGCACAAGGATTTTTTTTTTTTTACTTTAGTGGCTGTCCATCACACTTGTTATGTATGCAGTCTGAGTGAGCCCGCAGGGGATCCTAGTTATTTACACTCTTTTTCAAGATTCGAAGCTGTTATAATCATTCGCTGTCAACTTTGTGCTGACACTGAATTACTTTGTGTTTTTTATGCTTGGTTTGGGTCTGAAATACTAGCATCCATACCCTACACTGTAATTCTATGGGTGAGTGAACTGATCAACTATATACAGAATTATTAGCAGAGGAACAGAAGAACTCCACATGTTGAGATTTGAGAAATTGTAGATTGTAGACAGTAAACAAGTTCCTTAGGTTTTGTATTTTATCTCACTAGAGACTCAAGGGAATATATTTGTTGCATCTCTCAGTCAAAAGAGCATAAAAAAATGTAAATAGGAGAGTGTACTGGATTTAAAGTTTCTGAGATTCAACTTTTTTAAAGGAACTACTATATAAATGATACATAATACAAAAGAAATATTTTATGTTATGAGTGTTATTGCCCTTAATAGACAATTTTACAGTTATATCATATTGTGTTACACACAAAAACAAAACATGCACTATGGCATGCGATGTGTAAGCCATATGTACGCTCTTGTATATTTCCCATATCTATATAGAAACAATATTTCAAGTGGGTATATCATTAATATTTACATTTATATGTTTAGCCAAAATGAAAGAATATATATTTTTTTTTACATATCTTCCAACCTGCTGCCATCTCTAATTAACATTGTACAAAAACTGTAAACCCTATGGGATTACAGTAAATGTATATACCTACATCACAATAAGAATTGAATACTGAAAGTTGTCAGTGTTTTATAGTCAAACAAATTATATTTTTATATGTAATCTGCAGCTGATACGCCCATGCATTTGGTCATTTTAAATCAATAATATGCAGAAAACTTGTGGTTCTTGTTTATTTGTGATTAAATTAAAATAATGGATAACAATTGTTCTTCACAATAATCAGTAAGGCACATGTTAGCATTGCCAAATCACATTATTATTTTAACTAGAAAAAGTGTCTCTTATCTGAATTAAAAGACTGCTGCTCCATAACTTTTTTGTGTAACTTAAAGCCTAGGAAACAAAGAAGAATGGTGGCACATCCAGAAGTAAAATCAAAAGAATTGATTGAAAATCCATAAAATCAAGCGAACGTGTCAAACATCAATCGAAAAAAGGTGCTCAGTGGATGTGTTTCACACAGACATGCTTACTCATCACTGGAGTACCCCCAAATGTGCATGTTTATTTGTAGCAAAAAAGTCCATTGAAGAGACCAAGCCCAGAATCACAAAACCTTCATCTGGTCTGAAAATCGCCAAATGGCTAAACATGGATCAATTAGCAGCAAATGAAACACAGCAGTGCACAATAAAAATCCAACATTGCAATGTGAAGATACAAATATGCATACAAAAGAGGAAAATACGTGAAAACGTAATATGTTATGTGTGATTCATTTGTGAAGGGAATGAAGAAAAAAATTGTGAAAAATATACGTAATAAATGCATCCATATGAACAGAGTGTTGGAGAATAAACATAAAATGTGTATAGACTAAGTGAAATATGAATATAATGAGACAATTGAAATTAATAAACAATGTAATAAATATATAACAAAAATATCAATATACATATATTTAAATGCTAAGGGGCAAAAAAAATCACCTAATTTATTCAAAAGAAAGACATAAGGCTACAAACATGGCCAGTTTCAAGGGACATATGGAAAAATAAATTGTATATATACATTGAAAAAAATAAAATCTGGGGGGGCGTGGCTTGGCCGCTGACTGGAATGGCCGCATAATCCCGGAGCTCCGTCCATCCACCGAGCTACGCGCAGCATCCAGCCTCCTCAACCGCACCGATCGATTCGAACACAGCTTCCCCCACATCACCGGGGACATGACCCGCGGCAGATCCGCCGCACACGGAGCACGAAAACTGACGGAATTCTATATGAAGCCCGCCTGCATCCAGGCCCAAGATGGCGCCGAACGAGACGGACTCCCAGCGCCTCAGGCGAATCCCACGGCCTTGGCGGCCCTCACACACACGGAGGATCACCTCTCAGATATGGAGGAATCTGGGGCTCAGCAGCATCCACCAAGTCTGTCACCGGCTGATAGAGGTAAGAGATCTGCAATGTCTCCAGCACATTCTCCCTCTAAGCCGCCCCCTGTGAAGAGACAACATGGCGCTGACACTTCTAGTCCCACAGCAACATCAGGAGACTCCTGCTCCTCTCTAGCAGCTTACAATACATCTGACAGCCCTGCTTCTGAGCACACCCTGAAGGCCATGCTACTTTCTTTGCAAGCAGATATGCAAAAAGAACTTAGAGCATCCCTTAATCACTTATTAGATAGAGTTGATGACATGGAAGAACGCATTGACCACATTGAGCACCACCTGTCTGCAGCTACCAGTTCCCACAACACTATGGTGGACGTTCAAGATGAACACTCTGCTGCCATTCAACAGCTGCGTCTCAAAGTCGCAGACCTTGAAGACCGCTCGAGGCGGAACAATATTAAAATCCGCGGAGTGCCAGAAAATGTGTCACCTCCTGACATAACCCCATATCTGCATCAACTATTTCGTAAGCTTGTACCCACCTTAACATCGCAGGATCTCCTCATCGATAGAGCACATAGAATCCACAAACCGCAGCACCTACCCGACTCCATTCCCAGAGATATCCTAGCTAGGATACACTTCTTCAATTCTAAGGAAATGATTATGAGAGCCGCAAGAACCATGCGTATCCTTCCTGATCCTTACACTAAAATTCAGCTCTATAATGACATCTCGGCCGCCACCTCACAGGCGCGCAAAGCATTTTCACAGATTACAGCGACGCTCATTGAGCACAAAATCGCATACAAATGGGGATTCCCCACTAAGCTCCTGGTAAGCTACCAGCAACAACAGGTCGCCTTCCTGACTCCCAAAGACGGGTTCAAACAGGCGCCACCACTAAATGCTAGATCCACCAGGATCCCTACTAAATGGGCTACTAAAGCTAAAGCATAATTTTCCGCGGACACCGGTATACTCATCAGTTCACCTTCTTTATTGGCTGTTTTTTTTTGTACACGAGTAAAGCGTGGATGACTGTCTCACCTTCATAGAACACTCCACGCCAACTTGCCATTGTGTGCTAGGCACACGGCATCATACTTTGTTCCTTTCTGGTGTTGTTTTTTTTTTTCTTCTTTTTCCCTTATGTCTTTTTCACTGTTGGTACTATCTACAGGTACCGTTCATTAAGTTGCTACCACCTCTGTGTCAACCGGTCAGTGATACGGAGGCGTACATACAGTTTGTTGTTGTTTTACTTTCCTGTCATTTTTAGTAATTACTACTAGCATTTGTTAAGGTTTTCGATTGCTTTCATGTTGACAGCCTAATTAAAGAGGAAGTAAACCCTGATGGGTTTACTTCCTCTTTTTTTCCCTGCAAAGGTAAAGCATAATGGACTACTATGCATCGCATAGTAGCTCATTATGTGTCACTTACCTGACACAGGAGCCAGCGAAGTCGCCGCTGTCCCCTGTAGTCCGCCGCATCCATGTTGCTTGTGGCGTCTCGCAGCTCCGACGAATCACAGCGGCGCAACCGCGATGACGTCACTCCCGCGCATGCGCACGGGAGTCGCGCCTCGCAGCTCCGCCGCTGTCATACGGCGAAGCCGCGATGACGTCACTCCCGCGCATGCGCACGGGAGTCGACAAATTTGGCAAATCCATTCTTGGATTTGCCGCATTTAGTGCGCATGCGCGCCGCTGTCTACGGCGCATGCGCCGTAGACAGTGGTGCCCATTTTCGGGCAAATATCTCCTAAACCATATAGGTTTAGGAGATATTGCTTGGACCTACAGGTAAGCCTTAATCTAGGCTTACCTATAGGTCCAAGTTGTTTGGAAGGGTTTACTTCCTCTTTAACAACCACTTACCTTCTAATTAGGTTCGTTCATACTCAGTACCATATTGACAACTGCATCTGGTCTAACATGTCCCTTACTATCACCTCCCTTAATGTGAAGGGATTGAATAGTCCTTTTAAGCGTTCCCTCTTATGGAGGGAAGCAGTTGCTTCCCGTTCAGACATCTTATGTATCCAGGAGACCCACCTGTCTTCCCAGAATCCCCCCCAATGTACCAATAAACGGTACCCACATATCTTCCATTCCTGCACGAACAAAAAAGTTACAGGTGTGCTGATAGCAGTGCGATCTAATGTTGCACTCACAGTATCCAACGTAGAACAAGACCCTGATGGTAGGTTTCTGATCCTAGCTGCTAGCTTCAACAATAAGCCCTTGGTAATTGTCAACATTTACGCTCCCAACTCACATCAGAAACCCTTTTTTAAATCCATTCTGGCCAAAATTCAACATTATCCGAAAGACCAAATTATTATATGTGGGGACTTCAACACAGTGATTGATCACACACTTGACTCCTCCACCCCTCGAAGGAGGCGATCTACTGCCCTCTCATCCTTGCTTCGTTTAGAAGACCTTTATGACCCCTGGAGGTGTCACCATGGTACACATTACACATTTTACACATTTTACACATTTTATTCTAATGCCCAGAGAACATACTCCAGAATTGACCTGTTCCTGACATCTAAAGTGTTGCTTCAAGCGGTGTCTTCCACCGATATTGGAGTTATTTCGTGGTCTGACCACGCCCCTATCTCAATGGTTATCACCTTGTCTTCGTCCGCTTCCCCACTCACATTATGGCGCTTGAACGCTAACCTAATCAGCACTAAGGACATTAAGGAACAGGTCCAGTCTGCTATAGATGAATATTTTGCCTTGAATCAACATTCTATCTCCAATGACACTATCTATTGGAATGCCCATAAGGCGGTTATCCGCGGGGTTCTATTGAAACTGGGGGCCCAGGAGAAGAGAAAACGCACTGCGACCCTGAATGCCCTCCTTGACAAAATAAAATCCCTAGAACGCAGAAACATGCTTGCCCCCTCTGATGCCGTACACAATGAATTGGGCAAACTTAGGTCAGAATTGAGTGCCCACTTACAGAACAAACATGAGTTTTACCTCCGCAAACTCAAACTTACATGGTACTCACAGGGAAACAAGTCTGGGAAAACTCTAGCCCAGCAATATAAGCGTAAGACAGCCCAGAACACAATTGCATACTTGGAAGACCCTAGAGGGACCAGGCTCACCAATCCCAAAGATATTGCCAACTGTTTTGGTTCATTCTATCACCAATTATACAATTTAAAAGACTCCCCGACTGAAACGCAGCCCACTCCTACCAATATCCAGACTTTTCTCTCTAACGTATCTCTCCCCTACCTAACCCCTTCACAATCGACTGACTTAGCTTTACCTTTTTCGCCCCAGGAAATTAGGAATGCCATTAAGGACCTACCTCTACATAAAGCCCCGGGCCCAGACGGCTTTAGTAATGAATATTACAAAACATTTGCAGACACATTAATTCCACATTTATGCAACTCATTTAACCGAATGCTTACCACAGGGGAGATCCCCACGGACTCCCTAGAGGCCACTATTACCACTATACACAAGCCGGGTAAAGCACCGCACGACCCAGCAAACTATCGTCCGATCTCACTTCTCAACTCCGACCTAAAAATATTTGCCAAACTTCTGGCTACACGTCTGTCACAACATATGACTCACCTAATACACCCGGACCAAGTAGGTTTCATCCCCCGACGTCAAGCCTCAGATGGCACCCGTAGGTTTGTTGATCTCATCCATTGTGTTGAACGGAATCGAACGCCTTCTCTGCTGATATCTTTGGATGCAGAGAAGGCGTTTGATAGGGTTCACTGGGGATATCTTGAAGCAGTGTTGAGAAAATTTGGGTTGGAGGGTAATTTCTTGAAGGCTGTTATGGGCTTGTACTCAACACCCACGGCAAGGATTCGTACTTCGGGCATCCTTTCCAACCCATTTAAAATTACTAATGGTACTAGGCAGGGATGCCCGCTTTCACCATTGATTTTTGCTCTAGTGATGGAACCACTGGCCCAGACGATTCGCTTACACCCTAAGATTACAGGTATAAATGTGAAAGATACATGTCATAAGATAGGATTATATGCAGATGACGTAATCATAGCTCTCACTGACCCGGATAAGTCGTTACCCATCCTGACTGATGTCTTGCATGATTTTAGTGAAGTTTCCATGTACAAATTAAATCACACAAAATCTGCTATGCTCGGCTTTAATATCCCATCATCGCTGAAATTGGAAATATCCAAAATCTCTCCTTTCTCCTGGGCTCCCAGTGCTTCCATAATGTATTTAGGCATTCAACTGACTTCCCCCTCCTCTGTAATGCTTAGGAACAATTTAGCCTCTTTATTGGGGAAGCTGAACAGTCTGACCTCGACTTTGGCTCCCATAAAAGCTTCATGGGTTGGTAGGATTGCCCTTACTAAAATGTTTCTTCTCCCGCATATCCTTTATTTTTTTCGTACTCTTCCACTTCCCATTCTGACTGCAGATCTATCTAGAATCCAGCGTATCCTGGACTCATTCATTTGGGCCGGGCGTAAGCCCCGCGTAAAGTCATCTGTCTTATGTACACCCACTGTTCATGGTGGGATGGGAGCACCAGAGGTTAAAAAATATTATAAAGCAGTAATATTGGATCAAGGAAAGCAACTATGGTCGTCCAGCTCGGAATCGAGGTGGAAACAAATAGAATCGATAGCATTTACTGATAGCCCTCAACTGTCTTTAGCAGCACTCTGGATGTCCCTGCCCATCACACGACCTGTCTTCCCCACAGTACATGCTTTGTTAAAGCAATGGGTTGCAATCTGTCTTGCCTCACCGGGTATGGAGAATCATTAAGAAATCTTCCCTTTATGGCGCTACAATTATTGTCCCCAGACCTCCCTATCCAACATTGGCATACAGCTGGAATCAAAACGATTGGAGATCTCTATCTTTCTTCAGACCTAAAATGTTTTCAACGACTAGCCACGGAATTCGGGCTCTCACATAAGGACTTCTACATGTATCTCAGAATCAGACATATTCTCTCCAAAGTATTGACTTCGACAGAAAACACCTCCAAGGAGCTTCTTAAATACTACAACCGTCCCCTCTGTGCTACTAAAGGAATATCCCTCATCTACTCTCTTCTCGCCAAACCTACCACCTCTGCTAAACCCCCAAACATGATCTACTGGGAATCGCAGTTAGGATACTCCTTTCCGATAGAAGATTGGCATCGAGTTCTACGCACCCCGCTAGTTTACTCCAGGAACATTTCCCATTGGGAAACACTCATGAAAATCTTTCATAAGTGGTATTACACACCCGATAAATTAGCAGCTATCTTCCCCACTCACTCTCCACAATGTTGGAGGAACTGCAACTCAACAGGGGATATGTTCCACATCTGGTGGAGCTGTCCTGTTATAGCTATCTTCTGGAACCAAGTATCCTCCCTTGTACAGTCTCTGACCAACTCTTCCCAACAGTTGTCTCCACGTATGGCTCTATTTGGTCTGGACTCCCACCACTGGCCCATCGTCAGTTTACCTCTGATACACCATATACTAATCTCAGCACGCCTGCTCATTGCACGTGCATGGAAAAACCCCCTTCCTCCATCCCTTTTTGAGCTCATAGCCATCCTCAATGAACATTGTCGCATGGAATTTCTTTTTTCAAAAATTCACATGAAAAATTCCAGATTTGACAAACACTGGTCCTCCTGGCTGGCCCACCCTGGCTGCATAACCCTCACATGACCTCTTTAGCATTATACCCAGACCAGATAGAGCCGGCAGTGAGAATCACCTGATTGTTGTTCTCTTGTTACTTATATATTTGTTATAAGTTAGCTAGATTCCACGTGTAGCTCTTAGATATCTTCAGCAGTTACCCTTTAGATATAGAGGGACTACCTTTTACACATTATCATACTTGTCTTGTCATTGATAGGTGGTGTTGCATCCCCCCTAGGCACAGCCCATAGGGGTGTCTGGGGGGGATGGATCACCTCCGGACTTACCGGACCTTTTCACCCATTGCTCACGGATCTTGGCTACAGGGCCCTAAGCCTATGATCCTAGGTACTAGTGACATACATTCCTTGCTGAAAACATATTATGTGACTGTATCTTGGGTCCTACCATTGTATGATTTTCAACATTTGGTATACAATATGTTCTTTTCGCATGCTTGTTATTGTGATATCTCAATAAAATCTTTTTGAAAATAGAAAAAAATAAAATCTGAAAATAGCAATCTAAATATAAATATAGGTAAAATGTAGCCAGGTGGTGGATTGCTTGGGTGTAGAACAAAAGAAGAAGCTGGGAGAAAGAGTATTTGCTAAAGACCGAGCCTTGCTGGGTATGATATCAATTCCATCAAATAAAAAGCGGCAGATATCTGTTAACGATATCCCTAATATGATTCAACTCCTGACGAAAGGGGGTAACCAGAGATGATTTGTTGCTATAGTTGCGTTAAATGCAGAGATGATAAGATAAGAGATCTTTCCTGTTCTTGTTTTTAGCAATAGTGTATGTGCATTGTTACATGGTCATGTGTTGCCACCAAAAGCATATATAAAAAACAGATCTCCTTGCATTCCATCTGGCCAGTGAATATCGAATTGCTAGTGTTAGAATTAAGGTATGCCAAAAAAATATTCTAAACTTCCTACTCCATTGTCGCAAACTAGAGGTCATCAATATACCAAAAAATGTGTGTATGTAGGGTCTAAAGGGGTTTTCATCTCCATAAATGTGGGACCGCTCCCACCAACCCATAAACAGGTTGACGAGTGAGGGCGAAAATTTGGCCCCCATAGCAGCCCTACACTGCTGGAGATGAAAAACCCCATCAAAAATGCGATAGTTATGGGTCAGCAGATATACCAGAACCTCCAAAACAAAAACGAGTGTTGACAATCATTTACATCAGTATAATGCTGCAAATAAAAAGACACAGCCTGTTGGGCTATGTGGTGGGGGATACTGGAATATAAGCTGGTAACATTACATTGTGACCCAAACATATTCACATCTCCAAACCACATCTTCCATGGCCACAAGACGATGATTGGTGTCCTTTAGGTAACTAGGCAGAGGGGCTACCAGAGGCTGTAGCTGGCCATCCACTGACTAAGTTTCTCATTTAGGGAACTTATTCCTGCAATGATGGGTCTCCAATGTAGAGGATTTAAGCCCTCATGAGTTTTGGGGAGGGGATGTAACATAGGTAAAATGGAGCATTGAGGAGCCAGAGACTTAGCACTAAATACACCAAGATACACCCACTTTTGAACCAATCTATATAATTCACCTTTGTACAATTTGGTAGGGTCAGCCCTCAATCTGCTATATGCATGATGATCCGATAATTGCCAAATGGCCTGTAAGTGTCAGAATCCATAACTATCACCATATCCCACTTATCAGAGTTGCGTATCACAATGGATGAATCTTGGTGTAAATCTCTCAAAGCTAACCTGTCTTGTGGCTTAAGATTGTCAGTGCAGGTTTCAAGGGACTGTGTGATAGTAGCCAATTTAACTAAATCTCTATGAACACATTTCTGGAATTTATCCATTCCAGGAGTACTGTAAGGAAACCAGTGTAAATCACCTGGCGCTCGCTGGTGCGCATGTGTAAGGGCGACTACAAATGCCTGTGCATGCTTATGTGAGTGTGCGGTGCCCGCCATACATGCACAGGAGCACGCCCCTAGTAACTGATCTGTGCTGACTGGTCTTCAGTTGTGTCCCTGTTATGCTGAACCCTGTGTTGTTCTGTCTGATTCCCGTTGCTGACCTTGACTCCTGTTGACCTTGCTCTGAACTCTGCTATATCTGATCTCTGGTTCCTGACCCCTGCTTCCCATCTGACTCATCTCTGCCTGATGTTCCGGTACCCTGATGCCCGCTTGTTGATGAACCCGGCTTCCCATCTGACCCATCTCTGCCTGATGTTCCAGTACCCTGCTGCCTGCCTGTTGATGAACCCATCTATTCCTGTGATCTTGCTCTGGTGCCCTGCTTGGCTCAGCACAACTACCCTAGTGTCTGCAACTACAGTCCTGTGTTTAGCTGTGACTTCCTGCTCTGCAAACTCAGTCCTTCGATCAGCTGTGACTGTTTTTAACATTAACCTTTATTAGACCCGCATTTACAACATCCCCAGATAGAGAGACATCAATACTTTCACTTGCTAAATCAGACAAATCTTTGTTGGAACACTGTTCCTGAAAGGAAAAAAACATCATTGATAGCAATGTCCTGTGCAATATTAATAGAATTATCTTGAACATCTCCATATGAAACCAAATAATGTTTTTTGATAGTAAGATTCCTAATAAATCTATTGATGTCTGATAAAGTTCCAAAAACGTCAAAGTGTTGTGATGAGCAGAAATTTAATCCCTTGGATAAAAGGCCTATTTCACCGGAGGTAAGGACCCAACGTGACACATTACCAACATTAATCAGTGCTTCCGTGTTTGTGGTCTGAGGGAGTAAGAACCTCCTCCTCCCTCATCTCCTCTCCTGGTCTTTTTCCACCTCTTTTGCTGCCCTAATTGTTTTTGGTTTTGGCCTTCCCATTTTTTGAAGGGGCAGGAGTGCTGGTGCTCTGACCGGTTTACAAATTAGTGTTGTGTGCCACAGAGTTATCTAATTTGGTAACTGCAAGAGTGTTCTCAAAAAATTCAGTATCTGAGAAACTCTCTTTTTAGGAAAACAATGGCCCCCCGATTCCACTGTCTGTTTTTACTCCACGTATAAACATTGTTAGATTTATAGTCACATTTGTCACACAAAATCTTCTCTTTCTTGCACATAATAATATCTTTTTCCAGCTGGTTCATTTTGTCATCCAACTTAGTATCCAATTCAGCAAACTCTGTTAAATCTTTCAAAGGCAATATATCCTGTTGTATCATATAGATATCTTGTTGCCACTTATCAATCTCTTTGGTTTTAGATTCAGTGATTAAGCTCATTAGGGAATGTGAACAGGTAGATAGAGAGTCTGTCCATCTTTTCTTTAGATCATTTTTAAATAAATCAAAATTGGGGAATTTCTTAATTATAAGACCCCGGGGGATTCTCTCATTGCTCAGATATTCAGAGAGTGTAGTCTTATCCCAATAGGCCTGTATATCTTTGTCCATATGACGTTCTAATTTTCTAAATAAAAGTCTTAAAGAACCCACATCATTATTAGTACATAAAACATCTTGTGCATTTACTCAGAGTGGCTTGTCATTAGGTGTGCCAAAGGTGCAAATAGTCTGTTTCTGTGGATCCTGAGTAGTCATGTTCAAGTGAAAAAAGTCCTGTTTGTATCAAAAGCAGCAGCAGCAGCAGCATATTCAATGAACAGGCTGTATAATCCAAGATCTTATTGTTGTTTAAAGAAACGTGTCAAAATAATGGAAAAGCTATCAATGTAAAAGAAGTGAGTTCCAGAAAGGAGAGAAATTCCATCCAGATGATGACAATGTCATAAAATATAAATGGATTACTCACCTGGATAGCTCCATATATATTGCTAAAGGTTTGTAGGAAAGGCTGAGCCAGTGTAAAACGAGAATCCGATGAGAGAAAGAGCTGGGAACACACGGCTTTAAAGCCACCTGTGAGGCTGTGATGAGACAGGGAAATCCAATGGTAACAAAGAAGAATGGTGGCACAAAATCAAAAGAATTTATTGAAAGTCCATAAAATCAAGCGAACATGACAAACATTAATCCAAAAAAGATGTTCAGTGGACACATTTCCCACAGACATGCTTACTCATCACTGGAGTACCCCCAAATGTGCATGTTTATTTGTAGCAAAAAGTCCATGAAAGGGACCAATCAGGAGCCCAGAATCACAAAATCTTCATCTGCTCTTGCAATCACCAAATGGCTAAACATGGAGCAGCAAATGAAACACAGCAGTGCACAAGAAAAATCCAACGTTTCAATGTGAAGATAAAATATTTTTTTCAATCGATATTTGTGCATTTTTTTTTGGCATTTGTATGTTAAGGAGAAAAAAATAGGTCCCACAGAAAAAATGTATTGTGGGTAAAAATCTAGCTTATGCGCCATGACTGATAAGGAGACCTCCAGGGTCTGTCAAATACAACCAACATCATCCTTTAACAGTTATAGCCCTTGTACACACGGTCGGACATTCCAACAACAAAATCCGTTGGTGTTGAATACACACGGTCGGACAAAGTTGTCGGAAAATCTGACTGTTCGTTTGGTGCAAAGGGGCTACGTTGCGACTAGTAGCCAATAGCTTTGGTTTCGTAATTTGATCTGAGCATGCGTGGCACTTTATCCTATCGGAATTCTCTACAAACGATCGGACAAAGTCTGATCGGATCATGTTGCCGGAAAATTTTGTATCCAGCTCTCAAACTTTGTTGGTCGGACATTCTGACGGAAAAAGTCAGATGGAGCCCACACACGGTCGGATTATCCGACAACACGGGCCGATCGGATATTTTACGACCGTGTGTACAAGCGCATACACTAACATTGGGGGATACGGTCAACAAAGATGGCTCTCTTGCTCCTTACCTGTTCACTTTGTCCTACTTAGGAGGCTCTGAAGAAACCAGCATCCATTGGCCGGTGAAGCGCGTCAGCGTGATGTCAGCACGTCACTGGGTAACCGTTGACTAGCTGTTTGAGTGAACTGGACAGGATTTCACAAGCTGTGTGTCATCTCCAGCCAGAATTGGAACTGTCTGTATGGCAGTGACTACACGAGCGCAGAGCTCCATTCTGATCTACAGTGCAAGGCTAATACTGAGTCAGTCTCTTAGCTGAAGATATCGGGGTAGAGAGTAATTAGAAGGACGACCGCAACCACAAATGTGGTGAGAGTATCTTTAATCGACCTGCTTTACTTATTTATGGATGCACCCAGTCTGTTCCTGTATTACCTCCCCTGCAGACACTCCCAAGAGACATACCTGTGCTGTTAACGTTAATGATCTGGAAACCACTATACCATGCTTTATTATACTATCTGGCTTATTTAGTGCAATCCTTTCTGGTCACTAACTGGACACTCTAAGGGAAACTATCCTACCATGGACTTTAATTTTTTGATTTATTTTCTTATTTTTTGATATATGCCCATAGGGCGATGTGGATGAGAGTGGTATACAAAGTAGCGACTGAAAAATTGTTTTCTAATTATTAATTATTCTGATGCGGTGATCCAGGCAAACCCCCTCCTGTTCTGCTACTTAGGAAGCATCCTCTGGTTCTCTCCTGAAAAAAATCTCTCTTTTTTTCAAATCTTGGGCAGGAGATGGGGACAGTTGTTACTGGTTGCTTAAGTTTGGCAAACTAGACTCTTTATATATCATAAGGGAGTGTTATGGGAGCTTTCCAATAGAAGAATGGAGATACAAAGAGATACAGCACTTTTTTCAGCCTGAAGCAAACACAATTTATCACATCACTTTACTTTTTAAAGTTTATATGCTACTTTTAGGATCATATCCCTAATATATAAAATAATAACACAAGTTGACTCTGAAGAATACATACTCTTTATTCAAGAGTGGGAGAGGGATCTGCGTCTCACCAAACTACAACTGATGCAGATGACAGAAATAATCCCCCCATCTTTAATAGATTACACGTTCTACAAACTTCTTAACTGCTGGTTTAAGGTGTCCTCAAGATTGGCTACATTTTCCAGTTTATAACTCCATGAAGTTGCACAAGATATAGGTAGGGTTGCACCGATCCCAATACTAGTATCGGTATCGGTGCCGATATCGAGTATTTGCCTGAGTACTTGTACTCAGGCAAATGCTCCCCATGCCTGATCTGATACCTTGTATGAAGAGGCGGCTCCCAGAAGTCAGTGGGCGGAGCAGAGAGCAAGTCCTGGCAGCGGAGAGCAAGTCCTGGACTGGCAGCAGTGGAAGGTAAGCTGGCCGGGTGTGGGTCGCACTCGCATCCACATGTGCCATCAGAATCTGTGACCTGGGCTGTCACATTCGTTAACAGAGGTCTCCATCGGAGATTGAACAGTGTGACGCCCATCTTGGTACACCCTGCACTTGGCCTCAGTTAGCCAGCTGTCTCAAGGCAGCAGCAGACATCTTGCTACACCCAGCCCAGGGTGCAGGGTGTACCATGATGGGCATTGCAGCACTTGTATACTCGAGAAAGTTTGACATTTGAACTGTTATTGATTGTCTCTCATCATTTCATTGCCACTGCCTGCCCATAGGTGCCACATATAAGTGCCCATAAATGCCACCTACCAGAGCCAGCATGTCAGTGCCCATCAGTCATTGACACCTCTCAGTGCTGCATATCGGTGCCGGTCATCAGTGCCACCTATCAGTGCCCATAAGTGCCAGCCATCAGTACCATCAGTGCTGCAAATCAGTGCCCAACAGTCAGTGCCATCTATCAGCGCTGAATATCAGTACCACCTACCAGTCTGTATTGCGCTTTTAAAACTGTCACATAACATTTAAAAAAAAGTATCGTTAAACGGTATCGGCGAGTACTTGAAAAAAGTATCCGTAATTGTACTTGGTCTCAAAAAAGTGGTATTGGAGCAACCCTAGATATAGGCAAAAGTGAACCCTTATACACACATGGTGGAAGTGCCCTAGGATTCATCCCTTCTTACAGAACATCCGATCAGAGATTAACCACTTCTGGACTGCCTCATGCCGATATACATCCTAACTTTGAAGAGGGATATCTTTGCTATGGCAGCAGCTAGCTGCCATAACCCTGGTATCTTCTTCTTCGGTGGGTGGTCCAGTTTCCAATAATAGTGATCTCTGTGATGGATTTGCTGAGAGATCAAATTTATTGTCGTCGGGAGAGGGCCACCTCTCCCACCGCTTTCCGGTGCTCAGGTAAGAGGTGGAGGCGTTCGGATCCTTCTCCTTCCTGGGTATAGAATTGAGTGAGGGGAAGATGGCCCCACCTGTCTCCATACCATAGCTCTTTTTCTTTTAAATGATAATTTAAATGATTATTTTTTTATTTCATTTTAGTGTAAATAAGAGATCTGGGGTCTTTTTGACCCCAGATCTCATATTTTTTCTATTACAAGGGATGTTTACATTCCTTGTAATAGGAATAAAAGTGACACTATTTTTTTTTAAAGAACAGTGTAAAAATAAAAAATAAAAGGTAAAATAAAAAATATATATATTTTTTTAAACGCGCCCCGTCCCGCCGAGCTCGCGTGCAGAAACGCATATGTGAGTAGTGTCTGCATATGAAAACTGTGTTCACCCTGGACTGGTGGAGTGAGAGCAATAATTCTAGCCCTAGACCTCCTAATTCAAAACATACAACCTGTAGAATTAAAGTAAAAGTTTGTCGCCATTCCACGAGCGGGCAGAATTTTGAAGCATGACATGTTGGGTATCAGTTTACTCATCATAACATTATCTTTCACAGTATAAAAGAAAATTGTGCTAACTTTACTGCTGTCTTATTTTTTAATTCAAAAAAGTGTATTTTTAAAAAAAAAAAGTGCATTGTAAGACCGCTGAGCAAATACGGTGTGACAGTTTATTCTCTATGGTGTTAGAAAAAAATGTATAATGTTTGGGGGTTCTAAGTAATTGTCAAGCAAAAAAAAACAACAAATCTCAGAAAGAGGCTCGGTCCTTAAATGGTAAAAAAATAAAAATATATTGTAGACGTTGACCTAAAAGATGCTCCATCTCCTTTTGCTACTGCATTTGCTTTCCATGCCTATTAAACGCTATAAAACAGCACACTGTATCTGTCAGTGTTTTCCATGTAGTCATGTGAAGAGCACTGTCCTTTGTCTTTACCTTGTGAAGTGTGAGAACAATTCTGTGTAGCAGTACACTGCAAACCCAGGCTGCATGATGATCCAGAGCCCATGTGGTGTGTCCATGGAAACCTGTGCTAACAGGAAAGGATGGATGACTGGGTATCATCCAACTATGTAGAGACTGTGCATTGACCAAGCAAGGTACATCACTGGAGCTGGGAGCAGATATTTTGTGTATTTGCAACATTTGCTTGAACTGGAGAGAGTCCAGAAATGCATGGCAAACATAATAAGGAGTCTGGAGAACCTCAGTTATGAGGAAACACTACAAACATTAAACTTATTCTCCCTGGAGGAGACGCTTAAGAGGAGATGTGGTATAAATACCTCAACTATAATCCTAGCATAGGAAGGAAACTATTCAGTTTCAGGGAACTTAACCACTTTCCGCCTGGCATATAGCAAAATGGTGGGCGCAAAGTGGTTGTATTATCCTGTATTATGACGTCCAGCAGGATAAGCTAATACGTGCCTGCGCAGGGGGGGAGGGGCATGCAGCACAACGATCGGTGGTGTGGTGTGTCTTCGATCTAGTTAAAGAGCCTATAACATAGGCTCTTCATCATGTGATCAGCTGTGTCCAATCACAGTTGATCACATGGTAACCAGGAAGTGCCGTTTATCATCTTTTCCTATATTCACACTGACATAGGAAGGAAACTATTCAGTTTCAGGGAACTTCGATCTAGTCTTCGATCTAGTCTTCGATCTAGTTAAAGAGCCTATAACATAGGCTCTTCATCATGTGATCAGCTGTGTCCAATCACAGTTGATCACATGGTAACCAGGAAGTGCCGTTTATCATCTTTTCCTATATTCACACTGACACACTGACAGGAAGGAAACTATTCAGTTTCAGGGAACTTAACCACTTTCCGCCTGGCATATAGCAAAATGGTGGGCGCAAAGTGGTTGTATTATCCTGTATTATGACGTCCAGCAGGATAAGCTAATACGTGCCTGCGCAGGGGGGGAGGGGCATGCAGCACAACGATCGGTGGTGTGGTGTGTCTTCGATCTAGTTAAAGAGCCTATAACATAGGCTCTTCATCATGTGATCAGCTGTGTCCAATCACAGTTGATCACATGGTAACCAGGAAGTGCCGTTTATCATCTTTTCCTATATTCACACTGACAGGCATGAGTAGAGGAGAGCCGATCAGCTGCTCTCCTGATAGGGGGGTCTGTGCTCATAATCAGCACATGGATTATCAGTGAAGACCCATTGAGGATGCCCACTGCAGACCACCAGGGATGCCCACTTGAGACAACCAGGGATGCCCACCGGAGACCATCAAGGATGGCCACTGCAGACCACCAGGTATGCCCACTAGAGCCCACCAGGAATTCCAATCAGTGGGAATCAGTGCCTTTTAGGGATAGCACTCTGTGCCCATCAGTGTCTCCTGATTAGGGATGAGCTTCGTGTTCGAGTCGAACGTACGTTCGACTCGAACATTGGCTGTTCGTTCGTTCGGCCAAATCCGAACACTTGGTCCGTTCGCGTCAAAATTCGCGTGGCGCTCACGGCCCACAATGCACTGCGATGGCGCAGTGCATTGCTGGCTCATGATTGGCCAAGCATGCACTGTGACCCCGCATGCTTGGCCAATCGCAGCGCCAGCAGTGAGGAGAGCCATGATTGGCCACAGGCAGGATGCCTGTGGCCAATCATAGCTCAGGCTGTGTAGTGCACGCCCCACAATATATAAGGCCGCCATTAAGGCGGCCTCGTGTAGTGTGTTGGCATCTGAAGCAGTGGGTGTTCTGTGTACCTTCAACACAGTACACACCGATAGTTTTTGGCTGATTTCCTATCTTGCTGTTGTGTAGTGGTTATTGTCTGTGCCCTGACCGCAGTATACACCACTATATTCACCTCACCTATATAGCTAGTGATCTATCTTTAATAATAGAGCTTGCAGTCAGTAGTGTTAGGAGATAGTGCGTGCTGTCTGCGTGCTCTGTACCCAGTACATACCGCTATAATCCACCTACATAGCTGTTCTCTATTTGAGCCCAATTGCCATCTGCAGGAGTTATTGGAAGTTGTGTGTGCCTCCAGCACAGCACAGTATACATCTGTATATACCCCTTTATCTCTGCTGTTTTCTGGTTATTGTCTGCGTGCCCTGACCGCAGTATACACCGCGATATTCACCTCACCTATATAGCTAGTGATCTATCTTTAATAATAGAGCTTGCAGTCAGTAGTGTTAGGAGATAGTGCGTGCTGTCTGCGTGCTCTGTACCCAGTACATACCGCTATAATCCACCTACATAGCTGTTCTCTATTTGAGCCCAATTGCCATCTGCAGGAGTTATTGGAAGTTGTGTGTGCCTCCAGCACCGCACAGTATACATCTGTATATACCCCTTTATCTCTGCTGTTTTCTGGTTATTGTCTGCGTGCCCTGACCGCAGTATACACCGCGATATTCACCTCACCTATATAGCTAGTGATCTATCTTTAATAATAGAGCTTGCAGTCAGTAGTGTTAGGAGATAGTGCGTGCTGTCTGCGTGCTCTGTACCCAGTACATATCGCTATAATCCACCTACATAACTGTTCTCTATTTGAGCCCAATTGCCATCTGCAGGAGTTATTGGAAGTTGTGTGTGCCTCCAGCACAGCACAGTATACATCTGTATATACCCCTTTATCTCTGCTGTTTTCTGGTTATTGTCTGCGTGCCCTGACCGCAGTATACACCGTGACATTCACCTCACCTATATAGCTAGTGATCTATCTTTAATAATAGAGCTTGCAGTCAGTAGTGTTAGGAGATAGTGCGTGCTGTCTGCGTGCTCTGTACCCAGTACATACCGCTATAATCCACCTACATAGCTGTTCTCTATTTGAGCCCAATTGCCATCTGCAGGAGTTATTGGAAGTTGTGTGTGCCTCCAGCACAGCACAGTATACATCTGTATATACCCCATTATCTCTGCTGTTTTCTGGTTATTGTCTGCGTGCCCTGACCGCAGTATACACCGCGATATTCACCTCACCTATATAGCTAGTGATCTATCTTTAATAATAGAGCTTGCAGTCAGTAGTGTTAGGAGATAGTGCGTGCTGTCTGCGTGCTCTGTACCCAGTACATATCGCTATAATCCACCTACATAACTGTTCTCTATTTGAGCCCAATTGCCATCTGCAGGAGTTATTGGAAGTTGTGTGTGCCTCCAGCACAGCACAGTATACATCTGTATATACCCCTTTATCTCTGCTGTTTTCTGGTTATTGTCTGCGTGCCCTGACCGCAGTATACACCGCGACATTCACCTCACCTATATAGCTAGTGATCTATCTTTAATAATAGAGCTTGCAGTCAGTAGTGTTAGGAGATAGTGCGTGCTGTCTGCGTGCTCTGTACCCAGTACATACCGCTATAATCCACCTACATAGCTGTTCTCTATTTGAGCCCAATTGCCATCTGCAGGAGTTATTGGAAGTTGTGTGTGCCTCCAGCACAATATAAACTACCCAACTGCTGTTTTACCCAACTCCCTTCAGGCCATTACCATGTCTGGAAGGCCAGCAAGGAGAGGCAGACAGGCGCGAGCCGATAAAAGAGGGCAAGCAGGCTCTGTGTCTAGAGGCAACAGTGCTAGTCGTGGACGCGGTGCATTGTCATCAGCACGTGGCCATGGGACACGCTTGTCCTTCTTTTCGGCAGCTGGACATGTTGAACCGCAACATGCCAACGACTTGGTAGAGTGGATGACCAAGCCCTCTTCATCCTCCTCATCCTCTCTCACCCAGTCTCAGGGTAGTCGCAAAGCAGCTGCCAACGCATCGTCTTCCCTCCTCTCAATGTCATCATCAGTGACTCCTTCCCTAGACCCACCATGTCCTCCTGAGGAGTCTCCTGAACTCTTTGAGCACAGTGTTGGGTACATGCTCCAGGAGGATGCCCAGTGTTTGGTGGGCTCTGATGATGACACTCAGCTAGAGGAAGGCAGTAGCGTGAGCGCAGAGAGAGGGGATGCTCAAGAAGGACAGCAATCTGGCAGTCATGTTCCACAAGCTGCAGCATACTGCCAGGTTTGCTACAGCGATGAAGAGGGAGGGGATGATGAGGGCACTGACTCCACGTGGGTGCCTGGAAGGAGGGAGGAGGAGGAGGAGGCACATGTCCAACGAGGCAGGATGCCCTCCGGGGGCCAGCTTAGGGGCAGCACACCGACTGAATCCCACCGCAGAGCTCCGCCTGTGCAGAGCGCTGCCTCTGCGCGTTATTCTAAAAGTTCTTTGGTGTGGGCCTTTTTTGAGACGAGTGCATCAGATCGCACCGCTGCTATTTGCAACATATGTCTCAAGCGTATCTCACGTGACCAAAACATCAGCCGCTTGGGCACCACATGCTTGACCAGACATATGTTGACCTGCCATGCAGCTCGTTGGCAAGCGTACCTCAAAGACCAACACCAAAGAACAAAGCGGACCTCTCCTTGCTCCTCATCAGCTGGCATCTCCAACCCCACTAGACCTTCAGTCCTCTCTGAAACCTGCTCTGAGAGGAATGAAGGTGTAGAATTAGGTGTGTCACAGCCAAGTGCTTCCGGGAACTCTGTTAGCGGTACACCTACGTCCAATTATAGCAGGCAAATGTCCCTGCCCCAGCTACTGGACCGGCGGAAGAAGTTTACTCCCAGCCATCCACATGCCCAGCGGTTGAATGCTAGCTTGGCTAAATTGCTAGCACTTTAACTGCTGCCTTTTCAGTTGGTAGACTCGGCCCCCTTCCGTGAGTTTGTACAATGTGCGGTTCCTCAGTGGCAGGTCCCCAAACGCCACTTTTTCTCACGGAAGGCGATTCCGGCTCTCTACCGGCATGTGGAAGGCAATGTCCTTGCCTTGCTGGACAGGGCGGTCAGCGGTAAGGTGCATATTACCGCTGACTCATGGTCCAGCAGGCATGGACAGGGACGTTACCTGTCTTTCACGGCCCATTGGGTCACTCTTCTGGCTGCTGGGAAGGATGCAGGACAAGGTGCAGTAGTGTTGGAGGTTGTTCCGCCACCACGCCTCCAAAATGCTACTATTGGTTGTGACACACCTCTCTCCTCCACCCCCTCCTCTTCTTCTTCCTCCATGGCCTCTTCCAGTGCTCTGTCCTCAGAACCAGCGGTGCTCCGTAGGCGTTCCAGGGGCTACGCAAGTACGCAGGCAAAACGATGCCATGCCGTGCTTGCGTTGGTTTGTTTGGGGGACAGGAGCCACACTGGGGCGGATGTTTTGTCAGCTCTGCAGGGGCAGGCCGAGAGGTGGTTGACGCCACGCCAGCTTAAGCCAGGAATGGTGGTTTGCGACAATGGCACAAACCTCCTCTCCGCCCTCCGACAGGGACAACTGACCCATGTGCCCTGTGTAGCTCACGTCCTTAACCTGGTGGTGCAGCAGTTCTTGGGCAGGTACCCCGGCTTACAGGATGTCCTGAAGCAGGCCAGGAAAGTCTGTGTGCATTTCCGCCGATCATTTAATGCCTGTGCTCGGCTGGCTGAGCTCCAAAAGGAGTTGAACCTGCCCAAGAACCGCCTTATATGTGACATGCCCACCAGATGGAACTCAACATTGGCCATGCTGCAGCGGCTGCACATGCAGCAGAGGGCCATCAATGAGTACCTGTGCGACTACGGCACCAGGACAGGGTCAGGGGAGCTTGGTTTTTTCTCACCACGCCAGTGGGGCATGATCAGGGATGCATGCACTGTCCTGTCACCATTTGAGGAGGCCACAAGGATGGTGAGCAGTGACAGTGCATGCATCAGTGACACTGTAACTCTTGTCCACCTCTTGGAGCATACGCTGCATGGAATAATGGACAGGGCACTTGAGGCAGAACAGAGGCAGGAAGAGGAGGACTTCCTTGCCTCTCAAGGCCCCCTTTATCCAGACAGTGTTCCTGCTGTGCCACCCATCACACAGGAAGAGGATGAGGAGGAGGAAGAGGAGGAGGAGGATGATTGTGTCAGCATGGAGGTGGAGGCTGGCACTCAGCATCAGCAGCAGCAGCAGCAGCAGTCTTATAGGGATGATTTACAGTCCCAAGAAACACGTGGACTTGTACGTGGCTGGGAGGAGGTAGCTGCGGATCATGTTGTCCTTAGTGACCCAGAGGACTCCGGACCGAATGCCTCAGCTAACCTACGCTGCATGGCCTCCCTGATCCTGCAAAGCCTGCGGAAGGATCCTCGTATTCTTCGGATCAAGGAGAGGGACCATTACTGGCTGGCCACTCTCCTTGATCCACGGTACAAGGGTAAGGTTGCCGACCTTATCTTGCCATCGCAGAGGGAGCAGAGGATGAGACATCTCTGGGAGGCCTTGCAGAAAGCTCTGTGCAACGCGTTCCCAGAGACTGGGAGGTTACAAACTCCTGGTCCTGGACAACGTGTTGCTGAGGCATCGGTCAGAAGGAGCGGTGGAGAAGGTGGCCGTCTGACTGATGCTTTCAGACAATTTTTTAGTCCGCAGCCCCAAGGTATGATTGGTTCCAGCACCCATCGCCAGCGTCTGATTTACATGGTGCAGGAATACCTAGGGGCAAGGTCAGACTTGGACACCTTTCCCACCAAAAATCCTCTGGCTTACTGGGTCTTGAGGATGGATCACTGGCCAGAGCTTGCACAGTATGCAATTGAGCTACTGGCCTGTCCTGCATCCAGCGTTCTTTCGGAACGCACCTTCAGTGCTGCTGGTGGCTTTGTTACCGATCACAGGGTGCGCCTGTCCACCGAATCAGTTGATCGACTGACCTTCATCAAGATGAATCAGTCTTGGATCACCCACAGCTACCAAGCACCTGAAGCTGATGTAACTGAATAATTTTTTTTGAAATACCACATCCCTTCAAGACTGCCTATGCTGATGCTGAGTGACTGTCCTGTTATGTTGATTGTCTATCCTCTTCCTCCTCCGCTGATATGTTGGAAGAACATTTTTGGTTCTGGGTGATGCCAGCAGCCCAATTTTTCTGCCCCTGTTTAACAGGGGCGTTTAATTACAATTTTTGATGCAATGCTTTGCAGCAGGGCTAATTCCTGCAATAAAACTAGAGTATATGGCAGAGGTTGCAGTGTGGTGGCACCAGCACCAGTGCCTAAGGCCCAATTTTTCTGCCCCTGTTTAACAGGGGCGTTTAATTACAATTTTTGATGCAATGCTTTGCAGCAGGGCTAATTCCTGCAATAAAACTAGAGTATATGGCAGAGGTTGCAGTGTGGTGGCACCAGCACCAGTGCCTAAGGCCCAATTTTTCTGCCCCTGTTTAACAGGGGCGTTTAAGTACAATTTTTGATGCAATGCTTTGCAGCAGGGCTAATTCCTGCAATAAAACTAGAGTATATGGCAGAGGTTGCAGTGTGGTGGCACCAGCACCAGTGCCTAAGGCCCAATTTTTCTGCCCCTGTTTAACAGGGGCGTTTAAGTACAATTTTTGATGCAATGCTTTGCAGCAGGGCTAATTCCTGCAATAAAACTAGAGTATATGGCAGAGGTTGCAGTGTGGTGGCACCAGCACCAGTGCCTAAGGCCCAATTTTTCTGCCCCTGTTTAACAGGGGCGTTTAAGTACAATTTTTGATGCAATGCTTTGCAGCAGGGCTAATTCCTGCAATAAAACTAGAGTATATGGCAGAGGTTGCAGTGTGGTGGCACCAGCACCAGTGCCTAAGGCCCAATTTTTCTGCCCCTGTTTAACAGGGGCGTTTAAGTACAATTTTTGATGCAATGCTTTGCAGCAGGGCTAATTCCTGCAATAAAACTAGAGTATATGGCAGAGGTTGCAGTGTGGTGGCACCAGCACCAGTGCCTAAGGCCCAATTTTTCTGCCCCTGTTTAACAGGGGCGTTTAAGTACAATTTTTGATGCAATGCTTTGCAGCAGGGCTAATTCCTGCAATAAAACTAGAGTATATGGCAGAGGTTGCAGTGTGGTGGCACCAGCACCAGTGCCTAAGGCCCAATTTTTCTGCCCCTGTTTAACAGGGGCGTTTAAGTACAATTTTTGATGCAATGCTTTGCAGCAGGGCTAATTCCTGCAATAAAACTAGAGTATATGGCAGAGGTTGCAGTGTGGTGGCACCAGCACCAGTGCCTAAGGCCCAATTTTTCTGCCCCTGTTTAACAGGGGCGTTTAAGTACAATTTTTGATGCAATGCTTTGCAGCAGGGCTAATTCCTGCAATAAAACGAGAGTATATGGCAGAGGTTGCAGTGTACAGGGTTCCCCTTAATATGCGTACAAGACCCAAATAGGCTGGTAATGGGCAGGGAGGGCTACCCATGCCATTTTTCTCAATGATTTTCAACCATATTGCAGGAACCAGATATAACATTAAAACCGCAAGCAGTTTTAAATGGTGTTATTTCCGTTAAATGTCATTTTGTGCAGGGACTGTTCTAAACACGGGAAACACGTGGCACTTCACAGGCATACTACAGACACCCCACAGGCACCATATTTAAAGGAATATTTCACTTTTTTTTTTTCACTTTAATCGTCATTAAAATCAGTGCTCCCGCCAAAACGGCCGTTTTTAAAACTTTTTTTGCATTGACCCATGTCCCCTGGGGCAGGAGCCAGGTCTCTAAACCCTTTTTAGGACAGTATCTTGCATATTAGCCGTTAAAATTAGCACTTTCCATTTCGAACGTTCGAGTCCCATAGACTTCAATGGGGTTCTAACGTTCGTAACGAACGTGGGGTCCGTTCGAAAGTTCTGGTGCGAACCGAACCGGGGGGTGTTCGGCTCATCCCTACTCCTGATCAGTGCTGCCTATCAATGCCATCTATCATTGCATCCATCAGTACCCATCAACACCGCCTATAAGTGCCCACCGGTGCCATCTATCAGTGCCCATCAGTGCTGCTTATAAGTGCCCATCAGTGCTGCATATAAGTGGCTCACCAGCTTCATCAGTGCTCATCAGTGAAGGAGAAAACATACTTATTTACAAAGTTTCAAAAACGAATAAAAACTTTTTTTTTTCAAAGGAAAAATGTGGCCATGTACCCACCGATCGGCTGGAAGAGCAGGATCACACGCACACATATTATTTATATATATATATATATATATATATATATATATATATATATGTGTAATTTGGCACAGAGGTGCCGCCCTGTAGCATTGAAACTGCTATAGAGTGGCCCTTAAGTGGTACATTTGGAATTGCATTACCCAGCTGCCCATAGCCTTTTTTTACACCCCCTTGCCTATTATCCTTGATCCTTCATTAGTGTTAGGACTGCAAGCATACACAGGGTGCAGTGAAGAGGCCTTGCAGCTTATGCATGCGTTTGCAAATGTGTGCTAACTAAACCCCTGTTTTTAACGCAGACTGTTGGACAGGTTAATTTGGTCAGTTATCAGACTGGTTGGTAAGTTGAGCTATGGTATGTTTTGTCTTTGTTTTTCAATCACTTGTCAGTCACAGCAAGGGGGAAGAAACAAACACCAATTCCTCTGTGTCTGTTTTTATATTACTGAAAAAAGACAAGAGCTGGATTAATGCTTTGTGGCAAGACTGGGCACAGATGACATGCTATACTGTACAAGGTACAAGCCTTAATGACATTTTTTTTTCAGGTTTACATCCACTTTTATCATATAGAGGTTGGCTAAACATTATAATGCTATGCCCATCTCAATTTGCATAATCTTACCAATAATAACAGAACACTTCAGAAAGATTGAATGTTTTAACCAGTTGACATCCGCGCTATAGTCGAATAATGGCCACAGACCTAAATTTCCGGGAGGCCGTCATATAACGGTCTCCCCTGTGCACGCTCCCTGTGTGCGCCCTGTAGGAGCATGCTGTGATCACCGAGTCACTGAGACTCGAGTGATCACCGATCCGAGTAAGGGGCCGGTCCTGGCCCCTTACCATGTGATCAGCTGTCAGCCACTGACAGCTGATCACATGATGTAAACAAAAGTTTGGTAATCGTTTTTTCCTACTCCCGCTGTAAGCGGGAAAAGAAAAAAAAGCCCATCACCAGCTTATCTGCAAGGTACATCGGTCCCAAAAAGGAAGAGGCAATTATGCCCTATCTGTGCCCAACACTACCCCCTGCCAGTGCCACCTGCCATTGCCCACAGTGCCCACCAGTGCCTCCTATCAATGCCCACAAGTTCCACCTATCAATGCCCACCAGTGGAGCCAATCAGTACCACCTAGCAGTGATGCCTATCAGTGTAATCAATCAGTGCCCATCATTGCCACCCATCAGTGCCCATCACTGCCACCTACCAGTGCCCATCAGTTCCGCCTCATTAGCTTATATCAACGAAGGAGGAAAATTACCTGTTTTAAATTTTATAACAAAATATAAAAAATAATTTTTTTTTTTTAATTCTGTATTTTAGATTTTTTTAACAAAAAATAAAAACCAGAGTTTATCAAATACCACCAAAAGAAAGCTCTATTTGTGGGGAAAAAATTATAAAAATTAAATTTGGGTACAGTTTAGCATGACCGCGCAATTGTCATTCAAATTGCATCAGTGCTGAAAGCTGAAAATTGGTTTGGAAAAGAGGGGGGGGGGGTTAAATGCCCAGTAGGCAATTGGTTAAAGGAGTAGCTCCTTTTTCAGCAAAAAATAACTAAAAAGAAAGGGAGGATAAAAACACATTAAATAGCTTTCTGCCTGCATACATAGGTTGTAAAAGCAGAAAAGATAATATAATGGTTGCTACTATATACATGCATAGGTGAACTCACAGTATGGTAGTGTGAAAAACATAATCAGTACACTCAATGAGACTATTTCAACACTGCAACAGTCCTAAAGAAATCAGGGAGAAAGGAGCCAGTTCAGGAAATGCCAGCCATGGCTCCCACAAATTAGCGATTTTATTTGGTGTTCCCGTATACCTGCCCTGTCTTGTTTGGAAAGCAGAATTAGTAGTATTTAGCAGCTTACACCAGTACTAATTTTGGGCAATTGCACAATATGTGGATTGAGTCTGCAGGGGCACCCTGAAAGCCCAGGCACTCCAGGGCTTCAATGGAGTCCTATAAGCCCTATGAACTATAAATAGTTGAGTGAGTACAGAAGGCAAGGAAACAGAGGGCACTACCTCCAGGATAGTTCTCCAGGTCTTGCTTCCTCCTACAACAACCCGAGAAGGAAAGAG